>NC_139605.1:90211136-90698636 GCF_964270895.1 Podarcis filfolensis | reverse complement strand
GGAATAAACAACTATCTGACTTCTAGAAGACATCTGAAGGCAATCCTGTATTGGGAAATTTTTAATGTCTAATGTTTTACAATTTTGTATGTGTTGTAAGCCGCCCAGAGTGGCTGGGGAAACCCAGCCAGACAGGCGTGGTATAAATAATAAAATTAGGAGTAGTAGTAGTAGTAGTAGTAGTAGTAGTAGTACAGACTTATAATAAAAAGTAATGATATTTCAAAACTCTTGAAAATTCAAATAAAATAATGAGGGGAGTTGGGTGGAAGGGCTGTGTTGGATTTTTATGTACAGTAATCTAGAAGGGGGCATGTGTTTAAAAAGGATGAGACGCATGACCTTAAACCAAGAGTGGCGTGAGTACCAGTAGCTCTGCAGATATTGTTGGACTTCAATTCCCATTAGCCCCCAGCAGCATGGCCAGTGCTTACGGATAATGGGAGTTGCAGTCCAGCAACATTTGGAGGGTCACAGGCTCCCCATTTGCACTATAAACTGTAGTTTTATGAAGTACGCAACGGATCTGTCATAGAGTTTTGGCCATGCTGAGATGAAATGGATATATGTGGCCAGGGTGGACATACTCACAGGTTCTATTCTGCATTTCATCAAGACAAGTGCTTTGCATTTTCAAAGAGGCAGGTGCATGGTGCCTGATGTCTAATTACAATATTTGTCATCATAACAGTGTTTGCAAAGAGTGCATCAAAATAACATAATTATCTGGAAAGCAACATCCGGACCACAAAGGGGAAGAAGTAATGGACACTAATGGGTAACCAGATCTTTAATTAAGCACAAAGATCAAGATGAAGAGAAAGAAAATGTTTTAGGGAATTTGTGTCCACTTCAGGCCAACAGGGAGGCATGGGCAGATGTGCAGAGCTGATAAAGTAAGGAGCAAATGCATGGAAATGACATTCAAAACCAGAGATGTGAAATGCATTACCCCACAGCCACGGGAGGTTTCCATTTCATACAAGAAATACTGCTGCTCCTCATTTCAGTAAACCTAGCAGCCTAGAACATTTTTTATTCTACTATTGAAAAGCATTTGGACCTACTCAGAGAATGTGGAAAGCTGTTACGATGAGTTTTCTTCTCTCCTGGGTGCCAGGTAAGAGCATTTATTCTCTTCCCTCCAGCTCTACTAGCTGACAAATCAACTAAAAGACATGATGGAAGGTAGGGTGGATGTTGGAATGAAGGACAGTAATTTCTCCAGTTCACTGGCTTTCGAAATGATGGTAGACAGCAAAAGCAAGCGGCGAGGAAGGATACTGTGGGGACTCTGCCTAGAACACAGACTTTTTAATCTTACCATACTGAGACATTCATCTTCTCATTTTGTTCCTATTCCAGAAGCCACCCAAAAACAGATTTGTGGTTACTATGATGTGGCCAAGTACCTCAACATCTCTTCTAATAAGGATCTCTTCTCATACACCATACCCAAGAGAAATTGGGAAGAATCCTTAGAAGTTGACCTAGACTTCACCCTGGTGTCCATCCTTTCAGTGGTAAGAGAGAATAATCATTACATGTCTGGTCTCCAGTGATAAGACTAAGGAAAAATACTGAGGAGGGGGGAAAGAAAGGGAAGGGAAGTTGGAGCAGGGGAATAATTGTTGGGGTAGAATAACAAAACACTCATGTGCTAGTTTAGTAGCTGCAATTCCAGCAGGGCCACCAGCAGATCAGCCAGCAGGGGAGCAGGAATTTTAAAAGAGGGTCAGCCATCTCCCTCCCACCCTCCCGTAGTGCTACTATCTGTCTTAATTTTCTAGGGCGGGAAGAAGAGAATACATTAATCTTTACCCTTTTGCTTCTTTGCAGCAAGAAAAATTGCAGGTGGTCACATTCTATTTCTGGCTTCATGTGGTAAGGTCCTCTTTCTTCTCTGCAAGTAACAAACAGATTCATCCTCCCATGAGAACCCAGAGGAGATTAAAAAAAAAACCAAAACCAAACTAATATAATTTTTCCTTCCACTAGAGCTGGAAAAATGATTTCATCTCATGGGATCCCTTGGATTTCTGTAACATTACAAGGATCACTCTTCCTGTGAAACTATTTTGGACCCCAGACATTTACATAGATGAACGGTAATGCTGCTTTTAATCCATGTGGAATGTGTTTTCAAACTGCATTTTGAGGGCAAATTTGCAGCGTAGCTCTGAAACCACATTACAATTTCCATGCCCAGGCATCGAGAAGGCTGCCTGCCATGATAGCTAGATGTTTAGCAGCACTGGGATAGAGGATGAGCACAAATGCGGGCAGCATTGCCAGGACTAAGCCAAGAGTTTTGAATTTTGCATTGTGTGGCTGAGTTTAGGTTACCTTGGGTTTCCCTGGCACAGAGCTAAATGAAATATAATCTTCCCCAACCACTCATCTATCATGCAAAATAGCCACCATCCTATAAATGCTGTGGTAGATTGCTTGAAATACTTGGTTTTACTGGCTTAAATTCTTAAATGGTGGTATTATTATTATTATTATTATTATTATTATTATTATTATTATTATTTAGTACTTGGGTTATTAAATAACATACAGCAAGTTCATTTTTCTCAGTTGTTTGAAATTGAATCTAAGCACGAGGATTTAAAGGTTTTATTTTTGTTCTGCCTTTCTTCCCCCACCTCTAGCTAAGGATGATATAATTTAGATATCTGTGAAAAGAACCATAGATGGTTTCTGAGTGAGGGGGGGGGGTGCTAAGGGGGACACAGTGAGTGGAGCTTGGGTTCTGCAAGCCAACAGCATTTTGGAAGTGCTGACCACCTCTCTCTCGAGACCTGATGTGGGAGCAGATAAACAGATATTACAAAATGCCACAAGCCTCCTTCTGGGGGAAAATAAAACAGGTAGGGGCCACACACTTGGAACATCTCACCACTGAGAGAAGTGATGTAATCTAACATTATCATTACTATTCCGATCCCCAGACATTTTTATGACAGCTGCTGAATTTTGCAAAATATTGGAAATATTTTGGTTGGAAAATTAAAAAATTACGGAATCCACCTGGGCTTTCCTATAAGGTGACATTGTTTATATGTGAACATATTAATGTCTTATTTGTATATTATAAATGTTTTCATAACCCCCTTTGGTTATATTTTATACTCTATTATTATATAATACATGCAGTCAATCTCTGTATGTTTGTTTGGTTGTTGCATTGACAAAGAGGGTTTCAATGTAGGAGCCAAACCTATAAATTGCCTCCTCCTCCTCCTCCTGCATCTCACATCCATCCTTTGAAGTACACCTCTTCAGGTTGTCCCCAGCACTCTCTTTTGTTTGCTTGCTGCATCCATGCAAACCCTGCTGTTAGTTTCAGATCATCCACCCATTGCATAGGTGGCTTTCCCCTTGGTCTTTTAAAATGGTAGGGTCTCCACACTACTACTCATCTCTTGCCACATGCCCTGCTTAAGTCCATTTTTACTAATGCAGGTTGTCTAATATGTACAAAATGCTAAGCTTTCCTTACGATAACCGTATCTTTAGGGCCGATGAAGACAAGTTCACACTCAGCCCTATGGCATTTGTCACATCCGATGGCTACATTCATTTGCTTCAAACCTACCGACTCACTTCATCCTGCGGTCTGGATGTCCATGCATTTCCTTTTGATAAACAAAAATGCAACTTAACCATGACCACAATATGTTCAGGTAACACAGCCAAGCACAGCTGTATTTCTTTGAACTGTCATGATTGTTTGATTCTATCTCTCCATCCATGTACTTTTGAATGCACACTCCCAATTGGTACCCCATATGCTCACTCTTCAACCTTCACAATTCACCCCTTTCCCACCTAGGTCTTGCTTGCCAAGCCTGCCAGACCTACCACCCCTTGTTAAACCTTTACACCACTCCCGAATCAGCTTCCCAACACCCAACTCCTCTTAACTCCCCAACCCCCACGTCTCTTACAGCTTCTTAAATCTCCCAATTCTCCCACAGCTCACCCTACCCTTCCCTTTATACTTTTACAAATCTCTCCCTTTGCAACTCATCAACTTCACCACCACCACAAAGGGCAAAAAGACTTTCCTCTTCACCCCAACAGCAGTGGTGACAACAACAGGGTTAGCA
Organism: Podarcis filfolensis; assembly: GCF_964270895.1. Lineage (NCBI taxonomy): Eukaryota > Metazoa > Chordata > Lepidosauria > Squamata > Lacertidae > Podarcis > Podarcis filfolensis. Next base: position 90,694,518 of record NC_139605.1, on the reverse strand, counting down.
TAGCTGTCGTTGTGTGAAGGAGAAACCCCTGCATTTCAAAATGCAGGCATTTTTCTCTCCTTCTCTGAGCAGCAATCATAGCATAAACTTTGGGGTGGGATAGATGTTGGAGAGACCTTTGCCCCTTTGCCCTCCCCACCATCAATGGCAGTGGAATCAGAGGTGGAATGTGGGGTAGAACTGTCCTTCCTGCTCCTTTGTGGCCTGATCACTCTACCCATGTCTTTGCATTGCTCTCTCACTCTGCCTACCTGGTATATCCAACCTGCAGTTTGCATGGCTGCCTATTGGTGGCCATGAAAACTGCTGCATGATGACAGCCTTACAATTTTGTTATATAGAAAGATAAGATTAGGTTGCATCCAACTAAGACCTACTCAGAGTAGACCCATTGAAATAATGGACCTGAGTTAGCCATGCCCATTAATTTCAATGGGTCTTTGCGGAGTAGGACTAGCACTGGGCACAAGGCATTATTATTTACTTACTATATTTCTTATCTCCCCTTCACTAGGAGGTTAACACTGTACACTCAGCTTGTGCCTTTCCAAATGTGCCTTACGTTCCCTGTTTTCCACATCTTTCTTGAGTGTCTCCCTATTATCACTCCTTATCGTATGCTTGCTCCCCCTGCCAATGTCCCCAGGTCAAAGTCTTCTCTCAGTTTTGAGAGTTGCTCCCATGGGAGGCTGACCACATGTCTGCTATTGGTATATCACTACCAGTTTGGGTGTGATGCCACATCGGGGCTTAATTCGCACACTGAGCAAGCTGTGGGACAAGATGGAAGAGTTATGGCACAACCTCAAAAGGAAGACCTAAGAGGGCTGACAGACATCACTACTGAAGTATATACACAGTCTGTGCTCCTAACGGGTTCATCAGCTTTATGTTTCATATATATATATTTTACTGAGGATGTGATTGTGATTTTCTATACTGCCCTAAACTAACAACCTTCATTTGTCTTCTGCTGAATCTAGATAAGGAAATACTATTGAAGAGCTCTAAATCTTCCATGAAAGCAAACCAAGATAGTCACAAAAGTTTCTTGAGCAGTGGAGAATGGAAGTTTGAAGAACTGAGGATCATAGAGCACACCTGGGGATATGATATAAGCAACTTTAGTATTGTCACTTATGAGGTATTTGGTTTCTAATACATTTAGAAAACATGGGAACACTGAAAGATATCCCTATATATCTAGCGTTCGGTTTTATGCTTAAGACAAAGTTTGTGTTCGTTTTTATGCTTAAGCAAAATTTCAGGCATGCTGCTTAAATTTTTAGGGTAGTAAATTTACCAAGATGAAAGTCTACCAGGCTTGTATGTTGAGCACACTGCTTTATGGGCAGCTTACAGGCATCAGGCGTGTTGCCTCAATGTCTTCCACATGCACTGCGTCAGGCAGATTTTGAGCCACACATGGCAGGACAGAGTCTCAAGCAAAGATGTGCTCTTGCAAGCCCACATTCCTACACTCCTGTCTCAGTTACATCTATGTGGGCAGCTTGGTCATGTCCACAGAATGGAATATGGCAGGACCCCCAAGGATGTGCTTTATGGGGAGCTGGCTTCAGGTACAAAGCCCATTGGCCAACCAACTCTGTGTTACACAGAAGAAGGCTGGCAACATCAACCCCACCGTGTGGGAATCCCATGCAGACAACTGCAGAGCCTGGAGACAAGCAGTCAGGTCATGTATCCACAGCAGTGACCAGAGAAGGAATGACTGCTGGGAGGAATGCAGAGAGGAAACGCCATGGTGCAACTGCTGCAGCACAGCTGGGTGCCTTCATCTGCCCCAGCTGCAAGCAAACATGTCTCTCCCATATTGATCTCTACAGCCTGAACAGCAGGCAATGTGCCTCTCCAACGGTTTGACTTCACTCCCCAAAGGCACATCCTTTACTGTCTCCTGAGACAGAAGGATGCCAACCAACCATTACTGGCTCATTTTCAAAAAGATAAATCAATTGTCCTTTGCAATATGTTGACGATGGACACTTTGATTTTAAGTAATCGTTCAAGCTGCAGCAATACAAACAGAATAGCATCCTGAGGTTGCAATCCTATGCACACTTATCTAGTAAGATCATTGAAGAAGCACCATATTTTTCGCTCTATAAGACGCACCAGACCACAAGACGCACCTAGTTTTTGGAGGAGGAAAACAAGAAGAAAAAAATTCTGAATCTCAGAAGCCAGAACAGCAAGAGGGATCACTGTGCAGTGAAAGCAGCAATCCCTCTTGCTGTTCTGGCTTCTGTGATAGCTGTGCAGCCTGCATTCGCTCCATAAGACGCACACACATTTCCCCTTACTTTTTAGGAGGGAAAAAGTGAGTCTTATAGAGCAAAAAATATGGTAAGCATGCATTGGGTTAGTAGATGAGTTGCAGAAGCAAGCACAACCTGGGTTCTTTCAGATGACCTGTTTATTTAGTTTGTTTGTGGGCAGGTTATATGTCGTCGTGTCAAATACAGTGTTATCCCACACTTTCCATGAAACATTTTAAAGGTAAAGGTAAAGCGACCCCTGACCATTACGTCCAGTCGTGGCCGACTCTGGGGTTGTGGTGCTTATCTCGCTTTATTGGCCGAGGGAGCCGGCGTACAGCTTCCGGGTCATGTGGCCAGCATGACTAAGCCGCTTCTGGCGAACCAGAGCAGTGCACGGAAACGCTGTTTACCTTCCCGCCGGAGCGGTACCTTTTTATCTACTTGCAGTTTGACGTGCTTTCGGAAGAGAGAAAATAATGGTCTCACCTACTCTTCCCCCCCCCCCCCCAATTTTTTTATTGATTTTCACATTTATCACAAAGAAAAAGAAAAACATTACAAAACACAAAACAAAGAAAAAAGACACAAAAAAGAATTATCACTTCATATCCCTAATTTCATTACATTGACAACTGACTTCCTCAAATCCCCTCTAACAGAATTTCATTATATCACCTGTTTAACAGTCCTCCAAATGGTCTCACCCACTCTTAGGCTGCTAAGAATAAGGACCATGGGCAAATTGATGCTACTAGTGAGACTGAAAGGATAGTACCATTCTTTGCTGTAATCTTCATTCTTGTTTTGTCCTTTTTTGGGACAGGTTTCTATGAAGAGGCAATCCATTTTGTATGTGTTGGTTCTGATCCTGCCAACTTTTACTCTGTTCTTGCTGGATATGGCTATTTCTTATGCGTTTGCTTGCCCTGGAGAAAAGATTGCTTTCAAAGTGACACTGATCCTGCAAGTCTCACTCTTGTCATTGATTCTGAATGATATGCTACCATCAGCATCAGATGATCCACCAGTCATAGGTAACCACCTTTTACTGCACAGATTATTCAGCCCTGGCAGCCTTTGAACAGTTTTGGGGGGCTGTCAAATAGTTTTGGTTGCTTTCATTGGACCTACTCACATTGTGGTCCAGCAACCAGGTCCCTGAGTCAGTAACTGATTTTTAGCTGGAGATATTATTTTGTAAATCGTAATTACCTGGCATTGTACAGAACTAGAATAAAGATACTCCTTATCATTTGTTTAGTACATATTAAAGCACTTCAGTGACATGAACTTGCGGATCTTACAACAGCTCTGCAAGGTATCTTGGTGTTATTATCCATATATCTCAGATGTGGGGAAAGAATGAGAGAGTTTAGCTAGCCACCCTGAGAGATTTGTCCCAGGGAAGACATCCTGTTTTGCAGCTGCTATGCTATAGTAGCTTTTAGTTCAACACTGGCAGTACCCATTGACCTCCGCACGAGATAGGGAAAGAAGGGTCTCTTTAATGCCTTTCTACCATTTGAGAACAGCAGCAAAGGCCTGCAGTGTGTTATGCATCTCTGACAAAGGTTTGCACAGCACAATCTTCTAGTGAACAACAGCATGAGTCTAACCATGCCCATCCATGAGTAAGTCCTGTTGAAATCAATGTGACTTACTCCAAGGAGTTAGGAGTGCACCCCAGTTGAGTTAAATCCTCAATGTTCTATGGACTGGAAGTTGGCACTCCTTCAAGGAAAAAGTGGGACAAAGGAACAGATGGCCAAAGCCCCTTTAATAGCTGCCACAGCACCAGGATTTATAGAACCCAGGGTCCACAGAACCAGAGATGGGACAGGTGTCTCCACTTAGGCCTGAGGAACCCCAGTACATGGCCAGTCCAACAGCATAGGAATCACACCAAGTGGGAGGCCATGGGACCCAAGAGCAATGTCCATTTTCGGGCCAGAAGGTGGCCCTTTAAGGGAGTCTGGATTTCCAAAAGGCAGTTGTTCATATAAGAGTTGTGGACTGATGGTAGAGGCCTCAGTCCAGTTCCAACCCCAGTTTGAGCAACTTGTCCCCTAGGAACTCTCCATGGTGCTTCAACAACTAACCAGTCTTGTCCTATGGGTTCCTCTGCAGGAGAAGGACAGGAAGACAAAAGTAGTCTTTTTAATGATGAATCTATTTGATTGGCCATGGAAATCCCTATTTCTCTCTATTTCACTATTATGAATTTAAGAGAGAAGGATTCCATGCTAGCCAAAGAGGGCAAGATGACTCGGTTTTGTGTTTCAATGCTTTGGTGTATTTTTGGATTTATCCTTATTTTATACCTTCTATAATCTACAAAGTGTGTGAGTTTTGGGGCATTTAATTCTCATAAAGGAGAACTAGAGCTTCTACAAGTTTCTGCAAGCAATCTGGCCCATTTGTCACTGTAGTTACACTGGTGATTGGATGCCCACAAAATCTGGTGGGGAGAAGAACCATCACCCATTGTCACTATCCCAGGCTCCGTCTACAAACGCCGACACCACCATCACTACACTTCCCCCACATTCCTTTGGAGTTAGACCTAATTCCCACTCAAGTTATTTCAAGCTCCCCCAAAACGACCGTCATCTTTACCATACATACATCCCATCACAGACAAAGCATCTACAGACATAGGAGCACCAAACCAGCAACCCACATGTTACTTGTGTGGTCCCTACAGCATATCTTCTCAGTGCCACAACACTCCCCATTTATTTTCTGCCTCCTGCCAGGCCCCTCCCACTCTAGCGTAAAAGAACAGTCGCCTGAAGGGCCAAATATTTACCATCCATTTCTTCTCCAACACAGCCATGTTTTTCACCGGGATATTTGTATTTATGGTCTTTGGTATCCTGGAGAATGCTTTCGTACTCTATCTTAAACAGAAGAAACCAGAGTCCCCACCCTTCATGAGGAATAAATTTATGAATATAATTCTGAGAAAGAAGAAAAAGCAATCTGAGAAGCCTGTGGCTGATTTAGGTAAGCACTTTCCAAAATGTTTTTTTTCTTTTTCTTACATAATGGAGAAAAAGATCAATAAAGAGGGAGAAGGGGGCAAATGTCAAGCACCATAATCCAGTGCTTTAAAAAAAAAACCAAATCCTTTTCACAGTTCATTTTTAGGAGTACGTGAAGGATTGGCTATTTATTTAGTTTTTTATTTAGCTAATTTATGGGTCACTTCATGGCATAAAGTCATGGAGACAATGTCCAGTCCCTCCTGAATGTACAGCTGGAATAAGGCTGAGTTTATTTCTGTGTAATGTAAGAAATGGACTTGAGGCACCAGGCTGTCCCCATTACTCCTCTGATGAAAGAGGTAAGAACATTGTCCAGGATCCATTGTCCAGGAATTGAGATAGTAGAAACCCACTGGACGACCTTCAGGATTTCTTAGGTTGCTTCGACAGGTGAACCAAATGCCAGAATTTAGAATCAAAACAGCCAGTAGTTTTTTAACTCTCCATTTTTAATTCTCAAACAATGTCTGTTCCTACATAGGATTTTCTTAACATGTTAACATATACAGTCTTCATTTTCTTCCACGCAGGAGACGGGCTGCCCAAAGGGAGCCAGCAGGCAGGCAGATCATCCTTGTCAGAAAAGTGCCATGAAGAAGAGAGTTTGGTGTTTCTGAAACATATTAATGCAGAATTGCAACAGATCAGGAAACATCTCTCCCTAGAAGAATGCCAGGATGACTCTGAATCAGTTGTGTGGGATAATATGATCCTCCTTGTGGAGAAAGGGCTTTATTTTACCCGCCTGATTTTCTCATTCATCTTTTTAACTTTTGTTGCCGTGCAGTGGACATGCTAAATTATATATTATTGGTATTTGTGGTAGACCAAGGAGTGCATAACCAATGCCCGTTGTACAAGTATCCTAACTATACCAATTTGTATAAAATCAGCAAATGAGACTTGATGAAATGCCTCAGCCAAGTGGTGTTTGCTGTTGGAAGTGTGCTTACTAAAGTCAAAGCCTTTCATGCTTGGAAATATGTAAAAACACTGCAAAATTTACGACTCAATCAAGCCTCACAAAACCAATCATTCAGAAGTGCTGGTTTTTCAAGGCTTCATTGGGTGGCAAGTTTTCTGGCCTGGCGTCAGTATGTGGCATCCTCAAGCAGTTGCCAGGGCCCCAGCGAGGTTCTCTGCTGACACCACATTCATGCACTCCTTTGAAAAACATGTCTGGGTCCAGGAGTTGCCATTTAAATTTCCCACAATTCCCCAGAGCAATGCCTTGTTGGAGGCATTGTGGGAATTTTACATGGTAACTTCTGGAGACTGCTGGGGAATTTTTATGCTATCACAAAGGGAAGATGGGTTTTTTTAAAAAGGATGAGAAGCATGGCCTTAAGTCAAGGGTGGAGAACTGGTGGTCCTACAGATGCTGCTGGACTTCAGTTCCCATGAGCCCCAGCCAGCATGGCCAAAGCTTAGGGACAATGGGAGTTGCAGTTCGGCAACATCTGGAGGTTATGAACTGTAGTTATGTCCAAGAACCATGGCTCTGTCACAGAATTTTGGCAGCATCTATACCAAACCACAATTCCCAGGATCATTTGAAGACACCAATGGGTTTAAACACCGTAGATATATGTGAGTAGGGTTGATATGCCTTCAGGCCCTACTGTGTATTTTACTAAGTGAAGTGTGTTGCATTTTCAAAGAGGCAGGAGTGTAGTGCCTGATATCTAATTACAATATTTGTCTTAACAACATTTGCAAAGAGTGCATTAAAAGAACAACTCATAATTGTCTGGAAAGAAACATCCGGACCTCAACGAGGAGTAAGTAATGCACACTAATGGGAAGCCAGATCCTTAATTAAACACAAATCTAGAGGAAGCGAAAGCAAATGTTTTAGTTGGGTGATCCCAACAGGGAGAAATATACAGATGCTAATGCAGAGCCAATAAAGTTACGAGAAAATATCATTACGAGCAAATGCATGGAAATGAGATTCAAAACCAGAGATGTGAAATGCATTACCCCACAGCCAGGAGAGATCTCAATTTCACACAGAAATGTGGCTCTTCCTCACCGCTGCAAATTTAGCAGCCTAGCAGGTTATTGCTTCTTCTCTTAAAAACACTTGGTTTGACTCTCAGAGAAGAATGTGGAGAACTGTTATGATTAGTTTTCTACTCTCTTGGGTGCCAGGTAAAACCATTTCTTCTCCTCTCTCTCGTTTTAATAGCTGACAAATCAACTAAGAGACTTTATAGAAGGTAGGTTGGATGCTAGAATGAAAGGCAGCAGTTTCTCGAGTTCACTGGCTTTCGAAATAATGGGATACAGCAAAGGAAGAGGAGAGAAAGGATACTGTCTGACTCTGCCTAGATGCACCTCTTTGCTGGGGCTTTTGACACTTGAGATGTCTCTTTTTAGCATCCGCCTTATTTTCGTATTCTTAAGTTTCTTTAAACTGCTTTTAATGTTGTGTTTTCATATAATGTTGTGTTTTAATTGTAACTGGAAGGGAGAATAACATTATAAAAGAATAAAGGGGAATTGAAATGTGTGAGGAAAAGGCTGAGCAAGTGAAGGCTGGAATGTGAAGGTTGTGTTTGCAGGAGAACCATGCAAGAAGGATGGAAGAACACATGTGCAGGAGCTATTGCTGTAGCTGTTGAGGAAAAAGGAGGGAGGGTTAAACCAGTATAAGCTAGTAGAAAGACGTATTGCCATATAGGGACATAACAGCCCCTTTGCTTCCCTGTGCTTGTAATTGTATAAATGTGTATACTTCTTTCATATTTGGTGTGCCATCCATAACTACTTGCTGGTTGAGGCTGTGTGAAACCAGCCTTGCAATATCTAAATAAATGTCCTATTTGACTAACAATTGGTGTCCGGATTCTGTTGGCCATCCAGGCTGAACCCACAGGGTATTGGGTACTGAACTCCAATATTTCCCCAGCATAACCAAACCTGGAACATTAGGTTGAAGAGCAGGTAATAAATTGTAAACAAGAACAAGAACAGAACAAGGACTTTTGAATCTTACCATACTGACACATTCATCTTTTCATTTTGTCCCCACTCCAGAAGCCACCCAGAAACAGAATTGTAGGTATCACGATGTGGCTGAGTACCTGAACATCTCTTCTAATAAGGATCTCTTCTTATACACCATACCTCTGAATGATTGGGAAAAGTCTATAGAAGTTCAACTAGACTTCACCCTGGTGTCCATCCTTTCAGTGGTAAGAGAGAATAATCATTGCACGGTTGGTTGCTAGTGATGGGGCTAAGCACAAATACTGGGGAGGGGGCAAAGAAAGGGAAGGGAGGTTGGATATGGAGTGCTGCCTTACAATTGCAAACTGTTGGGGGAAATTGCAGAACAGTCGCTTACTGGATTCATAGCTTAAATTCTAGCTGTGTGTGACAGGCAGGGCCACCAATCAGTTGGGGACAGGTGGATTTTTAAAGAGGAACATCCATCTCCCACCCACCCATTGTACCACCAATATATCTGTCTCTGTGTTAATTCTCTTGGACAGGAGGAAGATAATGTGTTAATCTTTTCCCTTTTGGTTCCTTGCAGCAAGAAAAATTGCAGGTGGTCACATTCTATTTCTGGATGTATGTGGTGAGGTCCTCTTTCTTCTCTGTAAATAGCAAACAGATCTATCCTCCCATGATTTTATTTTATTTTATTGTAAGTAATATATTTTTTCTTTCCTCTAGTTCTGGGACAATGAATTTGTCTCATGGAATCCCTTGGATTTCTGTAACATTACAAATATCACTTTGCCTGTGAACCTTTTCTGGACCCCAGACCTCTACATAGATGAACGGTAATGCCGCTTTTATCCCATGGTGAATGTGTTTCCAAACTGCATTTTGTGGGCAAATTCACAGGGTCGCTTTTGGTGCAGCCATGTACTGAAACCACTTTACCATATCCATTCCCAGGCGTTGAGAAGGCTGCCTGCCATGATAGCCAGAGGTTTAACAGCGCTGGGCTGGGGGCTGAGCACAAATACAGACACCATTGCCAGGGCTAAGGCAAGAACCTGTGAATTTTGCGTTGTTTGACTGAGTTCAGGTTGCCTCAAGTCTTCTTGGCACAGAATTTGGTCTAAGGGCTTGTCCACATTCTGCTTGTTCTTCACCCCCAGTTTCCCGCTGATGAGATGGGAATAAATTAGAAAATTGTACAAGTTTTGATTCATTATTTGTTTGTTATAAGTATTTTATATCATCATTCAGTTATATTTTATGTTTTATTATTGTCATGAAGTCAATATCTACATGTTGACCCTTTAGATCAGGGGTAGTCAACCTTTTTGTACTTACCACCCACTAATGCATCTTTCTTGATGGTAAAATTTCCTTACCACCCACCAGTGCTTGATGGAAGGAGGATTCAACTTTTGCCATAGAACCCCCGACCGCCCATCTAGAATCCTGAAACTAGTGGGCGGTAGGGACCAGGCTGACAATCCCTGCTTTAGTTGGTTGTTCCAACAAATAGTTGGTAGACCATGAGACTCTTAATTTCAGGGTTGTGGGTTTGAGCCCCACATTGAGCAAACAGATTCCTGCATCGCAGGGGGTTGGACTAGATCAGCTTTTCTGAACTGTGGGTCCCCAGATGTTGTTGAACTACAACTCCCATCACCCCTAGCTAGCAAAACCAGAGCTTAGGGATGATGAGAGTTGTAGTCCAACAACATCTGGGGACCCACAGGTTGAGAACCGCTGGACTAGATGATCCTTGGGGTCTCTTCCAACTTTACAGTTCTATGATTAACAATGAGGCTTCCCATGTAGGGGCCAGACTTACGGGTTATCTAATCTGTGCAAAATGCAAAGCTTTCCTAATTACAATACGCTGTCTTTAGGGCAGATGAAGACAAGTTCACACAGAGCCCTTTTGCTTATGTATCAGCCGACGGTTCCATTCAAATGTTTCAAGCCTACCGACTGACTTCATCCTGCAGTCTGGATGTCCATGCGTTTCCTTTCGATCAACAAAAATGCAACATAAGCATAATGTCATCGATACATTCAGGTAAAACCATGTATTTCGTTGAACTGGCATGATAGTTGGCTTCTCTCTCTTCATTTGTACCCTCTTGAATTCACACCCCCAATTTGCACCCCATGAACTCACTCTTATGTTGAACTCCAAACCACCACACTTCACCCCCTTTTCCACCTATCTCGGCAATTATTATAACCAGGGGCTGCAGCCCAGCTTATGTGGCTCACCAACCCCACTAAACCCTACGCAGCTTGCCAACTCCCCTCCGTTTACACCTCACCCAACCCCCAATCCCGCCGCAGCTCTCTCAATGGCCCCAAAGCCCTAACAGCTTGCCCAACCCCCATCCCTTTGCACATCACCAAGCCCTACCTCCAATGGGGTTGCCAACAAAGGGAGCATGGTTTCTACTGTGGGAAGAGACAAGAATGGCTGCATTTTTAAATGCAGGTGTTTTTTGCACCTCAGAGCAGCAGCATGGGGATGGGGGTGGCGGGAACAGATGAAGAGGAGATTTTCTCCCATTTGTTCCACCCCTCCCTAACATTTATGGCAAGGCTGCAGATGTGGTAAGAAGCGAAAAATGCCTGAATTTCCAATTGCAGCATGATGACAGCCTTACAACTTTATTATGTTGTAAGATAAGATTGGGTTAGTCAAGTCCATTATAGTGGTACCTCAGGTTAATAACGTAATTCATTCCGGAGGTCTGTTCTTAACCTGAAACTGTTCTTAACCTGAGGTACCACTTTAGCTAATGGGGCCTCCTGCTGCTGCTGCACGATTTCTGTTCTCATCCTGAAGCAAAGTTCTTAACCTGAGGTACTATTTATGGGTTAGCGGAGTCTGTAACCTGAAGTGTCTGTAACCTGAGGTACCACTGTACTTTCAATGGGTCGATGTGAAGTAGGACTAGCATGGGGAACAAGCCATTATTATTTGTTCGCTGTATTTCTTATCCACCCTTCATCAGGAGGTCCCCACTATACACTCCGCTTGTGTTTTTCTGAATGTGCCCTACGTTCCCTGTTTTCTGCATCTTTCTTCACTCTCTCCCCATAATCACTCTTCCCTGCATGTTTGCTCCCCTTACCAATGGTCAAAGTTGCCTCTCAAAATAATTCAGAGTTGCTCCCATTGGAGGCTGACCATGTGTGTGCTACTGATACATCACTACCATTTTTTTTGAGCAAACTGTGGGACAAGATGGAACAGTTATGGCACAACCTCAAAAGGAAGACCTAATATGGATGTGACTGTGATTTTCTATACTGCCCTGAAGTAACAACCTTCCGTATCATTTCTCTTCTACTGCCTCTAGATAAGGAAATGATAATCATGAGCAACAAATCTTCCAAGAAGGCGAACCAAGATAGTCGCAAAAATTACTTGACCAGTGGGGAATGGAAGTTTGAGGAGCTGAGGATCATTGAGCACATCATGGAATATGATTTAATTAACTTCAGTGCTGTCACTTATGAGGTATTTGGCTTCTAATACATTTAAAAAAACATGGAAACAGAAAAAGATCTCCCCCTATGTAGCTAGTGTTTGTTTTTCATGCTCACGAGTTTTAATCCACACTTATTTTCAGAACTGCTGCTTAGATTTTAGGTAAAAAAAAAATTAAATGATTTTTATTGAAATTTACAATCACCAGCCAACCCCCACCACCCACCACCAAAACATCACATCTTGTTACATGTTTCCTACTTTGTGTTTCATAGATCCATTAGCTTCTGTCCTTCCCTTCCACCAGTTTTCCTATTCCATTCTATAGTTTACAGATTCTTTAATTATACCATGACATGAGAATTATTTCAATCCTGCCAACGTTTTCATATTTGTACAATTCTCACTTATATAAACCATAAACTTACTCCATTCTTTTTGGTACTTTGTCTCCAACTGATTGCGAATTCTGTGTGTCAATTTAGCCATCTCAGCATACTCAACCAACTTTATCTGCCATTCTCTTATTGTTGGCATCTCCTGTTGCTTCCACTTTAGAGCTATCAGAACTCTGGCTGCAGTTGTTGCATATAAATATAATCTTTGATCTATCTTTTTAATCCCTTCTCCCACCAAACCTAGCAAAAATTCTTCCGGCTTTTTGGGAAAACTGTACTTAAACATCTTTTTTAACTCGTTGTAAACCTCATCCCAAAACTCTTTTATTTTATTGCAAGACCACCACATATGATAGAAATCACCGTCTTTTTCCTAGCACTTCCAGCAGGTTTTACTACTTGTTCTATACATTTTTGCCAATTTGGTGGGAGTGAGATACCAACGATAAACCATCTTCATAACATTTTCTTTTAAGGCAGAACAAGCAGTGAATTTTATGCTCTCATTCCAGAGTTTGGCCCATACATCATATTCTATGTTATGTCCTAAATCAATAGCCCATTTTATCATAGCCTCTTTTATAAATTCATCTTTTGTGTTCCATTCTAGTAAGAGATTGTACATTTTTGATAATAGCTTGGATTTACTCTCTAAAATATCTATTTGAAATTTCAATTTTTTTGTCCTCAAATCCTATTTTTTTATCCTCTTTAAAGACATCATTGACTTGATGGTATTGCAACCATCCTGTCAATTTTTCAGCAATACACTCATAGGGCTTTAATTTCCAACCTTTTTCGGCCTTCATCAAAATTTCCTCATATGTGGCCCCTCTCCCTAGTATGTTCATTTTTTTAACTGTTAATATATCAATTGGTGACAGCCACCACGGTGTTTTCCTTTCCAACAAATTCTTGTTTCTTTCCCAGACTTCAAATAAAGCACCTCTTATCACATGATTTGTAAACCCCTTATGCACTTTTGCCTTACCACACCAAAGATAAGAGTGCCATCCAAATCTGTTGTTGAACCCCTCCAAATCTAACAAGTCTAGGTTCTCCTGAATTATCCAATCCTTTGTCCAACATAAACATGCCGCTTCATAATAGAGTTTCAGATCAGGTACTGCAACCCCCCCTCTTTCCTTCTTATCTGTCAATATTTTAAATGTAATTCTTGGTCTTTTCCCTTGCCATATAAAACGCAAGAGGGTTTTTTGCCACTCTTTGAATTGTCTTAAACCTCTTATTATCGGAATTGTCTGGAATGAAAACAACATTTTCGGTAGTAGATTCATTTTAATCGCAGACATTCTTCCCATCATTGATAGCTTTAATCTGTCCCATATTTCTAATTCTCTTTTAATCTCCTTCCAGACTGGTTGATAATTGTCATTAAAAAGATTTATATTTTAGGTAAATTTTAAAAGGGTAGTATGTTATTGGCTCATTTTTATTTCTTAAAAAAGAATGCAAGTGTTCTTTGAAATATGTTGATGATGGACACTTCGATTAAAAACAAAACACTGTTAAACCAACAGGGAGAACAATAAATCAGAAGTTCATTTGGGAGGAATGCTTGCCTAAATAGGTATGTCTATAGGAGCCAGTGGAATGCCAACACTGATGGAGGCCTTTTGCATTTCAGCAAGGAGGGAGGCATTCCACAGCCCTGGTGCCATCAAGTTCTGATTATTGAAATTTTGCCTGCCAGGCCATTACAGACAGAGAAACCTTTGTTTTCCTTCAATGGTAAATCCCTCAGTGGTACGGTGATCCATTTCAGGGTTTTTGCAGCAGCTCTTTTGATTCCACTCCAGGTCCTGCCAGGGGCTCCATTTTTTCCTACAATTGTTATTGTTATTAATATTACATTTATATCCCACTTTTCCTTCTGAAACATTTTTGGAAGAGGGAAGACGGTGGTCCCACCCACCAATGGGTTGCTAAGAATAAGGACTATGAATGAATGTATGCTACTAATGAGACTGAAAAGAGAGTTCCATTCTTTGCTGTAATCTTTGTTTTTATTTATTCATTTCCCCCCTTTTTTGGACAGATTTCTATGAAAAGGCGCTCCATTTTGTATGTGTTGGTTCTGATCCTTCCAACTTTAACTCTTTTTTTGCTGGATATGGCTATTTCTTTTGCATCTGCCTCTCCTGGAGAAAAGATTGCCTTCAAAATGACACTGATCCTTCAAATCTCATTTTTGTCAATGATTCTTAATGATATGCTACCCGCAACATCGGATAATCCACCAGTCATAGGTAAACCACCTTTTATGCATGTCTTATTTAAGCGCCGGCAGCCTTTGAACACTTAGGGTCTGTCAAATAGTTTTGATTGCTTTCATTGGACTAATTCACATTGTGGTTTAGTTAGTGAGCAGGTCCCTGGGTCAGTAACTAACTTTTAGTTGGAGGTACATTTTGTGAATCATCATTATCTTGCACGGTACAAAAATAGAATAACAATACCACCTTAGCAATTTGTTTAGCACTTTAATATAGTCAAAGCACTTCAAATATATTATCTTTCAAATCGTATAGCAACCCTGTAAGGTCGGTCAGTATTATTATCCCTATCTTCCAGCTTGAAGGTGAATTATTATTATTATTTTATTATATATTACATTTGTATGCCTCCCTTTACCTGTAGATCCCAAGGCAGTTCACAAAATAAATCACAATATATATTTTTTTAAAACAAGAAAATACATAATAAAAACAAAAACAACCCAATAGTATCCCATCCCACAACACATTTTAAAAGGGCGAAAGAAATAAAAATATTGTCCAGTAGCACCTTAGAGACCAACTAAGTTTGTTCCGGGTATAAGCTTTTGTGTGCATGCACACTTCTTCAGATACACTGAATCAGAAGTCACAGACCTTTATATATAGTGGGTAGTAGGAGATGGGTGATTGACTCAATGGGTATGGTAAAACTGTTGATGACTTTTAATGACTGCAATTAGTCCTACAAGAAAAAGCAAGGGATAGTATACAGATGACCAAAAATAGCTATAGCATATGTAATGAGACAAGAATCCACTATCTCTATTCAGACTAGTTCTCTCCATAGTTTTCACTTTAGACCAACATGGCTACCTACCTGAATTTTAAAAGGGCATTAGACATCAATCAGCCAAAGGCCTGGTTGAAGAGAAATGGTCTACCTGATGCTTAAAGGTGTATAATGAAGGTGCGAGGTGAACTTCCCTGGGGAGAGCATTCCACAAACAGGGAGCCACTGCAGAAAAGGCCTGTTTTCTCATGTTGCTGCCCTCCAGACCTTCCTTCTTACTAGGAGGGAGAGAAGGGGTTAGGAAGGAAAGGAAAGGAGCTTGACGCAGTGCAAGTACACTAGCAGGAGTGCCAGACAGGCTCTGCTGATGCACTCACTCCAGACTGCCCCTCTCAGTTGCCTCCTCTCTCTCCCTGACAGTAAGTGGTAAGTGATATCACTGTTGGAACGCGAAAGAGGCAGCTCCACCACACTAGGCCACTTCTGAATTCAAGGACACATTCTAGCCAAGCAAACACTCAAGGAGAGGAAAGGGCAAATCTATTGATAAGGACTTGGCCCATTGAGAGTTTCAAGCACTGGAACAGTCCTTGGATTCCCCATTCCCACATTAAAGAAAAGACATCTGAGGGATGCTAGCTTTTCACCACCCCTGTTTCTTCTTCTTCAATGCAGCCGCGTTTTTCACTGGGATGTTTGTATTTCTGGTCCTTGGTATCTTGGAGAACGCTTTCGTACTCTATCTCAGAGAGAAGAGACCAAAGTTGCCATCCTTCAAGGGGAATAAATTCATGAATAGAATCCTGAGCAAGAAGAAAGAGGAATGCGAGAGCCCAGCGATCCATTTAGGTAAGCGTTTTCCGAAATGTAAACTATTTACCGTAAGGAGGTGGGGCACCTATAAAGCAGAAGAAGGGTGCAGATATCAAGCACCATCATCCATTACTATAAGAAATCTTTTCGCACAGGGTATGCGCAGGATTTAAGTACAGTGGTACCTCGGGTTACAGGCGCTTCAGGTTACAGACGCTTCAGGTTACAGACTCCGCTAACCCAGAAATAGTACCTTGGGTTAAGAACTTTGCTTCAGGATGAGAACAGAAATCGCGCGGCGGCAGTGGGAGGCCCCATTAGCTAAAGTGGTACCTCAGGTTAAGAACAGTTTCAGGTTAAGAACGGACCTCCAGAACGAATTAAGTTCTTAACCCGAGGTACCACTGTATACACTCTTAAAAAGAAAAACAAATAATTGAGACACACCCACTGGAGAGCTGGAATTTGTTTATTGATTGATTTATTAAACAGATTTAGAATAAACAGATTTAGAATAAATTCATCAAGTAGTGTACATCTCCCACCAGAATGTGCAGTTGGAAGAAGCTTGTATTTTTTTCTGACTAATGTGTGAAATGGACCTGAGGCCTCAGGCTGTCAGCATAGCTCAAATAAGTAAGTGTGGAAGGAAGCAATCCATATTAATCTAAGGTCTGGGCAATTTTCACAAGTTTCATTCATTCTGTTAAGCCTCAGATATGTCACATCTGATCCCTTTCATGCACTTTCATGCAATATAGAAAGTGGAAATAAGCTTAAATCAGATGCAAGCTCTTCTTCATTCATTACATACTGGAAAATATTAATATTGCTCTTAGAGCCATTTAACCTGCATATCTTAAGGCTGAAACACTTATCTGGGAGTACATTCAACTAAACTTGATGGTGGAACTTAGTTCTCAGTAGGCATGCATAGAATTGCACTGCAAGAGCCTTCTTGATTTGCAGCACTTTGAGTCTTGCAAGGAAAACCCAGACTCTGTCTGGAATCAAATAACTGGCATTTGTTTTAATGAAGGTGGAGGTATGTTGCTTCACATTGCGTTATAACAGATGCAAAACGTCCAACACGGCTTCCAGTGAACCATACGCCAGAATTTGGAATCAAAGAAGCAGTTCTTTAACTCTCCATTCCTTTATTCTCAAACAATGTCTGTTCCCAAACATAACAGATTAACAGATTAACATATATCCTCCTCATTTTCATCTGTACAGGAGACAGGTGCCCCAAAGAGAACCAGCCGGCAGATGGATTTCCCTTGCCAGCAAAAGACAGTGAAGATGACAGCTTGGTGTTTCTGAAACATCTGAATATGGAACTGCAACAGATCAAGAAACATCTCTCTCTAGAAGAACGCCAGGATGACCCTGAATCAGTCGCGTGGGATAAAACAATGGCCCTTGTGGAGAAAGGGCTGTATTACACCCGCCTGATTTTATCTGTCATCTTTTTAGCTGTTATTATCATACAGTGGACGCGCTGAATTATAGATTATTGGCGTTTGTGGTGGAACAAGGAGCATGGCATTTTTGTAGACTAGATCACATAATCGATGCATGTGATACAATTGCACTACATTACCACCAGTTAAGTTGTATATGGTCAGGAAATTCCGTGGGACAGAATGTCTAATGCTGTTAGATATTAAATTACTAATGTCAAAGCAAATCATTCTTGGAAATATGTGAAAACAGGACAAAATTTGCCACTTAACTGAGCCTCGCAAAACCAAATATTCTGAAGTACTGGTTTTCCAAGTCTTCACTGGGTGGCATGTTTTCTGGCCTGGCATCAATGCATGCCATCCTTGGGCAGTTGCCAGGGCTTCAAGAGGGTTTATCAACTTGAAAAGGGTGTCTTTGTCCAGGAATAAATTACCAGAGCAACAGAGGCATTGTGGGAACTTGAAATGGCAACAGCTGGAGCCAGTTGCCTAGTGCTGCCATCAGGTAATCCAGGAAAAGAACAATTGGCATAGAAGGGCTAAATTTTGGCAGGGATACCTTTTCCTGGCCTGATGCTGCTATGTTGGGAGAAGCAGCAACAGGCAAAATCCTTCTTTCTGTGCAACTAGTAAAGGCTCAGACGCTCCCTGTGCTCTATTGTATTTGACAACTCCAGGAAAACAAAGTAAGCATTATGGTAATGTGTGGAATTAGTCTAATTTATACATCTAGTTATGATCAGCAATATGAGTTTAAAGAGCAATATCAGTTTGGGCATGAGCAATTTAACTTGGCCAAATAAGAAACCGGGAGCGTTGTTCGCTTCACTTTCTGTGCACTGCTGCCAAAAATCTTATAATTGCATGAAATGAGTGATGCATAATAAAGAAGTGAATTGACAATATTGTTGCTTCATCTTGCCAGTAAGAAGATCCCTGGTGAATCAGGCCAAAGGCCCATCTAGTCCAGCATTCTGTTCTCGCAGTGAGATGCAGCATGCCTTGTGTTTATGGTTGTCCCTGAGGAGGACATTTTTGTTGAAATGTAGCATATACCAGCCTGAAGTCTCATGAGCATCATCTTGTTGCTGTTGGTATTCATCTGTCTCGAGAGACAATGGAGTTTCCCTCAGGGGTGAAGTCATATCGCTATGTTAGCAGCACCAAAGCAACCTCCCTGGTGCACAAGCCTGGACAGTGTGTATGGGGGTCCTGGGCTGCCCAGATGACAAGACCCCCCCCCAGTCTTGCTGATGTGGTCCAAAGGAAAGCAGAGCAATTCCTACCTGCCCGCAAAATGTCTTGCCAGAGTGGTGCATGCTCTAGTTATCTCCCGCTTGGACTACTGCAATGCGCTCTACGTGGGGGCTACCTTTGAAGGTGACCCAGAAACTACAACTAATCCAGAATGCGGCAGCTAGACTGGTGACTGGGGGTGGCTGCCGAGACCACATAACACCGGTCTTGAAAGAACTACATTGGCTCCCAGTATGTTTCCGAGCACAATTCAAAGTGTTGGTGCTGACCTTTAAAGCCC
Source organism: Podarcis filfolensis (assembly GCF_964270895.1). Classification (NCBI taxonomy): domain Eukaryota; kingdom Metazoa; phylum Chordata; class Lepidosauria; order Squamata; family Lacertidae; genus Podarcis; species Podarcis filfolensis. The sequence goes on along the minus strand of NC_139605.1, from coordinate 90,675,503 downwards.
TAAACGGCCTTGGCCCAGTACACCTGAAGGAGCGTCTCCACCCCCATTGTTCTGCCTGGATGCTGAGGTCCAACGTCAAGGGTCTTCTGGTGGTTCCCTCACTGCGAGAAGCAAAGCTATAGAGAACCAGGCAGAGGGCGTTCTCGGTAGTGGCACCCGCCCTGTGGAACGCCCTCCCATCAGATGTCAAAGAGATAAACAACTACCTGACTTTTAGAAGACATCTGAAGGCAGCCCTGTTCAGGGCAGCTTTTAATGTGTGACATTTTTATGTATTTTTAATCTTTGTTGGAAGCCACCCAGAGTGACTTAGGAAACTCAGCTGGATGGGCAGGGTACAAATAATAAATTATTATTATTATTATTATTATTATTATTATTATTATTTTGGCATCAGCTTGGCAGCAGGAGTTAGTTGTCTGAAGGAGGCATACAAGGCTCCATCCACTCCCGATTTGTGTAGGGTTTATCGCTTAGCCTTTTCTTCTCCCAAATATATCCCGCAAGGCAGCAGAGGTTTAGGATCAGAGTCTTCCTTCTCCTGGATGGGCCCCTTTCCCAGGTTGATGAGCCCCATCTGCCCCTCACTTCCCTCTGCAGCACGTGCAGAAATCACCTTCTTGACAACTGGAACCACTAGAGGTCTTGCCTGCTCAATCTGCCAGAGCCTGTCTTCATATGCAGGGGAAGTCCCTAACTCAACAAGGGTTTGAGACCCATCAACTACCCGTGAGGGAGGAAGCCTCTCAGGCACCTGGGGCGGGGTGCCCAGGGGCGGGGGGCGCGGCACAGTATGGCGCAGCACCCATAGGGCTAGGGCTGGGGTGTGCTGTGCTGCGCAGCACCCATAGGGATGGACAGAGGCGGAGCTAGTGGCGGTGGCGTGCATCCCAGAGGGGTGCGCCAGCGGCGGAGAGCGTCCCGGGGGGCACCACACACGGCGATGTCACCCCTCCCCCACTGCCCCCACCCTGCTCCGCCTCTGCAGCTACTCTCACCTGGTTTAGCCAGCCAGTCGAAGCCGTTCCCAGGATGTGCCCTGCTGTTACATGCTGACAGCTTCTAGGTGAGAGCTGAGTGCAGGGTGGAGACCAAAAGTGGACAAACTACCTCAGAACGAGCACAATGTGTCCCCACACCAGAGGTACTGCCCCTCTCCTAGCACCCCATACACCCCGAGCATCATCTATATCTCCTTTTAACAAGATCTCTGCATTTTTTAAATTACTCGGTATAGTTATATTTACCCAGAACTCACTCCTCTTCACCACAAGCTATAAAGCACTGAATCTCTCACACATTATCTGTTGCTTGTAAGTGAATGAAGTAATCAGCAGTCAAGTTTGCCAGCTAAACCAAAGGATACTTGGGCTGAGCGTGAGTAACAGAGCAGGGGTTACATTCCAGGGATTGCATCTAAAGCCCAAATCGTGGGTGAGGTTGCCAAAGTCTTTTTTTTCCAAGATGCCCACCCACCTTCCACCCCTTTTAAATTAATTTACCTATTTCGCAGCATACATAAAGCTGAATGCACACAAGTAAAATGTCCGTAAATTGCAGGCTAACTGTACTTCAGGCAGTTTTGGTGCAGCTGCTGTGGCTCATATTTCGTGTTTGTTTGCTGCGTTAGACTGCTGCAGCAAAAACAACAAAGAATGCGTTCTGGTAAGACTGAGGACCCCTCCAGATGGCCTGTTTAATAAATGGTCATTTATCCTGAGTTGCTTGCACAAACCTTAAGGAGAGATTAGACTGTACCCAATCTTTACTGAGCATTTATTCTGACTGATTTGCATGGAGGTGATATGGCATTCATGTTTTCTTGCTTGCTTGTTGTATGTTTTCCTCATAGCCGTTCGTTCATCAACACTTTTCAGCATATTTCCCTGTAACTTTCCTAAATGCAGAAAGTATTTGTTGTTGTTTTTTAAGTGGATTTGTTGCCCTCGGGCAATGGAGTGTGTTTTAAGCCACTTTAACTGCTGAAAGGCTTTCTGAAACTCAGTCCACCAGAATGCCCCCCCCCCCGAATTTATTCTCTTCCTTTACCTGCTGTGTTTATTATAAGTATAGTGGTACCTCGGGTTAAGAACTTAATTCGTTCTGGAGGTCCGTTCTTAACCTGAAACTGTTCTTAACCTGAGGTACCACTTTAGCTAATGGGGCCTCCCACTGCCACCGCACAATTTCTGTTCTCATCCTGAAGCAAAGTTCTTAACCCGAGGTACTATTTCTGGGTTAGAGGAGTCTGTAACCTGAAGTGTCTGTAACCCGAGGTACCACTGTACATTGCAAAAATGTACAAGACACATGGAGAGGATGAGCCTTCATGGCATTATATCTCCAGAGTGTCTGTCCTCGCTTCTCTCATAGCTTCAGCCGGCTTGAGTTCAGAACAGGCAGGCATATATTCCCCAGCCTCTCCAGTCAGCAGCCAAGATGGATCTACCTTTGCTCCCCTCTGCTCCTTGCAAAACAACACTCTTTCCCTGTCACCTCACACACATCCCATCACCTTGCCAGCCTGCCCATTCTCCTGTCTCTGTCCACTCCTCAGAGCTGGGGGGAAGGACAAGTTCTTTTGCATTGCCAATGGCCTGGTATTGTTTCCCAAAGGCTCTGCACTTAACTAGCTTGACACAGTCCCGCAGCTAGCATTTTCCCTCCCTGTCCCAAATATCAGCTAGATTCTGACATTCGTTAATTTCTCAGAGGTTCCTCTCCTCCCCTCAGAAAACAACCTATAACATCGTGAACTGTTATAACGTCATGAGAACACAGATCAAAAACACAGCACTGGAAGCCCAGTAAACACCAGAGCACCAGGCCCGCCACACATAACATGATATCACATGGATGTGATATCACATACATGTGACACCATACCGCAGCACCAGCACACCGGGCACCTCAGAGGGTCATGCCAGAGTGCAGAAGTTTCAGTCCTTCAGCGCAACCTTGCTGACAAACTCAGCATCCCTTGGATCTTCATAATACAATGGTACCTCAGGTTAAGAACTTAATTAGTTCTGGAGGTCCGTTATTAACCTGAAACTGTTCTTAACCTAAGGTACCACTTTAACTAATGGGGCCTCCTGCTGTAACCTGAAACGTCTGTAACCTGAGGTACCACTGTACATGCAACTGGAGAAGGCTGATGGTCGAGAAGGCCAACCATTGACAGGAAGCCGAGTGAGGAGCCCGAGTCCACACTTTCCCTCTTCCACCCACTGGCGGAGGAAGAGAGGGGATGGCACACACACACACACACACACACACACGTGCTGAGCACCACACCCACACAGGCGATGTGCCACGCCCCCGGGATGCGCACCAGCCATGCCCCTGCCTGCTCTCCGCCCCTGGTGCAGGAGCATGAAGCTCCGCCACTGCTTCCACCCACTCAACATTCAGGGGCCTGGCCCCTTGCCCCCAGATACAGAGGGGCCAAAGACCCCTCAGCCCCCTGCGGTTGGTGCATCTGGTGAGTACGGTATGAGAATACCACTGGAAAAGGCAATGAAGCAGCTTGCAAATTCCATGTAATTGAACAGGATGTAACCATACAAAGGAACTTCTCTGATTCCTTCAAATTGAGGCCACTGCTTTGAAGCAATTAACATTAAGTAACCCATCACAGACATCTGTCCAGTACAGCATTTTGGCTATGTTCCTTCTTCTCCATTATCTGCCACCCAGAAAGCCCCAGGGATCCATTTTCAATATGCATATGAAATGTGCAGTTGTGTTTCAATAACCGCAGTGTCAGAAGAGTGCTTCAACTTTCCATTAAGGAGATGGGTCCTTGCCACTGCCTTCAGTTGTTGGCTTTTTCCTAATCATCCCACACCCACCCCAAGTTTAGTTTTATTGGAAAGTGAACCAATAAAAATAGGTGGAGCAGAAAGGGCAGAAGCTGCTCGCCTTACAGATCACTCTTCTTTCCCTGAAATGAAACTGTTGGTTGAGAATGATGACAAAGGACTTAGGGTGCTTCCAGACTGTCGCTCTTTTTCCAATGGGGAGTCAATCACATATGGGGAAATTCAGGTTGTGCACTTAAGAACACAATAAGATCCTGAAAGATCAGGCCAATTGCCCATTTGATAGCATTCTGTTCTCACAGGGGCCAGCCAGGCGCGTGTAGAAAAACTGCAAGTATAATAATAATAATAATAATAATAATAATAATAATAATAATAATCTGAGAACCCCTCCTGTGGTTTCAAACAACTGGTATTCAGAAACATTATAGCCTCCGGGGTGTATATGGTATTAGGGGAGGGGTGATACCTCTGCTGGGGGACATGTTGTGTGCCTTCTGGGGTAGTTTGGCCACCTTTGGTCACCACCCTGAACTCAGCTCTCACCTGTGGCTCCTAGAAGCTGTCAGCATGTGACACCCCAGAAATGGCTTCAACTGGTTGGCTAAACCATGTGAGGGTAGCCAATGGGTCTCAAACCCATTGGTGAGTTAGGGACTTGCCCTGCATGTGAAAATATACTCTGGTGAGTTGAGCAGACAAGACCAAGAGTAGTTCCATTGGTCAAGAAGGCGGTTTCTGCATGTGCTGTAGGGGGAAGTGAGGGGCGGATGAGGCTCATCAACCTGGGAAGGCAGCCCATCTAGGAGTAGGAAAACTCTGATCCCAAACCTCCACTGCTTTGCTCATTCAAGAGAAAGGCTTCGAAAGTAAACCTTGAGGGAAAATCTGAACCCACTGTCTTGAGGGACTTGGGGAGAAGAGAAGGCTAAAGAGTAAACCCTACACAAATCTGGAGTGGAGTCCCTAAGGCGGTTGGATGGCGCATTGTAAACCTCCTTCCAGCAACTCCTGCAGCCAAGCTGGTGCCAAACATATTGATCTGCTTTCCTTTGGACCACATCAGTGAGGCTGAGAGTGGGGTCGTGTCATCTGGGCAGCCCAGGACTCCCATACACACTGCCCAGGTTTGCGCCCAGGGAGGCCACTTTGGTGCTGCTAATGCAGTAAAAACAGCACAGGAGGCAGCAGTTATGAGTTACCGGTCTCTGCGGCCACAGCAGGCACTGTGATTCTCAAGTGGTTTTACTTCACCCACGAATGTGCACTCCATTACCTCTCAATGGAGTCGCTTAGATTGGATTAGATGGTCTTGTACAACAGACCCCCCTCTCCAAAAGGCCAGACTTTTTGCAATAAGGATAGGGAACAGGGGAACGTGCTGGAAAGTATGGGATAGAGCTCGCTTTGACGCAACATCATCTAACCTCCATGCCAACAGATCAGAATGAACGCTCATTAAACAGCCAACATGGTCTAACCACCCAGAAAATAGATCAGGGTGAATGCTCAAAAAATAGGATGTTGGGGACCGCCTCAATAATGGAAAACAAGTGGGACCAACAGCCTACATTGCCCTGTGAAATGCTGCTCTTCAGAACTGGAAATACTCTGTTCCCCCAGTACAGTGGTACCTCGGGTTACAGATGCTTCAGGTTACAGACGCTTCAGGTTACAGACTCGGCTAACCCAGAAATAGTACCTTGGGTTAAGAACTTTGCTTTCAGGATGAGAACAGAAATCACACAACGGTGGCACGGAGGCCGCAGGAGGCCCCATTAGCTAAAGTCGTACCTCAGGTTAAGAACAGTTTCAGGTTAAGAACAGACCTCCAGAACAAATTAAGTTCTTAACCCGAGGTACCACTGTATTACATCCAGCGTTCTCTGCTCACTGAACACACTCAGTCCTCATTGGACTGGTGCCTTCCTCTCGGGCATGGGTGGCACACTTTTGGTTCCCTAAGCAATGGCCCTCATAAAAACTTTAGGGAAGTTTTTAACGTTTGATGTTTCATCGTGTTTTCAATATTCTGTTGGGAGCCGCCCAGAGTGGCTACCTTGGTGTGAGAAAAGTGCTCTTCCTGTTTACAGGAAATAAAGTATTAATAATTTCAAAGAAGCTCGCTCCCAAGAGGGCTTTCGTGCGAGACTTTGACCAAAGTTTATAGTGTGCACTTCATCCCTGCAAGGTTTAAAATTCATTGATGCCTCCTCATTCGGCTCCTTGCACAGCCTCCGCAGTCTGTTGCCATCTCTCAGGTGCAGAAGAATGTGGAAATCGTTTGTCTGTTGTGCCCTTTTTGCTCTGTTCCCAGGTAAGACTCTTTTTCCTATGATGACGGTCTAAGGGATGGGTTAGTGTCTGAATTAGGAACAGTGATTTTGCTCTCATATGTTGCCATCCGTAATAGGCAGTTAGTGAGAAAGGCTGTTCCTGGTTTGAGAGGTGGTTAGGAATAAGAAAACTTTTCATTCCATTTGCAGTAGGAATTGCCTTCACATGGAACTGTTCACATCACAGTGTGGTTGAATATCTGAATATTTCTAACGACAACAAGCTCCTCCTGTATACCAGACCCAAGAAGGACTGGAGAAAACCTTTGACTGTCAAGTTGGATTTTACTCTCGTCTCTATCCTGACAGTGGTAAGACGCCAAAATCTCCGGCGAGCTTCACACTTCAAACAAGCGAGGAGGAGGGAATTTTATCATTTGGGGGTGATCCAGACAAAGTGAAGCATTTTTATGTTCCACTGATTTCAAGTTAAAGAGTTAAGCCCGTCAATTTCGGAAGGTGCATCACTGTGGATGGGTTGTGCCCCTTCTGTTTTTGTTTCTTTACAGGTAGAGAAGTTGCAAGTGATTACAACTTACTTCTGGCTGTTTGTGGTAAGGCTCTCTTTTTTATCATATTATACTAGCCCTTGGTTTGTCCAGCTGAGCTTGAATCTTGGTAAGGAAAAGGAATGGGGCTGAGTGCTTCCCATTTCCAAGAAATGGACCAGTTGCCTGACCTGGAAAGGGTCTCACTCCTTTTGGAGGAGCAATCTTAGGGTGCTCCTGGATCCAATTTTGTTGCTGAAGGCCCAGATGAATATTGTGTCTAGGATAACCTTTTGCCAACTTCAGCTGGTACAGCAGCTATGGCCATTCCTGGACTGAGATAGCTTGACCCATAGCAGACCCATAACTTCACAACTGAATGACTGCAATGCACTCTTTGTGGGGCTTCCCTTATGGTTGGTCTGGAAACTGCAGTTAGTGCAGAACGGTGCAGCACGATTGCTAACAGGAGTGAAATCCTGGACCACATTATATTTCTGCTTCAAGATCTGCAGTAGCCGCCGGATTGCTGAGTGGGCCAAATTCAATATTTTACTATTAAGTATATAAAGCCATTAAGAATTTGGAAACCATTTACTTGACAGAGCACCTACATACCTATTTGACCACTTTGATCTGCAGAGCTTGCACAGTAACAAATGCTATACCATGTTTGTTCCACATTTGTGAGAAGTCAGTATTTCAATGTGACAGCAAGCACCTTCATTATACTGATTTAAAGGTAAAGGTAAAGGGACCCTTGACCATTAGGTCCAGTCATGACCGACTCTGGGGTTGCGGCGCTCACCTCGCTTTATTGGCCGAGGGAGCTGGCGTACAGCTTCTGAGTCATGTGGCCAGCATGACTAAGCCACTTCTGGCGAACCAGAGCAGCGCACGGAAACGCCGTTTACCTTCCTGCCAGAGCGGTACCTATTTATCTACTTACATTTTGATGTGCTTTCGAACTGCAAGGTTTGCAGGAGCAGGGACCGAGCAATGGGAGCTCACCCCATCGCGGGGATTCGAACCGACGACCTTCTGATCGGCAAGTCCTAGGCTCTGTGGTTTAACCCACAGCGCCACCCGCGTCCCTTTACACTGATTTAGATGCCTACTAAAACATTTTTATTTCTACAAGCCTATTTGCACATATCTTTTACTTGATTGTTGGGTTTTTTTAATGCTGATCTTCTCTGGCTGTTATTAATAGTCATTGCTTTATGTCCACTGCTCAGAGATTTTATCAATTCTCCTAAATAAGCAAACTGAGATGTTGTACACTAATCTTTTTGCTCACTCAACTCTGTAATGTAGAAATGGAGAAATGACTTTGTGTCATGGAATTCCTCTGACTTCTGTGGCATTACCCATCTCACTCTCCCAGCGGATAAATTCTGGATCCCTGAAATCTCTATAGAAGAACAGTAAGGATCACTTATTCCATTGGCAACTTATTTAAAGCAATGCTTATGTTGATTTCTCCCCTTCCCTCCCAAAAAAGCTTTAGCAGCTCCAACCTTCTGAATACTAAACAAGTGTTGTTTGCAGATGAAATGATGGTTTAAGCTTTGGGAAACACCCACAAATAGTTAGATGAAGTTAGAAAATTTAAAATTCATGCTAGAGAGTAAACAAATGGCTATATTGGTGGTAGCAATGGTGATAAGTTAATTAGACTTGTTAGTTACTAGTTACCCAAAGGTCTCCAAGTGACTTGCAACACATCTGAAAACATTAAAATAAATACATTATATCAGAGATTTTCAACCTTTTTGAGTCCACGGCTCCCTTAACCAACTACGTTCTTTCTGTGGCACCCCTGTGGGGCTCAGGAGCCCTGTTACGTCACACTTTGCCTGCAGAGCTGGCAGCCCCTCACCCTTTTTCGAACACCCTTCCTTGTGGAGTGTTCCTTCAGCCTCTTCTCCCCTCTCCTTGGGAGTCCTCCAGGCAGCTGGTCTCTGAGCTGCCCCCCACCCCACCCCAAAGAGAGGTGCCTCTCAGAGGCACCATTCACCTGGGGACCTTGTAGCCAGGGCTGCTACAACAAACAGCCATGTAAGCCTTTGGGAGGCAGAGGCACAAGAGGGCATCAGAGGAGGGAGGGAAGGAAAGAGGGGCAGAGGCCAGTGTTGCCCTGCGGCACCCCTGACCATCATTCAAGGCACCCCAGGGTGCCACAGCACATTGGTTGTAAACCACTGCATTATACCATAAAAGCAAAACAACCCCCACAGGAAAACTATAGCAACACACTAGTAATGGTGATGTCTTCCCTCTCCCAACTATCTGGGGCATTTGTGGTCTTCAGTCAATTTTGATCCCTGGAGTGTTTGCCTGTCTTGATACTTCACATGAGTTTGGTTTAGACAAAGGTAAACACAATTAATTTCAGCTGGACAGAGGTAAGATGGTTTTAATTCTCCTGCTGAAATCATCAATGGGGTGTAAACGTACTTAATTCTGCCTGGCCAGCTGCTTCCAGATCTTGAAAAGCTCAGATACTTTTAAGAGCTGTGGAGAATGTAAGATTCTGTGTGGCTTATCCCACTAAAATTAATACCAGCTGTTTGGGTCGGATCTGTAGCTCTGTGGCATTAATTTGTGTGGCGGCATGCATTGTATTCTCTTGCTCTCTGTGCTTCTCCCACCCACCCACCCACTGCTGACCTGCTTATGCTTTTGTTGATGAAGAGAAAGGGAGTACATCGCAAATGAGTCTCAGCTGTCATTCTGCACAGCACAGTGGTACCTCGGGTTAAATACTTAATTCGTTCCGGAGGTCCATTCTTAACCTGAAACCGTTCTTAACCTGAAGCACCACTTTAGCTAATGGGGCCTCTTGTTGCCGCTGCGCCGCCGGAGCACGACTTCTGTTCTTATCCTGAAGCAAAGTTCTTAACCTGAAGCACTATTTCTGCGTTAGCGGAGTCTGTAACCTGAAGCATATGTAACCTGAAGCGTGTGTAACCCGAGGTACCACTGTACAAGCACTGCTCCCTGCACTGAGCCACCTTCATGGGTGACTTGAGCTTGTCGTCTCCCTTTTCAATTCTTGAGGTAGTAGCAGTGTTAAAACTGTTGCCCTTGGACAAATCCATAAGGAAATGGCAGGAGGGAGAGGGAGAGACAGTCAGGCTGTGATTGGCAGGGAGGGAACTTAACCCGTTCCTCTTGCGCAGTGTATTTTCAACACAAAAAGAACCTCTCTTCAGATTTCAGCCTCAATGTAGGACTGTTAGGGGTGCTGCTGACAGGGGGAAGATGTGGCGGGCGACAGGGGGCCAGGACACCACCCTGGGACTCTTATGTTGTAGGCAAGAGTTACATGCCCTAAGTTTACTATAGAAGTATTTAACTGGAGGTTACTACAAAGACTAGCCGATAGGGTGATATGGGGGGAATACACCATATATATATATATATTCCAGAACTGCCTGCCTTAACTTCACATTTTCAGTTCCTTGTTAATACTGTTTATGTTACAAGCATCTTACAAATTACTGTGCAACATACTTGTAATATGCTTTAAATATTTCAGTCTTTAGGATTGAGGGCTCCTCCAGACTGGTGTTTTTTACAGATGTATTCTGTAACGTGTTATTAACATAAGAATAGTGCCTCAGCGGTGGTCCACACATCTCTCAGCGTTATTGGTTGTTCTGTGATTTCCCCCCAATGTTATTGCACTATTGCCGTCTGGAGGGACACTCTTTTGCTATAGCGCAACGAAACCAAGACGAAACAAAAAAGGAACATTTAAGGGCGCAAAAAGTTGCAGGATTCCAGCGGGAAGCCACAGGACATGCACTGATTAGAAATAAAGCAGCCCAGGAACTTTTGCATGTGCAAATAGTATTAAAAACACTATCACATACAACCAACCCAATACCAAATAATCAAAAATGCAGAGAGAGAGAAAAGGACATTGGGATGGCGAGGGGCAGGGAAAGCTGCGAAAGGGTTACCTGAACTAAAACAAGTGATTCCAAGCCTGTTGCTTAATCTCTTGGTCCTTAATGGCAATGTTTCAGGGCCAATGAAGAGAAGTCCAGAACCAGCCCGTTCCTTCGCGTTTCTTCCAGTGGAGACATGATGCAGCACCAGGCTTTTCACCTGACATCATCTTGCAGTCTGCACATCTTCACGTTTCCTTTTGATAAGCAGGCTTGCAACATAACTGTGCTCTCCCCCATGCATTCAGGTAAGCCGTAAACAGCACATTAGTCTCTCGAGTACAATTGCTGCTTGACATTGGTGCCAACTTGAACAAAATATTGGGGGGCGCCCCCCCACCACCAGCACAGCCTCCCAAACAAATGTTGCTCCCCCTTGACTCCACCTGTTTTGATGACAGGTGCAAAAGAAAAGGGGGAGGGGAAAGTAAGACACCACACCATGGTTGAGGGGAGGGATTTTGTTGCACAGTAGCCCCTAATCTGCTTTAATTGCACAACCAGAATTTGCTGGTATGAAAATTGATCCCACCCACAAAATGGCAGACGTCTGGAAGTGGCCATGGTAGGAGGACGTTTCAGCCCGTAAGGGCACAAGAAGAGTCCTGATGGGTCTGACCAAAGGCCTAACTGGCCCAGAATCCCATTTCCCACAGCATCCAATCAGATGCTGAAGGGAAGCCTGTAAGCAGGACGTGAGGAAACAGCACTAAGCAACCAGCATGGCTTTTCCTGTCCTCATTGCAGTTCTATTATACAGTGGTACCTCGGGTTACAGACGCTTCAGGTTTACAGACACCGCTAACACAGAAATAGTACCTCGGGTTAAGAACTTTGCTTCAGGATGAGAACAGAAATCGTGTGGTGGCGGCATGGCGGCAGCAGGAGGCCCCATTAGCTAAAGTGGTGCCTCAGGTTAAGAACAGTTTCAGGTTAAGAACAGACCTCTAGAATGAATTAAGTTCTTAACCCGAGGTACCACTGTACAACACACACACACACACACACACACACACACACTGCTGTTAGCAACCGAGGAAAGTTGGAGTTTTTTAGGCACCTTCAGCATCTCCTGCCAAAAAAAGAGGGAAATGTAATTTACCACATATAGTACCAGAAAATAGGAACTGTCCCTGATAAATAGAAAGAGTTGGCAAATATGAGTTAGCATTGCTGAATTATTACTATATCGCACAAAGCATTTTAAGAGTTTAGGTCTCCTTTGTTTGGATGGTGGAGTGGGGAGGTTATGTAGAGGCTACAAGGAAAACAGAACCCCAACTTAAGCTGCTGTCTCTTTGTTTTTTTCTCGCTCCAGATAAGGAAGTGAAAATGTCGGACAAAACGTTTTCCACTAAATTGGATGCCAAAGATCGCAACCTATACTTAACCAACGGGGAGTGGAAGTACAACAACATCATTGTTTCCCGTGATACCATGACTGGTCTTGAGATGAACTATAGTACGGTGACTTACCAGGTATATAAGACTGATGAGTTGCTCATCAGTGCTTTGACTTCCATTGTTTAACAGGAAACATTCTGCAGATTGCATTGTTTCAATGAAATTCTGTTGTCGCTACGGAGGATTCTTCTTCAAGAAATACTGTTAAGTCACTGGTGGTCACAACGTGTGGCATAAGAGCCCAGAAACAGAATACTGATCGCCTCGGGGACTCACTATCCCCAATTATGTATTACCCATTTCATTTTAGAAACCACGAAAGAGACAGGTTGCGAAGTAAAATAATACCCTCCAATTTTCCAAAGGCGGTCCCAGAATTACAAAAGCCATCCCAGCTTCTGATTTGATCCCGGAATTTCTCTATTCCCCTGCCAGCACTGCCACCACCGAGCTTGGGGGGAGAGGGGAGAATGAGCCGGCGCTTGTTCCAAGTGACAATTATGGTGGCAGTGGTGGCTGTGAGGGAGCCTCCCATTGCCTCTCTATAGCTGCTGCTGCTGGCCTCCTCCTTTGGGCAGCTCATAGTAGCTGCTGGAGAGCAGGTGAGGAGAAGAGGCTGCTACCACCGAGGCTCAGTGTGGTGTAGTGGTTAAGAGTGGTAGACTTATAATCTGGTGAACCGGGTTTGCTTCCTCGCTCCTCCACATGCAGCTGCTGGGTGACCTTGGGCCAGTCACACTTCTCTGAAGTCTCTCAGCCCCACTCACCTCACAGAGTGTTTGTTGTGGGGGAGGAAGGAAAAGGAGATTGTTAGCTGCTTTGAGACTCCTTCAGGTAGTGATAAAGCGGCATATCAAATCCAAACTCTTCTTCTTCTTCAGCCCCATATGACATATCAGCTGTGAGGGGCAGGCAGAGGACAGGGCTGCCCTGGGTGGGAAGATAGGCAGAGCAGAACACAAGGAATCTTGATTATTATTTTTTAATGCTTTGTGTCCATGCCCTTTTCTAAAATTTATTTATTGCTGTTTTTCTTTTGCTAAATCTACCAAAGAATAAAATAAAATAAAATTGGGATTACAGAATATTATCTGCAGGGTGTGTGCTGTGTCCCTTTTGTGCAGTGGTGGCACTTGCCCTCCTTCTGACAGGAAATGCTCTGCGGGGGGACACCACAAAATGGGGTGTCGAGGAGGGTAAATTGGGGGGAATGAGAAATGACCCTATTTTCATCTGAGTAATGTTGGAGGGTATGAGTAAAATGCCTATCAGATTCCTGGACCACAGTCTGGAGAAGGGAATGGCCTTTATTCTAAGAAAGCATGGGATTTCTTGGATGTTTATAATCTGGGCTTCCTTAATAAGAAGATGGAGTTGTTATGCAGAGGTGTTCTTTGTGCAGGCAGTGGGGAGTTGGCTGAGCACGCAACCTGAAACATGACTCGGCATCTTCTGCAATGCATGACAGAATAGTCAATGCAGAAGGATTGTCTGAAGGAGAAAGTTGGAAGAGCCCCTAGCCTCAGTGACCCACTGGAACACCTGTTTCGGTTCAATGGGGGGGGGGGAGATAAACAACCCCTAGCTGTCAAGTTTTGAAAATTAGGGGATGACTCCATGTTGCAATCAAATCCCACTTGCGTTTGTTGTTGTCTTCAAGCAGTTTGATGTGTTTTTAATCTCTCAACAGATTTTTATGCAGAGGCGTCCTATTCTGTATGTGCTGAATCTGATCATCCCAACCGCTGTTCTCTTCTTCCTGGATATGGCTGTTTCCTTCACTTCTGCCAGTGATTCTGAAAAGATCAACGTCAAGATCACATTGATCCTAGAAGTCTCTTTTTTGTCGCTGATTCTAAATAGTATTCTGCCAGCATCCTCAGATGACCCCCCTATAATAGGTAAGCAATAGTAATTTCAAGTGGACGTATAATCAACTCGCGCTGCCAGGAAACAAAGTATATTATATATGAGCTATATTATAGAATACTCTCTTGTCCTGAGGAACCTTCACAGCGCAATCCTATGCTTGTCTACTCAGAAGCAACTACAAAGTTCAGTGGGCTTACTCCCAGATAAATAGGTATAGGATTACAACCTTGGATATCCTTCTGGCAAAACTTTGCACAAGGCAAATCTAGCTAGAAGACATGGGCTGATTTTTTTGCAATCAGTACTGTGGCTGTGTACACACCAGGGGCACCAGATCCTGGGAGCCGAGCTCTTTTGGGCCCCCTGAATATTTTTGTGGTGGAGGTAAACCCCCCACCCATGTCTGAAAAGGGTGGAGGCGAAGCGCGGAGCAAAATGCAGCATGGCGCCAGTTGCCGGCTCCTTCTCCTCCTGCTGATGCTTTGGAGGGGAAGGAGGGTCAAAGCAGCCTCCCATCGGTGGTGGCACCAGTAGAAGGCAGAGGAGGAGCTATTGGCCATTGAAGCTGTTGGACCGCCATATTTGACTCTACCCCGGCTCCTCCAAACATCCCATGTGTGTAACACTGGCTCTCCAATTGCCCTCGCAAGCTGGTGCCTCTGGTATACACCATGCCTTTAAACCACATTGAAACACATGCTTTCCTTGTAAGAATTTTAGGCAATGTAAGTTAGCCCTCACCAAGTTACCATTCCCAGCAGCCTTTAGCAAACTACAATGCCCAGAATTCTTTGAAGGAAAGTATGTGCTTTAAATATATAGTATATATACATCCTGAGAGAACTGATCATGTAAATTAAACAGCGGCTTTTCTTTGCCTGTTAGGGTTGTCATATTTCAAGAAGTGAAAATCCGGTTTTGAAGCTTTTTTTTTCTTTCAGAAATTCACCAAAAAATCAACATTTCTTAAACGGGTTGCCATACACTTGGGTCATCCCAGACACTTTAACTGGCTTGCAAAAATTCTGCCCTGACGCCATTTTCAACAGACAAATCCTGGCTATATCCAGAAAATTCTGGATGTATGGCAGCCCTACCTAAGTGTATTCTTGATTTAAAAGCGTCCTAATAAGAAGGTTCCAACATAAATCAACTTCCTGCTTCTTAATGCTTCTTTGGGTTGTACCCAGCTAAATCGCTCTGTGCATGGAGCAGCTTCCGTGAGCACAATGGCACTTGTCCTCCCTCTCCTACCCCTGCCCCAAATCTGCTAATGGGGTTCCCCCTACCCTTATGCCTTGTAGAAATTTCAAATAACCAGATGAAATCACTTTGAGACTGAGACACAAAGGTCTTATTGGAGTGGATCTAGTTACTGGCATGTCTCGGCTGGGAATGCAAGGTTATAGAATGCTAGTGCTAAGCCACCATCTATTTTGGGGCACTTCCATACTAGGCATTTAGTGTGGAATAGCCAAGCTGTGTTTATTCACTGTTTTCAGGGCACGCACATGATGCCATTGTCCAATCACGGTTGCCCTGTATTTCCCCATCTATTCCCCAGCAGCTACATCATGCCTAGTGTGAGGTGAACAGAACTTGTTGTTGTTGTTTAGTCGTTTAGTCGTGTCCGACTCTTCGTGACCCCATGGACCAGAGCACACCAGGCACTTCTGTCTTCCACTGCCTCCCACACTTTGGTCAAACTCATGCTGGTAGCTTCAAGAACACTATCCATCCATCTCGTCCTCTGTTGTCCCCTTCTTCTTGTGCCCTCCATCTTTCCCAACATCAGGGTCTTTTCCAGGGAGTCTTCTCTTCTCATGAGGTGGCCAAAGTATTGGAGCCTCAGCTTCACGATCTGTCCTTCCAGTGAGCACTCAGGGCTGATTTCCTTAAAAATGGATAGGTTTGATCTTCTTGCAGTCCGTGGGACTCTCACGAGTCTCCTCCAGCACCATAATTCAAAAGCATCAATTCTTCGGCGATCAGCCTTCTTTATGGTCCAGCTTTCACTTCCATACATCACTACTGAGAAAACCATAGCTTTTACTATACGGACCTTTGTTGGCAAGAACAGAACTTAGGAGGTACAAATAGAAAAAGCGAAATGCTCCTAACACTGTTGGGAAAAGTCAAGAGTCCTTCTACATGCAGCTTATAATGGAAAAGTATCTTTTTGATAACGCTAGGAAAAATCCATCTAACATCCTTTCATTTTGCAGCAAAATTTTTCATGGGAGTTTTCCTGCTGATGGTTGTCAGCCTCCTTGAGAATTATGTGACAAGGTCTCTGAAGGAGATGAAACCTCCCCGTTGGTTCTTCAAATGCGAGAGACTCATTTCCTCCAGGAGAAAGAAGAAAACATCTGAAAAATACGTTCCTTATCCTGGTCAGTATTCATAAGAAATTAATACTTTGATTGAACAGCCTCAAACCCATAAATTGCTGCACAGCAAGTCAGTGTTTCATGGCATCCAAGATCAGATCAACCTGTGAATGGTCTGTTTCCTTTGCATTTGTGAGCACAAAAGGCTGACAACATTTTACACACACACACATTTAAAATTGTACAAGTTGAAAGAGAATAATAGTGAACAGCAGCCAGCACAGAGAGAGGGAGGGAAGGTGCAAATCATATATGCCAAAATATGCAGAAGGGGCTCCTGTGTTAGGTCTCAAAGGTTTACAAAGACCACTGTGAAGACTGAAGACCCCTGCGACAGACAGCCCATAATTCATTTTTCAAAAAGTAAATGCAAAAGGAGGAGGGCAAAGGGAAGACACATTATGGAAAATTGTTTACTATGGATTTTGAATGTGAGCCCACTATACCCCAGTATCGTTTGCATGTGAAAGTACCTGGAGTATTTCCTGACAGGATGTGCTATTTGTCTAAAGCTACCCGAGCTCAGGCTTGGGTGTCAGCCTAGCATTTATAAATCTGTGATTTATTTATTTAGGTACACCTCTAAATAAATACTCAGGCCTTTGACACCTGTGATGTGTGTTTTCAGGGCCTGCCCTATCCCTGTGCTTGTAATCTGTTTTGGCTGTTTTTAATTTGGATTTTTAAACTGTTGTAACCTGTGCTGGGACCTGCAGGTGAAGGGTAATACAGGTGATGCTGATGACGCTGATGCTAGGTTTATGTAAGATTTGGTTGAATGATCCTCAAGGCACCTTATAACAGATTATTGCAAAACACACACTGGACAAATGACCAGTGTGTGCTGCCCTCCAGCTCCACTGTCTGAAATAAAATGTTATTACTTTTAAAATTATTATTATTTATTAAATTTATATACTGCCCTTCATCGCAAGATCACAGGGCAGTTCACAGAATAAAATACAGGATAAAAATACAAGTAAATAATTAAAACAAAACAATAACCCCCACAGACACATTTAAAAGACTACAATTAATATGGGGAGCTTTGGGGCCCTTTCTGATACAAACTGCCCTCTCCTGGGGGTACTTTGCAAGGGACAGGGAACCCATTAGAATTATATTCTATGCAGGTTCAATGCAGTGTGCTCTTTGTCCCAGCCCAGCCCAAGCTCAATGGGCTCAGAGAGAGAAGGAGTTTATAGTGTGCAACAAACCTTTGAAAAACTCATTTTAGAACTTCTAAAAATGACTGATAGAAGGCCAGGGCAACCCTCATTATTACAAGTGATACACAAACCAGGTTTGAGTAGTGGGGAAGAGCCAGAGGTCCCCAGAGCAGAAAATATTCCACAGTTTATTAACAACAACAACAACAACAACAACAACAACAACAACAACAACATATGTCTGATATGAAGTTTAAGAAACGATTGGAATAAAGAATTGGAATGTTCACTATTACCTAGACAGCAGGAAAATGTCATGGCTTCAGTATTAGAGGTATCAGTGGAACTTAAACCAAGACTTATACAACAGAAAATACTATTTGGAATCTACTGAGCTCTCTTACATTTGTATAAGAAAGGACTATCTAATGTAGCTCTTTGTTAGAGATGTAATATGGGCAATATGTCTTTGAAACACATGCTTTTACTGTAGAATCCATTTTTGCTGTCCGGTTGTCAATTTTGATACAACAGGTATATAGTTTAAGAGCATACTCACCTTTGAAAATCTTAATTTTTTTCCGTTTATAAACAAGACACTATATACAGTCCAGCACTTTCTCCCAAAACTTAGTAAGTTTGTTTTTTTTTTTTTTTTTTATAATATATTTATTAAAGTTTTCAAATAAAGCATATATTAGATAAGCACTTATCATTGTCCATTTAACATCTCTCAATTGTTACATGGGACTCCCCCGCACCTCCCGCATACACTTACATCATTATTAAATTAGTTTCAAACAAATTATCATTTAATTCATCTTAATTAATAATCTTAATTTGGTTTGACATATAATTCAACCTTAAATCTAATTTAATGGTAGACAATTGTCTGCACTGGCATCCAATTCAGCACTCAGCCAAATTACAATATTTTTGTAAATAAATCTTAAATTTCCTCCAGTCTTCTTCCATCCTTTCTTCTCCCTGGTCTCGAATTCTGCCGGTCATCTCGGCTAATTGCATATAGTCCATCAGTTGCATCTGCCATTCTTCCACAGTGGGTAGCTCCTGAGTTTTCCAATTCTTGGCAATTAATATTCTTGCTGCTGTTGTTGCGTACAAAAAGAATGTTCTGTCCTCTTTTAACACACTCTGGCCGACAATACCCAGGAGAAAGGCCTCTGATTTCTTAGTGAAGGTGTATTTAAACACCTTTTTTAATTCATTATATATCTTCTCCCAAAAGGCCTTCACTCTAGGGCAGGTCCACCAGAGGTGAAAAAATGTTCCTTCATTTTCCTTACATTTCCAACATTTGCTATCAGACGAATGGTATATTTTAGCCAGTTTAACAGGGGTCATGTACCATCTATACATCATTTTCATCACATTTTCCTTCAACGCATTACATGCAGTGAAGTTCAGCCCAGAGGTCCACAACCTTTCCCAATCTTCAAACATAATATTATACCCAATATCCTGCGCCCATTTTATCATTGTTGATTTTACCATTTCGTCATGTGTGTTCCATTTCAGCAGCAAGTTATACATTCTTGAAAGTACCTTAGTCTTAGGTTCTAACAGTTCAGTTTCTAACTTTGACTTTTCCACTTGGAATCCTAGCTTTTTGTCATTTTTAAACACTTCTTTAATCTGAGCATAGTGTAACCAGTCTCGCACTTTGTCTCTCATCTTTTCTAAACTCTGCAATTTCCAGTTGTCACCATCCTTTTCTATTATCTCCCAATATTTTGGCCAGTTGGCCTCCATATTGGCTCTTTTCCGAGCCTTAGCCTCCAGGGGTGACAGCCACCTCGGAGTTTTATTCTCCAGTAAGTCTTTATATTTTGTCCAGACATTAAAGACTGATTTTCTGACAATATGGTTCTTGAAGGCCTTATTTATCTTAGCTTTATCATACCATAAATATGCATGCCATCCAAACGCATTATTAAAACCTTCCAAATCCAAGACATCCGTATCTTCAAGAAGTAACCAATCTTTTAACCAGCAGAAAGCTGCAGCTTCATAATACAACTTTAAATCTGGCAGGGCAAAGCCCCCTCTTTCTTTCGCATCTGTTAATATTTTAAATTTGATTCTGGGCTTTTTGCCCTGCCAGACAAATTTAGAAATATCTTTCTGCCACTTCCGGAAGCACTCTGTCTTGTCTACAATCTGCAGTGTCTGAAACAAAAATAACATTTTTGGCAATACATTCATCTTGATGGCAGCTATTCGGCCTAACAAAGAAAGTTTTAGTCTTGACCAACTATCCAAGTCTCTCTTAATCTCTGACCAACATTTTTCATAATTATCTTTAAATAAACTCAGATTTTTTGCTGTTATGTTTACCCCTAGGTATTTAACTTTTTTAACCACATTTAGTTCTGTCTCTTTCTGAAGCTGTTCCAACTCAATATCTGTCACGTTTTTCCCCAAAACTTTAGTTTTTTGCTTATTTAACTTAAATCCTGCCACTCGACCAAAGTTTTGAATCAGTTGTAGTACTCTTTTCAAACTAGACTCCGGCTCCTGTAATGTCAGAACTAGGTCATCTGCAAAAGCTTTAAGTTTATATTGTTTCGCTCCGACCTGAATCCCTTCCACCAACCGGTCCCCCCTAATCATATTCAGGAGCACTTCCAGAACCGAAATAAACAGTAATGGGGAAATCGGGCAGCCTTGTCGTGTACCTTTTTCAATTTTAAACTCTTCTGTAACCACATTGTTAACTATCAGTTTAGCCTTTTGTTCTGAATATATTGCCTCAATCCCGTTCTCAAACCCCCGTCCCACTCCCATTTCTTTTAAATTCCCCTTCATAAATTTCCAAGAAATGTTGTCAAAGGCTTTCTCCGCGTCTATAAAAATTAAAACTGCTTTAGTGTTTATGTTTGTTTGTAAAAGTTCCAATATGTCTATGATGTTCCTTGTGTTAGTAAACATATGTCTGCCCGGGAGAAAGCCTGCCTGGTCTTTATGGATTATCTCACTTAAAACTTTCTTAAATCTTCGTGCCAAAACATCTGCAAATATTTTGTAATCCACATTTAAAAGGGAGATGGGACGGTAATTCTTGAGTTGTGTCTTTTCAGTTTCTGACTTTGGAATCAATGTGATAAATGCTTCTTTCCACGATTCAGGCGCCTTCTTCCCCTCCATTATTTCATTACTGACCTCCAACAAAGGTTGTATCAAATAATCCTTCAATGTCTTGTAATAGTTAGAGGTCAGTCCATCTGGCCCTGGTGATTTGCCCTGTTTCAGACTCAGGATGGCCTGTTCAATCTCTTGTCGTGTTATTTTGCCATTTAAAATTGTTCTATTTTCTTCTGACAGCTTTGCTAATCCATTTCTCTCCAAAAATTGTGTAATCTCTATTTCATCTTGTGGCCCTTGAGTATATAACTTTTTAAAATACCTCTGGAAGCACTTTCTAATCTCTCCCGGGTTCTGACCAAAACTTAGTAAGTTTGGTGCACAGTAAAAAATTGCACAGCTGATTCTATATGACACTGGATGTCACCTGTGCAGTGTTTGGTCCTCAAATATCATAGAAAGCCTTATGAAGGCATAATTTGCCATCTGTAGCTGAGCCATAATATCATCTTCACCTCTGGCCCAGAACTTCCAGTGATAGAGCTCCAACTTAGCTAAGGATTTGCTACGTGTGCTTCTTTATATTTCAGATGAGCAGAAAGAGCCCTGTGATCATGCCCTGGCAGGCAAAGAAGATGCAGAAGCAGAGGCTTACATCTTTCTCAGAAGTATCTATTCAGAGGTGAAACAGATGAGGGAACAGCTATTTCCCGAGAAGAGCCAAATGGCTACCAATGCAGAATGGAACAGGATCATGGCTATTACTGAGAGCCTGTTTTTCTATGCTCGGCTGATTTTCTCAGTATTGTTTATAGCATACATTATTCTGAAATGGAGGAGTGAAATGTGACCATGTGGTTAGCTGTTACATAATAATTAAAGGAAATGTTATGCATTTATCCCATCTTTTCTTCCAGAAAGTTCAAGGTGGCATATAAGAGATCTGAGAGGAGGTATATGCATCATACATTTTAAAGCACATTCCTTACACACAAAGTATAATGGAACTGTAGCTTACCTCTCACAAGGTCCACCCTAAAAGCCCAGCTATGAAATGATGATCAAAGCACCTAATTGGCAACATCCTGCTTTCCAGAAGGCTTGTCCAATTATTTCCTTTATATATTCAGTCATTCTATCATTTATTAAAATATGAATACTGCACGTCTCTCGTTGCAAAAACATTTGAGGATGAGGATGATATGACACCTTGACAAACCCAACATAAAGAAATCCCAAAAACCAAAACAGGCACAGAAGTCTAACCAAAAGCAAACTCTTAAAAATAAGGTTTGCAAGCATAGCCTCAGTCCTTATAAGGCTTTAGAGGTTAAAAAGCATGACTTATTTATATTAAAGCAGTTTAAGAACTACAGAAATCACCGGGCTTCTCTTGATATTCTCTGTATGTAATACACGCACAAACACCCAGACACGTCTGCACTTTCCTTATATACTCCCCGCTGAGAAAGAAAGAAAAAATATCAGCAACTTTCTTCACAGATAACAAACGCCAACCACGAAGGGACTCGAACCCTCAATCTTCTGATCCGAAGTCAGACGCCTTATCCATTAGGCCACGTGGTCATCCATGAGGATGCTCTGCAAGAAATCTTCCTTACCTGTTCATTTCCTGATTCGGGCATTATGTATAAACGGTCCTGCTAAAAACTGCGGACAAAGTCCGCGGCTTATTTCTACCTAGTGCTTAAACTCTCGATGGCGCTTTTTAGAAAGCAGCAGCGACAAATATCCCATAGAAGAAAGGCATACATCGGAACATCAGCTTCCAAAATAATATAAAATATAAAATAGGGGCAGGGTGACGAGAGCCTGGCAAGCAAGCAAGAAAACAAACCGAAGTGATTGGGCATGTTTGCACGATGCTTTCGACACTCCCCTGGGGTGCTCAGGGCGCGCCTTTACGCTGCAAAGCTTTTCCGCGTCTCCGTTACATCCTGCCCGCATCTCCCCTTGCCTCCCAGAATTCAGACGCGCAGCAGCATCAGGAGCACGCATGCACACGACCAGGCAGACTGGGCTCGGCTGAAAGAATGCACGTGTGAGATTTTTATCCCAGGAACAGCAAACGGACGTCTCCCTGGTCCCGATCATCACGCTTGTTCACCCATATTATGCGGGCCGTGATGTGTTACGCCAGGGATGGACAAAAACTTCTCTCCAGGCCAAACAGAGCAGGGGGAGGGCAGCACGTGGCGGTGGGCGCGGCCAAGGCAGAAACTGGGTGGGCCCACCTTTCTTTCTCCCCTTTATTGATCCATCCTCTCTTCACCCTCACTCATACAGACGTCCACGCACACGCATACCCACATTCTTTCCCTTTAGGTTTTTTTTCCAAAATCATTTTTATTAACCCCCCCCAAAAAAACCCCACCCCAATAAACACACAGGCACAACATTCATTTCCCCTTCCATTTATTTCCCTGCCCCGCCCCCACTCTTCCATCTGGGGCAGAGTGGGACAGTGCCTGAGCACAAGTTGCTCACTTGCGCAACTTGCGCATTAAGTCGTAGGTAGATAAAATGATTGGGCAAAGAGGAATGTGTTAGGAGTGCCCTTTCGCTGCTGCTGCTTACTACTACATCATTGTCATTGCTTAAAGCATGGGTAGGGAAACTAAGGTCCGGGGGCTGGATCCAGCCCAATTGCCTTCTAAATCTGGCCCGCGGACGGGAATCAGCGTGTTTTTACATGAGAAGAATATGTCCTTTTATTTAAAATGCACCTCTGGGTTATTTGTGGGGTATAGGAATTCGTTCATTTCCCCCAAAAATATATAGTCTGGCCCCCCACAAGGTCTGAGGGACAGTGGACCGGCCCCCTGCTGAACAAGTTTGCTGACCCCTGGCTTAAAGCATTTTCGATTATCAATTTACATCCGTGAATATGACTTGTGAAACAAGTTCCCTTGAATTTGCTTCAAGTTAATGTAATGTATTTTCTGGTCATTATAGCCTTAGGTTATTTTTCCTGGTTTTAGCTTTAGAGCTACTGTAATTCATATACGGTGTCTTCCAAGCTGAGGCCATTTGTGATTATTATATTAGAATATGCAGATTAGGGTGCAATCCTCTGTACACTTACCTGGGACTAAGCTCAATTGTACTCGGTGGTAATTACTTCCAGGTAGATTAAGGTAAAATGTAAACGACCCCTGACAGTTAAGTCCAGCCGCAAATGACTCTGGAGTTGTGGCGCTCATCTTGCTTTACTGGCCAAGGGAGCCGCTGTTTGTCCACAGACAGTAGCTTACAGGTAAATTACTTCCATGTATGTGATGGTGCTGTCTGGGATTTTTCCACATTGCTTGGTGGTGTATGTTCCACTGAGTATGGTAAGGAATATGGTATTGAATCTTTTCCTCTGTGCCTTATTTGTGGCATTCAGCTTGTTTAATATTTTTAAACATGATGTCAGTCATTACAAGGCAATGCTTCCATTCCCCCTATATTTAGAATTTGTTCTGAAAGTGATATCTTTGTGCCTCAGGCCAGACCATGACTGAAAAGAATGTCATTTAACAAAAAATAAAAATGGAGTATTTAATAATAATAATAATAATAATAATAATAATAATAATAATAAATTTTATTTATATCCCGCCCTCCCCAGCCAAAGCCGGGCTCAGAGCAGCTAACATCAAATGTATAATACATTAACATAAAATCAGGCAATCAATTAAAATACATCCTCAAATCAGAGCAGGATCAGAATAAAATCCAATCGGATGGCAACCCGCAGATTAGGGTTGGGGACCTTAAATGCTCACCAGGCCCAACTGTTTGTGCTGAACTTATATGGGCCTGTGAGAAAAATTGGGAGGCCACTTTCATGCAAGTTCTTATGAAAGGGGAGAGGGAGTCAGACTGAACTCCGACCAAAGGCCTGGCAGAACAGCTCCGTCTTGCAGGCCCTGCGGAAAGATGTCAAGTCCCGCAGGGCCCTAGTCTCTTGTGACAGAGCGTTCCACCAGGTCGGAGCCACAGCCGAAAAAGCCCTGGCTCTAGTTGAGGCCAGCCTAACCTCTCTGTGGCCTGGGACCTTCAAGATGTTTTTATTTGAAGACCGTAAGTTCCTCTGTGGGACATACCAGGAGAGGCAGTCCGGTAGGTACGAGGGTCCTAGGCCGTATAGGGCTTTAAAGGTTAAAACCAGCACCTTAAACCTGATCCTGTACCCCACTGGGAGCCAGTGCAGCTGGTATAGCACCGGGTGAATGTGATCTCGCAGCGAAGACCCCGTAAGGAGTCTCGCTGCAGCATTCTGCACCCGCTGGAGTTTCTGGGTCAGTCTCAAGGGCAGCCCCACGTAGAGCGAGTTACAATAATCCAGTCTGGAGGTGACCGTCACGTGGATCACAGTGGCTAGGTCAGGGTGAGAGAGGTAAGGAGCCAACTGCTTAGCTTGGCGGAGATGAAAAAATGCCGCCTTTGTTGTAGCTGCAATCTGTGCCTCCATGGAAAGGGAGGTGTCGAAGATTACACCCAGACTCTTAACGGACACTGCTGGCACTAATTACACCCCCGCAAGAGATGGGAGTTGCCCCCCCCAATCCCATATCGTCTCTTCCCAGCCAAAGGACCTCTGTCTTCGAAGGATTTAACTTCAACCGGCTCCCACGTAACCATCCAGCCACAGCTTCCAAACATCTGATCAGTGTGTCTGGGGCCGAGTCAGGGTGGCCATCCATCAACAGATAGAGTTGGGTGTCATCAGCATACTGGTTATAAAACCAAATCTCTGGTGTTTTAGGTTAGTATCTTCTTTTATCACTGATAAAGTTTCTATGCCTTTCATAGATTCATGGGCATCAGTAATTCAACAATTGCTATCCTCCTTATCACCACCTTTCCATGCTAGGGAAAAACCTGGCATTGCTACCACTAGTGCATAAACACAGAACTGGAAGGGGGGCAGGGGTTGCCAAGTCATTTCTGAACTTCCACTGAGAAGATGGCTTATATTTCCTGTCTTTCATCAGGCAAATCCTATTCTCCACAATTTGTAATCCATCAAGCAGAACCCCACCCACCCTCTATGGACTATGCCCTGCTAAGTGCTCTTGATGACCAGAAGCATGGCCACCCAACCTGTTTTTCGTAGGCAGCAAAAGCAGGATTATCATGTGAATCGATCTGACTAGCATTTGGCTCCATGACTCACGAGTTGCGTAGTCCTGGTCTGATCGCAGTTGCACTGATCAAAGCCACAATATCGCTCTATGGCATTAAGGCTTACAAGACTTTTATAGGGGTATTTTCGCTTATAGGCCAATTTAAATATTTATACTTTTATAGCAAAAAGTTTTCAAACAGTTCTTATTGGCAAAGGCCACGAATCTCTCAAAGCTACTGCAGTGGTGGCTTGCCAGGTGAACAGTGTTTCCAGAATGCCATTCCTGGAAAACTCTTGATACTTCAGTGTTTTAGCACTGCGGTCAAAAATCCACTCAAAGACAGGCTCAGATATATTAGTCTTTGTTACATTAATTTTTTTAAAAAGCACCCCGGATATGGTTCAAAATGGTTCATTTTGAAGAACCATTCAGAAAGTTTATCGAGAGTACAGTGTGTGTGTGTGTGTGTGTGTGTGTGTGTGTGTGTGTGTGTGTTCAATAGCTCACTTTGTGCCTGGCTCAGGGAGGGGTGGGGTGGAACCTCCTTGTGTTCTTTTAATGTACAAAGTTTGGAAAGCACCATGATGCAAAGTACTGGATGCAGGCTGGTGAAAATGAAATTCAGTCACAACAAAAGTTGTCCAAGGCCAGTGACCCAGCACATCCTAGTGTTTGTGTTCAGTCTCTTCTGAGTGGGGTTACGCTCACTTTTAAGGATCAAGGTATTAGTTCCAGTTCTGTTCCTGAATGCTTAGGCAGCGCCTTTTTTTAGTATTAGCTGTATGCTAGCTGCACCCTCTTGTGGGGAAGGACGCTTGTGCCAATGTACTGCAGGCGACAATGCAGAGCCTTTCAAACACATTCAGAAACTGCAGCAGGTCCAGAACATAAGGGACGCATTATTAATCTGGACCGGCCACAAGAATGTGCTACAATGGTGCTTGAAGAACTTTACTGGCTTCTTAGCACAATTCAAAAATGTTGGTGACCTTTAAAGCCATCCGTGGTCAGTGATCAGAGCACCAATTGCCCACTCCAGGGTGGGGAGGCCCAGGACTGAGGACCAAATGGGGGTCCTCCAAAAAATCAAGTTAAAGTTAGAATCTGGGGCCAATATTAGCAATTTTAGCTGAACCACTCAGGCTTTCAATCCTCAAAAAAAGAAGTTTAAGGCAACAATCCTACACAGCCTTATTTGGGATCCATACTGAACTCTATGGATCTTATTTCGAAGCAAATATGCACAAATCAATAACAAGAGACAAGACAAAACAGGACTACTAAGATTCCTGTAGAATTACTTTATTTAACATACTCCCAGGGATTCTAGAGTTGATGGATACGGCAAAGTTCTTTTGGATAGACAGCTCTTACAATTCAGCAATAGGCCTGTGTGGCCAAAATGGGTATTTTTCTTTGTCCAGCCTACTTTCTGGAAATGCCTCTTGGAAATCTTCCATTGTCATCTGATCAAAAGGAATCATGCTTCTAACCTTCTGAAGCTTGAAAAGAAAAGACAATAGCCCATCATTAGTACATTATGAAGAAGACTACTTAAAATAAAAAGAACAGATCTTTATTAGGAGAACGCAACGTGGTGGAGCAGACTACTTACACCACGAAAATCACCAACTTACCTCTTTCTCATGCTCAACAACACGTTGCTTAGAGGCTTGTATGAAAGAAGCAGCACTCTTGTCCTGCAACACAGCAAATTATTCACTTCGCATATTAGTGATGTTATAATAATAAATAATAATAATAATAATATTTATTATTTATACCCCGCCCATCTGCACCACAAACTGCATTTTCTCTTGCCTATAATAATGCAAACTATCACCTTGAGGTTTGCAGCCTTTGCATTAGACATGCCCCTACATTCCAGTAATCTTACCCTTTCCAGTTTGGGTTCAGGCCTGACTTTGGGACAGAATTTAGTCTTGGGCGCTCCAATAGATGACCTCCTTCAGGGCAGAGACAGGGGGAGCACAACCCTATTAATTCTCAGTTTCTCAGCTGCTTCTGATATCTTTGGCTACAGTATCCTCCTGGACCATCTGTGAGTAGCGGGGTATTGCTTTATTGAGATTTCACTCCTACTTACAGGGTCAGTTCCAGAGAAAAGTATTGGTGACTGTGTCTTGACATCCTGCCAGTTAATCTGTGGGATGCCCCAAATCACAATTTTGTCCCTAGTCCTATCTGCAGGAAGCCACTGTAGATGCTTATTAGGAGATTTGGGGCAAGGTATCTTAATGATATCCCGGTTTATCTCTCAGTAATATCTGAACAAGCCCTAGACCACTACCAGGATGCAGTCATAGGCTAATAAACTGCAAATGACTCTTAGCAAGACAGAGACCCTATGAGTAGGCAGTTCCCAAGTCTGGGAACTGGGTTGCATACAGAATCTGGATGTGGTTGCCCTCTCTCTGAAGGAGGTATATAGCACGGGAGTGTTCTAGATAGCAGTGGTAGCCCAAGTGACCTTGTTGGCTCAGAGTAACCATTAACAACTTTGGTTGGTGCATCAACTACAATAGTTTGCGGACAAGGATTGCTTAGAGATTATTATTGCATTAAGCAATATAAAAACTGTATAAATAAATACCAGCAGAGGAAAATCAGAAGTATTGCCGATCACAAGCGGAATATAGTAAGTGGTGAGCAGGGAATAATGTCTAACACAATTTACCGAAGTGGGATACACAAAATATAACTGAACAAAGGCACACAAAAACCACACTTACAGCCTCTTTTTCTTGGGCATCTATCTTAGCTGTCTGGGTATCCACAGGCTCGGGAATCTTGAGTGCTTTAAACTGTGAAATTTGAGGGGAAAGTATTTTAAATGTGTTGTGTCCAATTCTGTCAGTGACATATATACAGTCAGAGATAACTTTTCCAAGTCCTGTCTGTTTCCCTTTAGTTGTAAGAGGTCCTTAACTCAGTGGCAGTGTATGATTTGCACTTTCTAGCCTCCTAGCTCAATCCTCTCCATCCAAGTGTGGGTCAAGACCAAGTGTCCGGTCTAAAGTAGTGGGCTGCACTGGGAACAAGCCACCTGAAAGCCTAGCCGATTACTAACAGAGATTAGCTGATTCTACAGAGTTTGCTTGCCAGTACCCAAGTCATTTCAATGAATGACAGTTCTCATACAGCTAGTGCAAATGCACACCATCCAGATTCATTCTTAAAGAGTTAACATGTTTCAATGTCCTCTAACTTCTCTGGGTTGCATTTTCATACATTTATCGCTGTCCCACATGAAGAAAGCCAGACATTCATTCATTCATTCATTTTATTGGATTTATATACCAAAGTTCTCTGGAGCCATCTATATTGATACACATACTTGCCCGGTTCATATCCAACAATAAATAAAAATCAGTATTATTGCTTCAAGTTTAGCTTTTCTAGCCTATCCACAAGGCAGAAGTTGGTGGGAAATGTACTAATTGGCTAAAGACAAGAAAATGCTGTTGTTGTTTTTTATGAGCACAGCACCATGCAGCTGCAACATTGGTGTCAAATTACCCAGAAGGAAATAATTACTATACCCAGGGTGATTTCTATTATTATTATTATCATCATCATCATTATTATTAATTACCTGCCCTTCACCCTAAGGTCCCAGGGCAGGTTACAACACTAAAACACAGTATTAAAAGCAATTTAAAACAACTTACAATCACAAAGGTAAGATGGGTCCTAAAAATATACACTAGACTGTGTGACATGCAGTGCCTCATTTAGGTTCTGACTCATTTGAAGTAGCATAACACAACCTCACCTTTTTCTCAAATTCATCTACCATGGCCTTATCAGCAATTGCAGTCTTGTAAAAAGCCCAATCTATAGCTGGGGGATTCTCTGGCAAAGAAGCAAGCCTGTTTAGATGAAGGAAAAGTACATTTAGTACAACTTCAACAAGTTTTCATACAATTCTTAGTTCTGTAGCCATCTCCCATTATTGTCGCCCTCCTTAAGGATAGCTAACCATAGCTGCCAATGTTCTCAGCTATTCAACAGCAACAATGAACCTTGCAAGATTCATCATACACACTAACAATGACTGGTGAGTTAAGTCCAAAATAGTAGACTGATACACTTTTGCCAAAGCTGATAAAAGGGTTTTGTCAAATCTTAAGGCAAAGAACTAAACTTCAGTTGAGACACAGAAACAGCATGTGACATCTCAAATCTTACTAATGTCAATCAGATAATTTTAACCATATCAGTTACAGTGGGGGATGGGGGGGACCAGAGGCCTTGGGACTTTCTCCAGTCTGTGCCCTTCAGCAGGCCATACACCCCTCATTAGTCCAGCTCTGCCTCTGAGTCCTTTTGCCTGGGTGGAATGCATCCTTGAACAACAATACTGTATGTCTCTTACTTACCTGGATGAAAGATAGTGTGACATATGTATAGAAACCTCTGGCTTTTTGCATGCCTGGAATGAAGCCTATTGTAAAAAGATTAGAAATACACCCAATATTCCACTTACTTTTGCATCTTACTCCACCCACCACTGGAATGGAGCCCCCAGGAGACGATGCCTAATATATTGCAGCCCTCCGGGGTGGGGGGTAGATTCCCCCACCCCGGGCACATCTTCCTTTAACATTCTGCTTATCACAGAAATATACAGAATATAATCTGCAGCAGAAAGGACTGCCATAAAGTTGCCAAAAAGACCAAAATGAAATTTGTGTATCACTTTAATAGGCTGATCTCAGCAACAATGAATGGAGCAGAGAGCTGTGGAGTATATGGCAGGGGTGAAGAACCCTTTTGGCCTGGTGGGCCAGGAATTAATCTCCCCACCCACACCTGGGAGCCAACTTTGATAGGTGGGTTGGATTATCATGTCACCAGGGAATTAGCATCTATCAAAGAGCCTGCTCAGCCCTACACACTGCACTGCCCAACAAACAGGTGATTGACAAGTGATTGAGAAGTACCATGTTCAGACCTAAGCAAGCTTCACAAGCCCTGTGCTTGGCACTTAGAAAGTGCTGGGCAAAAGGTCTACAAAGCGCTTTGCACACTGCTTCCCAAACACTTAACAATCAGCTGGGTGCTGCACACAGGATATTGCAGGTAAGTGTGGCCTGCCGAAAATAGCATCACAGATCAAATGTGGACTGCAGGCTGGAAGTTCCCCACACCTGCTATATAGCTTAACAAACCAATGACTGGTGCAAAGTAATTTGTAAAGATATAACCAAACAAGGCATTCTATTAATTTATTACTGCTAGCACATAGCCTGATCGCACCAACCTTGCACAAATACCAAGGCATTTGACACAAGAAAAAGTGAAATTAGCAAACATAGCTCCACAGTGCCCTTTGCACACTGGGACATACTCACTTGGCTGCCAGAGAATCACTGCGTGTTTTCAGGGCATTAAACATGGGCTTCTGGTTGGGAGGCACTCGCTCAGCAAATGCCATCCAGTCTACTGCTTTCAGAGCAAATCTGCGGGCAGCCATTGTTACTTTCTAGAAAATAATAAAGCAGAAAGAAAGCTTAATAGGGAGAAAATAATCAGAACCCTAACTGAGCAGCAAAGCTATATGGCTAGCGAAGGGTCAGATGAGAGACAAACAGAAGAATGGTTCAGTTTCATCAAAACAATAATCCAATGAGGAGTTCACACCAGCACACACTTACCTGGGAGTAAACCCTATGAATTCACTACTTTATTTTCAAGTAAGCAAAATAGAGTTAGACTGTTGAACTCAAACTCACGCCATTCTTTTCATTCAATAAGGGGGGAGGAGAAATAAAATTAATGCGGATTCTCCTTTATAAAGATGGCAGCGATGTAGCTTCTACAGTTATATAGGCTTCTGCTTGCATGTTAAAGGCGCAGCCAGAGGCAAACCAACTTGAAGGAACATTAAAAGGACCTCTGCTAGGACACCAAGGAATCCCAGCGCCGCAACAGAAGGCGGGGGAATAAAGAACAGAAAAGGCCCGTTAACACCACAATATTAGGAAACATTCAACGGGGTCCCCTAAAGGACGGCCGTATTCCACTCACCTTCAGCAACCCTTCACCCCCACGATACAGAAGTCGCCGGAAACGTCCTCCCGGAAGGAGAGCCTGACCGTCATCGCCGTGACCAATCAGGCCCAGCAATCCCGGAAATAGTCTGCGGCACACTCAGCACCATAGATAGCGGAAAAGGATAGACTAGTAGCACACGCCTCCATTTTTGCGCAGTTAAGGGAGGCAAAAGCACAGCGTGCAAAGCAATGGAGGGCAAGGCGCGGTTCTGTTTAACTGAACGCGGGCTTTGGAGCTGGTGGGCGATGGAGGCCTGACCTTTGCCGTAATCTGAAGTGTATGCCTTCTGTTGCATTGCGTTATCAACATGTCAAAGTGGAGATCTTCTATCGCTATTAGCGAAGCGAGTCGGCTTGAAATATCTGCATCCCCCGTTGGCTGCATTCTTGCAACATAACTGCTTAAAATGACTGTGCGTGTATGTGTGAACTTGTAGTACTTCAGGGGAAACCTGAATGAGCAGTTTTGAGACTCACCAATAAAATCAAGTAGGTGACTATGCTCTTGAAGTCTTTATTAGAAATGCCTTATAAGCCATCTCGGCTCCCACCTAAAATACGCAGATCATAATGCAGGGTGGTTGCAACGCTCACTTCAGTCTACATCTTATAGCTATAACAATTGACTTACGATGCCACGTTGTAGTAAACGATTCTAAGCACCAATTGCCTTGCCACTCACAATCCAATGGTCATAAAAGGCTCGGTTTTTTTCAGTCGGGCAACTTGCAAATACCACTGTATATGTACTGTACAGTATAGGGGAAGTCATTTTGACGGGAACCACTGACTGGTGTCTCTCCCCCTTAAATTAACATTCACATTATTTACTCCACAGAGAGGATTAATTATTTGCTTTGGGGGGGGCGGGTAAGGAAGTGGGAGAAACACCCACTGCTGCCAAATCACAGTTTCAATTACGGTAAATCCTGTATCTTCTCCTCTCATCACGCTGACAGAGCGGGGAAAGGGGATTCGAAAATAACTAGGAAGTGTCCTCTGCAAACAAAGTGCCGTTCTATCCTTTTGTGTATCTATGGTATAGGTAATCTAGGAACGAAGTTTCTGTTTCCTTCCTGGAATCCTGTTTCCTCTAATGCCTATTGGAGACCTTTCCCTTTAAATAATTTTATATAATTTAAATTTAATTAAAATTTAAATTAATTAAATTAAAATCAATTAAAATTAATTTAAATAATAATTATTATTATTCTCCGCTTCTGCTGGCTACCTCCAGCATTACTATGTAATGGTAAACGAGGAGCATGTAAGGCCTCGGCGGCTGTTGCCCCCCCAGAGAACGGTTGGTGACCCGGAAGTGACCTTTCCTCCCGGAAGTCCGGCTCTCCCTGTCATCAGGGACTGGGGTGATGGCTTCCGAGCCCCGCCGAGCGCAGCTCCAGTTTCTCCGACCTGGCCGTTGAGCTGGGGCAACCGTTGCCCGTCTGCCTGCCGTAGGCCCAGGGGAAGAAACCGTAGCCCAGAATGGCGGAGCTGGTGGCCGGAGAAGGGCCGCCGCGGGGCCGCACTCCCAGCCCGCTGCCGGGGCCGCCCAGCCCTCGTCCAGCCGCGACGCCCGCTTGCCCGCCGCGCAGCCCGGAGCCGCCGGCGCCTGAGAGAGCCGGGTCGGGGGGCGGCGGCGGGAGCAGCAGCAGCAGCAGCAGCGGGGGCTCCAAGTGGGTCCGGCTCAACGTGGGCGGCACCTACTTCGTGAGCACCCGCCAGACTCTCTGCCGAGAGCCCAAGTCCTTCCTCTGCCGCCTCTGCTGCCAGGAGGGGCCCGAACTGGGCTCCGACAAGGTGAGTCCAGTGGGTCCATGTGGAGTGGCAGCGCTGACCTCTTCCTTCCTTAACCGCCCGGCCCCTCCTGGGACGCTTTCCTAGAACGACGGCATGTTCTCCGCACCCCGGTAGCCCGCATGCCCTCCGTCTCGTCTCCTTCCCACTGCGATCACTGGAATAATAGGCTTGTTTCCACGCATTTAAGCCTCTTTCACCCAATGCATTTAAAGCATTCCCCACCCCACCCCAATCCTGGGAACTAGAGGTTACCCCTCACAGAGCTACGGTTCTCCGCACCCTTAGCAAGCTACAGTTCCCAGAATACTTTGCAGGGTGTGTTTTTGCAGGCATCAAAGCTAACCAAAGCCTTGATGGGAACTCCTCAGCAAAAAAAGAAAGGGATCCACACAAAGGGGGCATTGCTCCCGTTGCATGTGGCAGTGGGGTGCCTGCCCACTGCAGTGACAGTTTATAGCCCCTCTAGTGGTTTCTGTGTTGACCCAACACTTCCCTGTAAGTAGTAATTTCAATATATTAACTACGCAGTCATTATACAGGTGCTGTACTCTTATTCATCAATAGTATGGCCTCTGCTTTTGTTTTAGGGAAATAAGGAAACTGAAAAGCTTTAATCTTGTGTGCAAAGTGAAAATACTTGTGAATAGGGTGGTTTCTTTCAGCAGATAATTGCTGAGAGTGTTTAAATACTGTGGAAGATTCTGAGCGCTCTGTAAAAGACATTATTTTAGAACAGAACAAAAGCCATTTCCCAGAATAATTAAATCATGGTGAGAATGGGTAAGCTCTGTTTCTTATTGATAGCTTCCTTGGTGATCTTAAACAAACAAACAAAACATCTGAGCACGTAGTCAAAGGAATTGATTGCACTGCACCACTTGTGTTCAGCAGAATCTTTTTTTCTTTTCTTTTTTACCATTACTAAAGAGAGATCTGAGTTGATGTTTGCTTGACACATAATAGAAGTCAGTTTGGATTAGACTGACACTTTAGATTGGCAAAAGTATTTCTTAAGAATTCAGTTGCAAAAGTTAGGGTTGTACTCATTTTTGTTTTTGCTGCTTGTCATTGTCATATCATGACAATTCAGGAGCCGATCTCACTGATTTTTAGGAGAATGCCGCTGATAGATGCAAGAACAGTTTATTTCAAGTAAATAAGCATATGATTAAGTGATTAGGTGGAATTGCCTTATGTAGGTGGTACCCTACCTTTTTAATTATATCATGGTGTCATCTTACAGTAAAGGTAGGCATAAAAAGCTTTTGACGCCAGAGTTTAGAAACCTGCCAGCACTGTTTTCCCATCCACCTCCACTACTTCAGTAGAAGATACCCATAGTCTCCACCATAACCATGACAACATGTTAACTCTAACTTCTGTCTTTTGTGGATGATTCAACTAGTTTAAAAGAGCCCACCGGTTTTCCTGAGAAGTGTAATTCTTTGCAGAGGACCAAATTCTCAACCTTTGTAAGACTAGTCCCTCCCCCCCCCCCACAAATGTCTTCATTCCATTGAATTGTCCTTTTTAGCATCAGAATCTGACACTGGTGTATCTCTAACAGGATGAAACGGGGGCATATCTCATTGATAGGGATCCCACATATTTTGGTCCAATCCTGAACTACCTCCGGCATGGAAAACTCATAATAAACAAGGAATTGGCAGAAGAAGGTAAGAAATGGAGATTGCAGTGCTTTGTCTGACTTGGGCAAGGAAAAAATCGATCTATATCCTTGAAAACCATAGGGAAGCTTAATGGATGTTGGCCACATTTCAGCCCAGAGCTAGTGCACTTAAGCCCATTGAAATCCATGGTCTTGAGTGCATTGACTCCTGTGACTGAGCGAGGCCTTGGTCAGCATCTTTCTGTGTCATAAGATTGTGGTTTATTTTAGATTGACCTATGGAGGAGGTGTACAAAACCAGCTTTATTCACGGAGGCACATTATTCTGATGCAGCTATCTCATACAAGGCATTCTGTTAATAAACATCAGTGGCATTTTGTATTAACTTGTTGTTTTTCATTGAAGTGTGGTCTGCAAAAGCAAGCTCCTTTTTGTGAAGAGCTTCAAATGAAGGGAACACATCTTCATAAATCCCCAAATTCTAGTTTTCTGCTCTTCATGAAATAGAAATGTTTGCAGCTGTTTGTGGTCACCTTTTTTCTAATTTTTGCCTTTGTTTTTGCTCTTGCAAATTGAGATTCTGGTAGTATAACATTTGTTGATCTGCAGATTAATTATTTAGGTTAAAATATATACAGTATGCAAAAAAATAATTCTGCAGTGTCATAGGCTTCAGTAATCTGCGCAGAAGTCTTTGGAGTTAGCACAATATTGCTTCTAGCATTCTTCCCTTTTTAAGGCTAACAATCTTCCTAACTGCACCCCCCTTCTCATTCCTAGGTGTGCTGGAAGAAGCTGAGTTTTACAACATTGCATCTCTAGTGCGGTTGGTGAAGGAGCGAATACGGGACAATGAAAGCAGAACTTCTCAAGTAATGCATGTTAAAGAAAATAGAAGGGGGAATTTTTGTAACTGGAATCAAGGGCAAATCTGTGCTTAGCCTTCCCTTATTTGTGGTTGTGGTCAACTGCTACTCTCTCCCTGTGACATACACTTTGGAGAAGGGGGCTGGGTTTCTCTGCTGCTGTGATGGGCTTTTGCAGAAAATCCAAGCAGCGCTTCAGTGCTGTTTCAGTCTGCAAAAGCCCAGCAAGAAGGAAAAGAAGCCACACATCCTTTCTTGTCCCAAGTTCTTGATGAGGAAAGGAGAGGTGTCTTCTCTTCCTTGTGCTGGGCTTTTGCCAGAGGTGCCAACAAGGACCTCACTGCTCCTGCTGGACCTTTGCAGGAGCTGACAGAAAGGGAGGCAAAGCAGCTCTTCGCTCACCCAAATCCTTCATGAACTGCTGGGAAATGAGGGGGAAGGGACAGCAAAGAATGCTCCCTTGTCTGTCGCAATATTTATTTATTCATTTATTTATATCTAATGGATTTGTATCCTGCTTTTTGGGAGAACCTCCTCACAAAGTGGCAGGTGTCATGTAGAACAATACAAGCACAGTTTAAAGCTTTTTGTTTTGCAGCAACTCAAACAATCCAGTCAGCACAGCTGTAAAACACAATATGAACATTAATTGCCTGCATACAAATCACTTCATAAAAGCAGCAGAGAACAGATGTGAATTCAAAACCTGTTTGAAAATTTGTAGGGGTGTGGTGTACACGCTGAGTGGGATACATGCCAGGTTAAAAATGCTGAAGAGAAGGGCAGTCTGGGTCATTTTCCTATCATTCCCAGAGGCACTATATTACTGTACTTTCATTTGAGTCCTTTGTAGCAGTCTGTTGCCACGATGCCTTTATCCCATCCCAATATGCACCAGTGTTTGATGCAATGGACGCGGGTGGCACTGTGGGTTAAACCACGGAGCCTAGGACTTGCCGATCAGAAGGTCGGCGGTTCAAATCCCCCCGACGGGGTGAGCTCCCGTTGCTCGGTCCCTGCTCCTGCCAACCTAGCAGTTCGAAAGCACGTCAAAGTGCAAGTAGATAAATAGGTACCGCTCCAGCGGGAAGGTAAACGGCGTTTCTGTGTGCTGCTCTGGTTCGCCAGAACCAGTCATGCTGGCCACATGACCCGGAAGCTGTGCGCCGGCTCTCTCGGCCAATAAAGTGAGATGAGCGCCGCAACCCCAGAGTCAGTCACAACTGGACCTAACGGTCAGGGGTCCCTTTACCCTTTACCTTTATCCTGGCTATCTCCATACCTACACTTCTATACACCTACCTCCCCGGGGTTATTTCTGGCTCTCAGATTTTCAGCAAAACTTGCCACATGTCTTTTTTGATGGTTGGGAAAAGCACGAAATGTCCTTTTGAAACATTTCTAGTGGTGTGTGTTCTCAGGAATCAGCAAGGGCCTGTGACACACTAATTTCCTTGAAGCTAAGCCTCTTTAAACAAGCTACCACTACTTGGCAAAGCCACAATGTTAATTTCTAACTTATTGTTTGGTTCCCCTTTGTGTCCCAGGGACCTGTCAAGCATGTTTACAGAGTTCTGCAGTGCCAAGAGGAAGAGCTCACCCAGATGGTGTCCACTATGTCTGATGGATGGAAATTTGAACAGGTATCCAGTGCTAAAGAATAACTTCCCTATCCGGAAGAAGTGGCCCAATTCACAAGGCTTATAAAATGGCTAATCTTCCCCCTCTATTATTTGTTATTGATAGGAAGGGGCTGTCAACAGCTTAGTGAATAATGAATGCTTTAGTGGGTTCTCCTTTCACCTTTTCAGAATCTAGAGAATATGGGAATTCTTATGGAACATAAATTGTGCCTAGTCTGCTGTTGCCTGGAGAGAAGTCTGATCACTGAGCCTCTAACAGATAATTGCTGATTATCTTCTAGGGAAGTCTGATTACAAGCCTCTGCCCATTACCATTCCTCACTCTTCACTTTTGTTGATAAATGCTGTCAGCCTTGAAACTGTTGACTGATGCTAATCTTGCACTCATAAATAAGTGCACAACTTGCTGGGCCCAGTCTTTTGCTATGAGAGACTGTGGCAGAATGTGCTTTGACTAATGCTTCCAATCTTGTTAGGTTACTGGTTTTTTATTTACTTCTGGTTTTATGCATTCTGGTCAGTTCAATTTCCTCTTAATGAGGAGGAATTCTTTTTTATTATATTGAACCATCATTAGGGGGCTCTGTAGGACTTCAGTTCCTTTGCCTAAGAAAATGCATTGTTTGGGTTATTTATGGATGGCAGTTTCCCACAATCCTGATTTGGGGTACTGTAGAGCTTCACTTCCAAGTATGAAAGTCATCGTACTGATGAGCTGGTGACTATCATTTTTTCCCATCTTGGACGCTCATTTGTTCAACTCAAGTAATCCTTATACGCTAAACAACCAGCATTAGTCCCTGTCTTCTCTATCTGTTTTTATAACATTGTTTTTTGCTACTTTTCCATAATGCTAAAGGTTTTAAAAAATATTAAGCTGCCTAGAAATGCTTTTAAATAAACCAGTAAAAGTCCAGTTCTATCGCACTTGCAGAAGTCGTTCTGTACACACAGTAATTTAGTTGGATACAACTCAGTCCTAAATTCTTCATTTCCTGGTTTGGTGTTTCCTAGATGCATCTGTGGCCTTTTTCATTTTGGGGGAAAAAATATTAGTGTGTATATTTTAAAATGGCACTGGTGGAATTTTAAGTAATAACAAGAAGGAGCACAATAGCTTGACAGAAAATACACATGGATTGCTTGTTGGTTTTGTGAATCACAGCATTTCGGGGGCTCAGACTAAACTATGGATGTGTCCTTAAACCTTCTAAAAGTTAATAAGGAATATAAAGGTGCAGGGTGCTCTGTCTTGTACTCTTTAATGCTTTCTCCTGCAGATCTGTATTTGATCACTGTGAGAGACTAAATACAGACCAAGATAATATTTTAGTTCAGTGATGGGAATCTTGTATCTTTCCACATGTTGCTGAACTACATTTTTCATCACAACTGGCCTATTGTTATACTATCTGTAAATGACAGGAACAGGAGTGCAATAACATCTGGAGAACCCCAACCCATTTTAGCCTAGTATTTTAAGGCTAATTCTATACTATTCCTTGTTTATTGCTGCTTCTAACTTTTACATTCTCTTGTTTTTATTTCATTAGCTAATCAGTATTGGATCTTCTTATAACTATGGAAATGAAGACCAAGCAGAATTTCTATGTGTTGTGTCCAGAGAGCTCAATAACTCTACCAATGGCATAGTGATAGAGCCTAGTGAGAAAGCAAAGGTGAGGAACCTGCTTGCGATTGAATTCCTTGAGGATCACATTAATGTTTCTGAATACAGAATGGAATAAATACAGAAGGCAGCTTGCTTTTGATGTTGCAAGGTGTATAGTTCCTGTTAGTCAGAGTTTTGTCAATAATAATAATAATAATGATAATAATAATTTGTATACTACCCTGTACCTGTAGATCTCAGGGTGGTTCACAACATAAAAGTCTAAGATAAATGCTATACCCTACAATTAGAAATTGTGGAAGTATAACAATAAGCCACTGAAATGAGGGAGGCAAGGGTGGTGGTAGATAATTCCTAGTTTATTGGTCAGTTAATTCTGAAAATATCTGGTAAAGAAGCTGTCAAGCTTTCAGTATGTTCTCCTAATGGTAATCTTTAGAAACAGTTCCTCTCCCTGCTTCCATCTTCCGTAAAGTTTCTGAAAGAGTCTCTGGGAGCTTTTAATCTTTCCGTGCAATGTCTGCTAAGAAATAAATCTTGTTGGTATCAGTGGGGTTACTCCAGATAAGTATGTATAGGATTGCTGGTTCAGAGAGTCTGGTCTTCTCTTTAGCACTGTCACCACTGCAAATTTGCACAGAACATGTCTCCCATGCGTAATGTAGTGCTGCATAAAGGAGTTGGCAAGGACCATGTTAACATTTCTGAATATATTTGTGCTATAGGGTTGTATCTAATGGTGCCTATTTGACAATAAGGCTTCCATCCATGGAACAGGGAGTGGAGTAATTTTCAGTAGTTCCTCTTTCCACCCACAGCCTTCTAAGCACATAATCTACATCTGCTCAAGAGGGTTGGAGGACCCTCTAGAATATTGTGGGTGTTTTTTGGTGGGGGGGGGCAATAAGGAGACTGCAGAGGTATTGCTGAAAGTGGCTTCTCTCCCCATTCCATTGATGGAACCTTTGCTGTCAGCTAACAGATGCCATTGGATTCAACCTGTAGCCTCTGTCACTAAATCTTACATTGATCTGAAAAATGAAGGGAGATCGAGAGAAGCTGTGGGTTAAGATAAGGGATGGGTTATAGCTCAGTCCCAGGTTCAATCCCCAGCCCTTCCAGGTAGGGCTGGGAGAGAATCGTGCCTGAAACTGGCAAGTTGCTGCCAGTCAGTGTAGGCAGCACAGAGCTAATGGACTAGCTGTTGTTATATGGCAGCTTTCTGTGTGACTGCATCCACAAATATTCACAAGCCACACAATGCTGTAGTGTTAGAACAACTTGAAAGCTGATATAGTCCAACTATTCCCAGCAGTTTAATCCATGAAACAGAAGCTTAAAACTGATGATGAAATCTACTTAAAGTGTAGCACAAATAGTGAGCTGGAAGGGCCAATATGTATCAATACCAAAGGTGCCTACGAAACAAAACTATACATGTATTATTAGACAGAACCAGCTGCCAAAGCACAGCCCAAGTATGCCTCAAAAGTCAAATATTTTAGCCTGGAGCTAAATAATTCAGTTTAGCAATAACAAAGAACCTAACCAGCTAAGGGTTTATTTTGTAGAGTATTTAGTTTCCTGTAGTTAATAACTTTTTCCTATAATACCCTGGGTGACAAGCCAGGTGCTAAGTACTATGGTACAAAGTTCAGATTTTTCCTTCTGTTTCTTTCCCCCTCTGTTGCAATAAGTTCCAATCATGTAAATTCTAGCTAACTGCTGTTGTCTTGGTGCTTCTCTCCCCACAGATTCTTCAGGAACGAGGATCACGGATGTAATCTAAGCATCTAATACTTTAAAACTCCCAGATGTCAAAAGGGCAATCTAGCTGGGCAGAGCATTTTTCCTGCAGTCCAACCTTGCTTTTGTACAGTAATCAAACTAACACAAAGCAAAGCTGAGCCTGTCCTGCCAGTAGAAAATTAATCCTGGTGAAAACCAAAGGCTCATCCCACTCCAGTTACAGAAGATGAAGAAAGAAGAGAATCTTCCAGCCAGATAGCCCCCTTTACTCCACTAACTCTTGTTTCTTTTTATTTCTGTCTTGGCACTGATGTGATTTATTTTTAGTTTTATTTAATTGTGTTTTTGGCTCTCTTTAGAGAGGGCTAAAAGTGAGGGCTGCCCAGATTCCTGGGCTCTTTTAAGATATCCCAGGCATCAATGGTCTGGACTAATGACTGAGGAGTATGGTTTAATGGTGTCATTTTTAAAGAAATTTGTAACACGCTTTCCCAGATCTGATGAAAATACATTTGAAAGTAAATGTCTAAACCAAGAACATTCCTGCCCCTCCCCCCGGCAAAAAAAAACAAAACTTTTTTATTTTTGTTTTGGATCTGTTACTGACTCAGATACCTGTTAGATGGGCAATTTTTAATTTGGGAGTGGGTGGGGTTATGTTTACCATGGGGCCTTGGCTGAAGGGTTTTTCTTCAGATAACACTAAGCTCTGAGCATTTCTCGCAGTGTGGTTTGGTCATCGCCATTCACACATCTTTAAAAATATGCTATTTCTGCAAATTTCAAATCCATTTCTACTATCTCTTAAATGTCAGAGGAGCGTGGCAATGGGGCTTATGTCCTGTTTTTTTCCTGCCAGAGCCTGGAGTATAGTCCATTGACTAACTTTAAAGTTGCTCTTTGATCTGGAGGATTTGTCCCTGCCAAGTTCAGCTTTGCCTTGTCTTGTATTCAGCAGCATGAAAAGACCCCCTTGTTCGTCCTGCATTAAAAGCAGGTTTTCTTTGTACTCTTAGTT
Organism: Podarcis filfolensis; assembly: GCF_964270895.1. NCBI lineage: Eukaryota > Metazoa > Chordata > Lepidosauria > Squamata > Lacertidae > Podarcis > Podarcis filfolensis. Next base: position 90,633,398 of record NC_139605.1, on the reverse strand, counting down.
ACTTTGGTAGGCTTTAACAACTCTTTATCCAATACATTCAGGGACGGAGGGTCCCTTATTTACACATGGTGATTCTGCACTTTCAATCCTCCACCTCCTTTTATTGTATTATCTTACCCAAATTAACTAAGTGGTATTGCGGGGGGTGGGGAGGGGTGGTGATGAAAGTTGCCAAACTGTTGTGATTTATTCTTTTCTTGTCCAAAGTGGTGTGTGAACTTCTGTAATGTTTTTTTTTTTCCTTTGGAATGCCTTGAATGGACGTGAAAATGTCGTGCCTCTCTTCTGATCTTAGCCAAATGGGACTCACTGATCTTGTCGGTGAACTTGTGCCATCCCTAATCAGTGAAATGTCCCCTCCTAGTTGTTGGTAAATGGGAATCCCTTAAGCATTTACTGCATGGTACCTCCCCTCCGTATCCTGGCTTTGTTCCTTGTGAGTCATCTTGACTTCTGGGCCTTTGAGATAAGCCCCAAAACATACCGAACCAAAGTTTCAGAAAAATTGAAATGCTTTGGTGTCCCTTGGCAATAATTAAAGCTCTCCACTTACAATCCGAAGACCCCTTATATACAAATTGATGTGTTTGGAATTTTCCACCAAGGAATTGCATTCACTGTGTCTTCTTTATGTTTTATAGTGTGAGTTGATGAGGCTTCTCGTTCTATTTCTTCCTTAAAAGTGAAAAGGGTGGGGTAGAAGGACAGTGCGTGAAGTTTTGATGGGGACATTAAAGGCCCCATCGTGGATAAAATGCATGGAGTTTAAATCAAGTTTGGCACTTAATTCCCCCCTGCCCCACATCCTCCATCGTTCTTCAGTTTGTATGTGTATATATCACTGAGCTTCCCACAATGCACCTCCAGAGAAGTTTTGGTAGGTTAAGGGTTTGAATAACATGTCCTAGTTCAGTCTCTTTTACAAGAAGACTGTACCAAAGGTCTTGAGGTCAGTCGGTGGCTGCTGAGACTCAACTGGCCCCATATTGTGTTGAAGTAAACCAACATTCCAGTCCTGCCCTGCCCTTCCTGTTTATAATGTGTTGGTATTGGCATGATTAGACTGTACGTCTTGGCTGGATCTAACTAACACTGTGATGTGTACATAAAACCCCTATCTTGTACCTTCAGCTGTTGTCAGTGTATGTCCACAACTGATAAATAATCGGGTGTGTATGTGCTGCGAGGAAGTATAAGAACTGCAGATATATATTTATATATATAGCATTCACATATACCCTCATAATCTCTCGTTCTCAGGGAGGAGGCGAGAGTGGGCAGTGGTGCTATTAACTAGTTGAAAGAAAAACAGGCTGACAATGCCAAGAGTAGCTGCCATTTCCAACATGGCCTAACCCAACTCATTCCCCACCTTGCTGGGCACGTAGCAGTGTTAGGTTTGCTTGGAAGGAGACCTTACTGTGTAGCTTTAGTTAATCAAAATGAATACCTCATTGCTTTATTTTATAGTCACCAAAAAACACCATGCATGGGGAAGCCCCATTAGAGGAGTGCCTGATGTCAGGATAACAGACTGGATAAATAAGACTCATTCTGTTGCCCATATTGTGCCATTGGGAATGGCTCCATTGGAATCTGGAGGAAAACCAGATTGTGAGATGAGCCGTAACTGGCTTGATGCAATGCATTACAGCGGGATTGCAGTTAAACTTCTCTGAGAAGCAGTGTTTCTGCCTAATAAATGGGGTAGTCCTATCCTATATACTCCACTTGCTGCTGACAACTAGTGAGAGTTTTTCAGTGGATTTTAAGTTCTTCACTGGAACACAATTGCCTTCTCCCTACCTTTCCTTGTTAAGTATTCTCAACTAAAGTAATCAAATTCGTTGGGACCCTCCCTGGAGTGGTGAGCTGTTTAGCTGGAGATAGAAACAGTATTAGGGATTGGAAAAGCTATTGGCTTTCCTAGTATAAGGGCTTGAAATCCAGCTACGGCAAGACACCATTCTAGCTCATCCATTTTGTGATATTCTTTCCCCACAAAGACAGGTCACTTCCAGGCCCTGTTAATCTCAAGAACTGGCTTCCATGTTCTGCACCAGTTTTATCTCTGCCTTTATTAGCAACAGGGCTTTTCCTTCCATTTGCCTTTATCTCTCTCCAAACATTATCTCCTAAACTAAAAGCTGGAAAATAAGTAAGAACCCTGTTTCCCCTGCAGAAGGCAGTAAATTAAAAGAGAGGAGCAAATGATAGGATGGGTATTTATCTGGGTGATTTGCATCTCTTGAGGTGGTTTCCTTTAAAACATTAGCTAGCCCCTGGGGACCAGTAGCAGGTCCAGTTTCCCAGTGGCCAATTGTTCCGTTACAGCAAGGTTGGAGCTAACCTCTTAAAAGTGTCTTTGTTTCTGCACATTTTTAATCAATTTTTCTCAGGGGTGACTGAGTGGTCCGAGGGGAGGGGGGTTTTCCACAAGGGGATGGGGGTTGGCTCCTCGGACCTCCGCAGCTGGGCCGTGGGCTCCTCACCCTCAGGTTTTGCCTGCAAACCTTGAGGTTTTGTACAGTTCGTCACATGTCAGTGCCCTTTGCTACTGTTTCTCTTTGTTTATTAAATGTGTTTGAATAATAATGGAGATGCTGTGATTTTTTTTTCCAATAAAGATTCTGACATGACTTGAGCATCTGAGCTATTTTCTTACGCCCTGCAACTCTACCTGTAGTAAAGAGAGCTTTCACATGTGTTTTCTCTGTCACAAAGACTGCAACAACTTCTAACCTGGAAGCAATAGCTTTTGGTGGTCAAGGTTCTGTTGCTGAAAGCTGACAAGCTCTTACCCTTTACCCAAACTCTTGCAGCAGAACAGAAAATGCTGTCATCAAAGAGAAGACACCTAATGTCTGTTCACACACTGCCTACTTAAACAAGACAGAAATGTAAGGGTGAAAGCAGATCTATTGTCATGGGTTTAAGATACTGCCTTGTAGATAAAAAAAAGTTGGGGTCCTCATTTTTAACAACAGAAGGTGCAATTTTGTATCATTTTTATGTTTTCATTGTTGTCCAAAGGAGACTTGCATCTCAGCCCATTGAGAATTAAGGGTGCTAAAATACTAAGAATGAGGTGAGGTGACTTCTCTGATCATTCAAAAAATGAGGAGTTTGAAAGTTACAAGGCCACTACTCTCTTTATTTTTCTTCTGAATCTTCCAACATTCAACTTCATTGAACGTCCATGTGTTTTAGTATTATGACAGGAGGAGAAAAATATATATATTTATACACTTCCTCCATGTCATGCATAATTTCTAACACTACAATTCTACTATACTTCCATGTCGCTGCTTATTTTCCTTTTCTCTGAAAAGCCCCAAATGCTGTAACTTTTTTCTTTTTTTCAAAAAATAATTTTTATTAATTTTCAATACAAATATTTATATAACACCACATCCAAGTTTATCACACATTTTCTCTTTTGGACTTCCTTCAACATCTCTGACAATCATCCGTAGTTAAATTTTTGTTTCGCATTTCCTAAATTTAATATTGCCTTTTAATATACCCTCTCGAACTTATTATCTTTTTTACAATACTCCTCAAACTTTCACAGAGCTTCTTGAAACCCCACAAGCGTTATTTGCTCATCACATATGCTTTTCAGATACTCCACAAATTTCCCCCAGTCTTCAATGAACTTATGATCCCGTAAATATCTGATCTTCCCAGTTAATTTATCCAATTCTGCATAGTCCATCAGCTTCATTCTCCAATCTTCCAGTGTCGGTAGTTCCTCTTTTACTCCTTCAAGTAAGTGAAATATTTAAAAAGGATCTTAAAGAAAATGGATATGTAGAAAAAGATTCAATATTTCAAACAGAGATAATAATGATTATAAAATTTTGTCAAAAATGTATAAAATACTGTTGGAATGATATACGAAGGACAAGGAAGTCAAGTCGGTCATGATACATTGGGCCAGAGACTTTAGATATAATATACAAATTGATGATTGGGTAAAAGTATGGAAGGAAAATATAAAATTTACAGCATGTACTGCATTAAAGGAAAATGTTATGAAAATGGTATACAGATGGTATATTACACCGGTTAAATTAGCAAAAATGTTCAAAACATGTAATAAGTGTTGGAAATGTAAAGAAAATGAAGGGACATTTTACCACGTGTGGTGGGAATGTAAGAAAGTGAAAGGTTTCTGGGAGATGATATATAATGAACTGAAAAAGATGTTGAAATATACATTTGTAAAAAAACTGGAAGCTTTTCTTTTAGGAATAGTGGGAAACGAAATAAATAGAAAAGACTGTAAACTTTTTCAATATGCAGTAACAGCAGCAAGAATACTAATGGCCCAAAAATGGAAACAAATGCTGTAACCTTTTTTCACAGGAATTTATCCATTCCATTGATAACACTGGTTGCCCTTTTCTGTACATTTGGAGGATAAAGCCATGCAGTTAATATTAACCTATACCCTGTAGTCTATGTTTCAGTGTAATTTGTAGTTCTCTGAAGCCTAAAAAGTAGCATGTCAAGCTTCTGTATTTTCATAGAGATCATATTTTACTTCTTTACTAGTATAACAAACACATGGTGCTAAGAATGTAGGCCTTTGGGGTACTTACACCTGAGCAGTTGTTCTCACAGGAAAGTTGCCACCTGTGGAGACAATGTTCCCAACTGTACAATAATTAAGCAGATCTGAACGGCAAGGCTATGAGGCTCAGTGGTTTAGACCACGGCTCCACCTGCATCCCAAATCAAATCCCCCATGATGGGGTGAGCTCCTGTTGCTCTGTCCCAGTTCCTGCCAACCTAGCAGTTTGAAAATATGCCAGTGCAAGTAGATAAATAGGTACCGCTGCGGCAGGAAGGTAAACTGTGTTTCTGTGTGCTCTGGTTTCCGTCACAGTGTTCCATTGCACCAGAAGTAGTTTAGTCATGCTGGCCACATGACCCGGAAAGCTATCTGTGAACAAACGCCGGCCCTCTTGGCCTGAAAGTGAGATGAGCACCGCAATCCCATAGTTGCCTTTGACTGGACTTAACCATCCAGGGGGTCCTTTACCTTTTTTTAATTAAACAGATAATATACTTGAGAACAAGATGCTGAACGAAATTGTGCTGGTGACTCAATGCAAAATGTTGAAATTGTTATGCAGTCTTCCTGAGAGAGAGCTAAGTGTATCTCATCAAAAATAGAGACTGTTTTATTTCATTTTTTAAAAAAAATACCTTTTTCTGTTTCTGGGAAGTATCTGACCAGTATTTAGACCAAATTAAGAGGACAGAGGGAAGAATTGCCTCAAAGTGCCTGGTTTCCATTCAATGTGGTCTTCCCTCTTCATGTCAGTTCTCTGAGGTGCCTATAGCCTACCTCCCCTTGCAAGAGCTTTCAAGAGTGGCCTTTTTAATGTTTGACTTGGACCTGCTTGTGCAATGACATCATAACCAGAGTGCTTAGCTCCCCCCTCCCTTGTAGTTTGAACTGTGATGTCACATAGCAAATTCAGACCCCAGGAAAGACTGTAAACTGACAGGAACTCAATATGAGTTGCTGTTTTGGACCAAGAAAAGAACAACGTAAAACCTTTAGCCACTGGAGCTAGATGAGGGATCTGTTAGTAGGTAGAACAGTTGCTATTAGCACCTACGGGTTGCTAATTTTTGCCAGATGGTACTTAATGTTACAGAGTGCCACAATTGACTTTGTATTACAGCTGAACAGGTGAGTGTGGGAAATAAGTTTCACTGATAAAAATCCATCTGCTTGTAGAATTATAGGGTCACAAAGGTAGGGACGGAAGGAACAGAAATAATCTAGCCAAGACTCCTGTATGGAGTGTGCTCTTTCCACATAGTTTTAACCCAGATTATCCCAGATTTGCAGTTTAGTACTGCTGCAGAGAGCTTGCTGGGGAACCATGCATAACAAGGAACTCAAAAATAACTTTAACAAGGTTTTAATAAGAAAACAAAAACTCCTTTTACACTAAAGATAACAACAACAAACATGACCCAACCACCAACCCATCCCCCCAGGGTAATGAGGGAGCTAGGTGCTGCTCCTTATATACTATGCCCAAATGCTGACACAGCTTAATTAACACAACCTAGCAGCACCTGCTATGTTTCACAGCTGTAAGACTGGGTCTTGTTATTTGCCCTGGCCCTGGCCCTGGCCCTTAAAGACATACACAACTTGTGAAACAATAAAGAACCTTCACATTTTACAGTGACCATTCAACACTTCTGGGGGTTTTTTGTGCTACAACGCAAAATCCAAAAGTTGTGTCTACTGTTCCTGCAGGATTCACTGTGCCAGTCTTGCCTCCTTCTTAGACTAGCTCTCTCCTGAGTATGACTGAATGATGCAGTCTCACCCATTGAAGAGTGGTAACAGGTTTAACCATCTGCAAAGAACACTACCTATTGCATCTCCACATGAGGAAGCCATTGTCTTTTAACAGGGATTACAACCGCCAATTACCGGTAATTGGTTGTAGTAACTAAGTAAAGAAAAGTTTGAGCAACTAAAACTTTGCCCACAGTCAATTAGGCAAGACATTTAAACATTTTGTTTACTTTTAGTGCACTCTGCAATATCTTCAAAGACACACTTTTTTCTTCTAAAATGTTATTTTCTTAGCTCTATGCAAATATGCATGTTTAACCAGTCAATTAAAAACCATTTGTTTCAACTACTGTGGGTTTTTTATATATTAAAAAAACAGGTGGCAGCCCAACTTTTCCTAGGGTTTTGTGCAACTGCAAGCACTAGCTGAGTCTCAGCCAAAAAAGAAAGTGTTATTATGAAGAAAGCTAGCTTGCTTTTCCTCGAGGACAACATTGTGTGTCCGATATGCCTCGAGGTGTTCAGAGACCCCGTCACCACAGCCTGCGGACACAACTTCTGCATGGACTGTTTGCAGGATTACTGGGACCACCAAGCCCTGGTCGGGGATTGCCCCTACTGCCCTCAGTGTCGTGAGCCTTTCAGTTCGAGGCCTCAACTGCGCAAAAACACAACCCTGGGAGAAATTGCCACGAGGTTCGCAAGGGAAGAAGCCCAAGGGTCAAGGAAGCTGGCAGGTCAGAGGGAGGTTTTGTGTGACTTCTGCTCCCCCAGGAAGATGAAGGCTGTCAAGTCCTGCCTGCAATGCATGGCTTCCTTGTGCGAAAACCACATCCGTTCCCACTATGAAGACAACGCCTTCAGGAACCATCAGCTGATAAAGCCTCTCAATGACCTGAAGGCTAATATGTGCTTGAAACATCACAGACTCCTGGAGCTGTTCTGCAGAATCGAAGGGAAATTCATCTGCCACATCTGTGTTCGGGAAGAGCACAAGAATCATGACGCCATCACTCTGAAGGACGACAGGAGCAAGAAAGAAGTGAGTATCACGCCATCCTTTAAGGTCATCAGTTAGTTTTCCTGGAATGCAACTTTCAGAAGAGTACAACTGGTGCTAGGTCAGTACTATAAGCCCCCTCTCCTAAACGATTCCTATCAACATCTTTTGGAGATTGTGCGTGTGGCTTCCTTCACCCCTCTTGGTTGGCAACTGGGGGAGGGGAGGCAGCGTCACTTCCCACTGTGTCAGATTGGGATTTCAGTAGCACAGACCATCTCCCATTTTACCCTATTTCTCTTATTTCTGTTCTTCATCACTGTTCTTTCCATTGACAGGCACTAGAGATGGGAAGGCCCAGGGAAAAAAAATCTCTTAACAATTCGGAGGGAGAACTTGCTTTCCTCCCAAAGCCTTTTGTTTTGTTTCCCTCCCCCCAAGGGCAAAAATTGGAATATGACATGTGAAAAGGTATAGAAGCTTGCTTAAACTTGGGTAAATTCTCAGTTTTTAGAACTCCAGGATAAATAGGACAAATATAGAGAAGCAGAAACTGATAGTATTAGCTAAAAAATGAGACTGATAAAAATGCAGATAGTATCAATTTAGTCTTAGTTCCCACCTATCTCTCTTTCTCTCTCTGTTGGGTTTTTTGTTTGTGTGTGGGGTTTTTTTGGGAGGGGGGTTGGAAAATGAGAGATTTACAGTGGTACCTTGGGTTACAGACACTTCAGGTTACAGACTCCGCTAACCCAGAAATAGTACCTCAGGTTCAGAACTTTGCTTCAGGATGAGAACAGAAATCGTGGTGTGGCAGCAGCGGGAGGCCCCATTAGCTAAAGTGGTACCTCAGGTTAAGAACCGTTTCAGGTTAAGAACAGACCTCCAGAATGAATTAAGTTCTTAACCCGAAGTATCACTGTATATCTGTTTGACACTGTTGTGCACTAGAGGAGATATAATAATTTTCAGAATGCATACTTTTTTTTCTATAACAATGATGGTTTATCCTGTTTTTCTTGTTTTTTGCCTATTCATAACTTGGAAAACGAAAGAGATGATGTGCTTTAATGTTACTGACATGTTATGTGTTGCTTGCTATAATGTGCCCTATGACATAGGGTGGGATATAACTTTTAAATATAAATAAATAATAAAATGATGAGCCCAAGTGTTGTGTGTGTGTGTGTGTGTGTGTGTGTGTGTATGAAGCTATGTGAAGCTATGTAGACCTGGTGAACTATACATTAGACATATTAGATATGAGGTTAAAATGCTGTCTGTATTTGTGATATATGGCTTGTACTTGTATGTACTTTTCTTTCACATCCTTTATTTCTTCTAAAAGGAGAAATAGTCACATTAGGGGTGATTTTTTTTCAAGCACGCTATCAGCAGAAGATGAGTGAGCCCATCAACCTGCCATTGCAACAAAAGCAGTGAACCAGTTCATACTGACACCAAGATTGTTATGCCTTGTTTTATTTTGAGTTTGCTTGCCCTTGAGATTGTGCAATTTGGACAAAGTTGGTTAGAAGCTGAACAAAAGGGTTCAGCTGAGGACAGCACCCTATCCAGTTACACCCAGTTTCATAAAAAGAAAACTGAGATAAGAACCTCCCTGCCTATTAAGATAATCGGGTGAGGCTTTTCTACATGCCCCACATGATTAACCCCCATTCTTGGGCAGAGTGAGGTGACTAGCAGATACTAGAGGCTGTGGATCCTTCTCCTGAGCCTCCTGGCCGTTCCCTTCTGTCGGAAGGCACAGTTCTGTGTGCCATGTAGTTTGTCCCGGACCCCTGCTGCCCTCAGGTTTGGGGGGGTCATGCTATCCCATCCGCACTATTGAAGTAAAATTCGACTGCCATCCAGTCAGCTTCTCTGGAGGACATCATCTTATCCTTTGCCTCAGGTAGTCATAAGTCTTAAACCAGCCCTGTTGTCCCAAAATCACTGGAGGTACAGTTTGCGATGGAAACTCCCTCGCCTTGGAGGCTTCATTATTTCCCATACTTCAGGTGTTTTGTTCGATGGTTGCTTTTTTATTTTATTTTACCAGACAACTAGCATGGAATTGTCAAGGCTTCTTGGCACTGCTTTAATGGTGTATTGTTCTGCTGTTCCGTATTGTTAGGTGTCAACTGCAAAGGGGATTCCGACATTTAGGCTGGCATATTTTACCTGAGATTTCCCTGCTATTCCAGCTCATGCAACAAATAATCTCTAGGAGACTTGACCGTGGTTTATTGCACCGTTAGTGTTAAATGTTTTTTTAAAAAACTGTTTTTATGGTTATTGCTGTTTTTCCTTTTGTTCCCCCTGTGAATGATGCCATGGCCTTTGGCTAGCGCAATAAAGTTTATGAATGAATATTGTTAGGTTTTGTATGAGGTATTAATATCATAATTTTAATTTTTTTAAATTGTAAGCTGCATTGAAGACATTTTGCATCAAAAAGCAGTTTGTGAATAAAAAATGGGCTTCCTGATTAATTCCAGTGGCTGTTCATCTAGTCCAGTCCTTTGTAATGTGAGTCCAAACAGGATCTATTCTATAAAACTGCAAAACACATCCCACACATTTTATTTATTTATTTTTTAAAAAATTGAGCACTGATTATGCTCCACTTTTAAAAGAGGTGTATGTGAAATCGTCAGCCCCAGGCTGCTGCTTCCATGTTCTAATTCTTTCTTTCCCAGGTCGAAGTCAGGAGAGTACAGGCCAACGTGGAAAACCAAGTCTTGATGTTGGCAGCGGACAGTCAGCAACACAGGGGCAGAGTTAACTATCTTGCGGTGAGAAAAGCTTCTGAGGGAAGGGACCAAATCCATGGCACATCACACAGATCTAGGGGCACATACTGCCACTCAGTATTGTACCATTCTTCATGTGAGCATGTATTTGCATGTACAGTGGTACCTCGGGTTACAGACGCTTCAGGTTACGGACGCTTCAGGTTACATACTCCGCTAACCCAGAAATAGTACCTTGGGTTAAGAACTTTGCTTCAGGATGAGAACAGAAATCGCACGGCGGCAGCGGGAGGCCCCATTAGCTAAAGTGGTACTTCAGGTGAAGAACAGTTTCAGGTTAACAACGGATCTCCGGAACGAATTAAGGTCTTAACCCGAGGTACCACTGTACTGAAGTCAAGTGGTTGACACTTCTTTAGCTCTGGAGGTCAAGGTTTTACCTAGCAAGTGCTAACTTTCTCTGCTTTTCCATGGAACATCCCAGGTCATGTTTGGCTCCCATTCTGTTCTCCTGGCTGACTGAGAGTCATACTCTATATACTAATAGCAAACTCATCATCTGAGTATGAATTCTTATGTAGCCAAAGTGGTAACATTCATGCATAGGAATGAGCTATCAGCAGGCTCAGGGCTTGCAAATGTACAAAACAATGTATTTTGGGGGACACCTGCCTTAGATCACAAACTGCATGGTTTGAAGACCTAACAACATGGTTGCTTCAAGGAACTGCTGTGCGGTTGAGGCTGTCGGTCCCACAAGCGACATGTTGCTGCTGCTTTTCTTCTTTAGAAAATGTGTCCAGCTTTTATTGTGAAGGACTATTTGATAAATAAAGCAGCTAAACAGCACTGAAAGGGACCACAATGCCAGTGGCGTAGCGTGGGGGGTGCAGGGGGGGCGGGCCGCACCGGGCGCAACATCTGGGGTTAGGGCAAATCCATGGGTTAGGGGGCGCAAATCCACGGGTTAGGGGGCGCAAATCCACGGGTTAGGGGGCGCAAATTACTTGCCTTGCCCCGGGTGCTGACAACCCACGCTACGCCACTGCACAATGCAATACATACAGACATCCCAGCGCAAACAGGAATAGGGTTTCCTGTGGTTGGTGAGCTCTGCTTTCTTCTGACTACCTCTCCTCAAATTACACACGTAGGCCTTCCAGACTGAAAGCTGATTCCCTTTGTTTCCTCTCCCTCTTCACCACCACATTTCAGGTGGACAATCCTCTTCCAAAAGAAAAAAAAGAAAAGAAAAGAAAGCACAACAAGCAAGTTAACCTGCTTCTTTGGTGCCTTATTTTCTTTTATCGATAGCAGGACTCTCTTAACTTGAAAGGGTGCTCTCAGGAGGAAGACAAAGTTGGGAGCATGAACCCAATTAGCAGTGTGCGCGCAGTACTTTTGCTAGAAACCAGCAGAACCAATTGCTCCTTATTTATTTATGGTTCCATAGCAGCTTTGCCACTTTAAAAATGTGTGTCTGCACCTATCCTGAGAATTTCACAAAGGAGTATTAAATGAACACATAAGAAGATAAGGAGAGCCCTAGTGAATCAGATCCAAGGCCCACCTAATCCAACATTCAACAGTGGCCAAACAAACGCCTAGGGGGAGTCCACAAGCAGGACATGAGCACAATAGGACTCTCCCGCATGCAATCCCCAGTCACTAGGTGAAATATACTCCGAGTCAAGAGTGCATTTCATGCTCTTTATTCAGCTCATACTAGTGAGGAGGAATGGAAGTTCCCCCAGAATGTCTGCTTTATATACATTATTTACACCATGGGCCCCACGTGATTGGCTAATTCTGGGATTCACCTGTAAGCCAATCAGGTTGCGGATTCACTTTCACCTGGAGCTGGATTGGGTGGCTCCTGTGGATCAATCAGGCTGCTGCATTCTGAATCCTATTGTTCTAGGACCAATCAGACTGCTGCCTTTTGGATCCTATTCAACTCAGTACATAACACTAGGATTCACAGGCATCACGGCAATACATAGCCATCATGACTAGCAGCCATCAGTAGCCTTATCTTCCATGGATTTCTCAAATCCACTTTTAAAGCTGCCCAAGTCAATGCTACATCGTGTGGTAGCAACTTCCATACTTTAAACAATGGTAGGTGAAAATGTGATGTGCTTGGCATTGCCTTTCCCTTTCAGAAAGTAGTGAAGACGGCCCGAGACGAAGTGAATAGGGCCTTTGCCGAGGCGATGAAAGAGCTCAAGCGACTGCAGAACAAGGTGATGGACTTTATAGATGAAGAAGAAAGATCGGCCTTAGTTGGAATGGGGAATTCCATTCAGCACAGTCAAGAGCAGCTGATTGATCTCCAGAAGCAGAATTACTGGCTGACAGGTCTCATGGAAGACCCAAGTGACCATCAGTTTCTGCAGGTAGAGTCCACACTGTAATTGGAGCACAGTCAAGACCAGGGAATCACTGTAGAGTTGGGACCCCGAGGGCCGTCTAGTCCAACCCCCTGTAATGCAGGAATCTCATCTAAAGCATCAATGACAGATGGCCATTCAACCTTCAGTGAAGGAGAGTCTACCACCTCCCAAGGGAGTTTAACAGCTCTTACTGTCAGAAAGTTCTTCCTGATGTTTAGTGGACTTGAATCCATTGGTTTGAGTCCTACCTTCTGGAGCAGGATAAAAAAAGCTTGCTTCCATGTGACAGCCCTTTAGATATTTGAGGATAGCTTTCATATCTCCTCCCCATCTTCTCATTTCCAGGCTAAACATACCCAGCTCCCTTAACTGTTTGGTTTCCAGACCCTTGATCATCTTGGTCGCTCTCCTCTGCATGTATTCTAGCTTTGTCAATATCCTTTTTAAATTGTGGTGCCCAGAATTTGACACAGTATCCCAGGTGTGGTCTGACCAAGGCAGAATAGAGTAGGCAATGTTCCCCAACCATGTGTCCACCAGATATTTTAGACTACAACTCCCATCAGCCCCAGACAACATGCTGAGCAACCTGATTCTTGTCAGGCATCTCTTAACCCTTTCTGACCTCTTTTGTCCTTTGAATGGTCGGTGCTTCCTACCCTTGTTGCTACCGCCCCACCCATTATTAGCATGAAAGAAAGCAGGTGACTTGGTTAAGGATTGTACTGTGCTGGGTGAAATTCCTCTACCACATATTCCTCTTTACTCTGCTGGGAGGTGTGCCAGTACCAAGAGAGTAAGCAAAGGACATTTATTTTCACAAGGCTAGAGCTGGTGCCAGCTTCCATTACCTGCTTATTATTAGATTGTACTTGTTATGTGTTTACAAAATTCTCCCCTGATGCCAGCAGCAGGTCATGTAGCCCCAGTGGATTGGGCAGCAGCTGCCCATCTGAAGCAAGAGACTCCCAACTCCTTTTACACTGCCGCTCATAAATGTTTTCACAGGATCACTTGCCTTGATTCTAAAATCTCCAGTGAGGAACAGCAACAAAAACTCCTCTTTTTGCTAAAAACATGCCCAAAGAGTGCGACTTTATTTTTCGTTTGATCAACTGTTTCTCTAAGCCGCTAGAGAAATGCAAATAATAAAACAGAGTCTTAAACTGAACACCATGTTATGTGAGCAAATGACCTCTGTACCATTTAAACTACACTGCAAAGACACAAATGGAATGTAGCGGGAGGAATGGGCCTGTTTGCATAGAGGTGGCATTTAGCCTATAAGGCCGTATTTGGCCCATAGCAAAAGAGCAATAAAGCATTCAGTGATATTCCAGTAGCATTATTATATCCTCGTCATGTGCGAGTGTTTGTGCGATCCTTTGAACTGAAGGTAAAGATCTTGGCACTACACCTCCCTTCCCATTTTATCCTCTCAACAACCCTGTGAGGTAGGTTAGGTCTTGAGGGACAGTGACTTGGCCCAAAGTCACTCAGGGAGCTTCATGACTGAGTGGGGCTTTGAGTCCTAGTCTCTTAGGTCTTGGTCCAACACTCTAACCATGAAGCTACACTAGCTCTTATAACATTTCTAACTTTCCTTTCTTCTGTTGTGAAGGCAGAATCAGTTCGGTCTCCCATGCATGCACTGCTCAGACTTGCAGCTGCTTCGTTTGAACACAGTAACTGTACCATGTGCCTTCAGGCCATCATGCCCTGATAGTTATAACCAATTATCCATGTTCCCTTGGATAATTAAAAAGGGGAAAGGTTGTTAACGGGTTGTTGTTTTTTAAAGAAAATGTTCTCAAATATCTCTGGTATTTTCACCACGAAATTGAAAAAACTGATGCATTCAAAACATTAAATAGTCTCCTGTCATGCCTTGCTGTGATGGTGCCCCTTCTGGGCAGAGGGGGAAAGTTGTAGATTCTTCTTCACTGGAGGCACTTAAACAGATTTGTATTTTGCACTGTACATATCCAGCATTGAGCAAAGGACTGGAGTGGATGAATTCTGAGGTCCCTTCCAACTCTATGATTGCATGGCCAGCCTGAAAAATATTGGCGCCTGAGGTAAACCATAAAATGGCGCACACACACCCTGCCAGGGAAGAAAGGGTGAGTGAAGATCTACACCAGGAACAAGAGGGGTGAATGAAGATCTACACTGGGATCTGCTGCCCCTGTGGATCCTGCCACCTGAGGTGGTCTCTTCATCTTGCCTCATGGGTGGGCCGGCCCTGGATTCTATACATCTAGTCAGAAAGCCTGCAGGCAAACCAAGATGGTTCCATTTCTGTGATGAGGACATCAAAATTCTCTCTTCCAAAAATGTTTCAGTGAGTTTCAATCTCTTGTTAAAATCTATTTGTTCCCACAGGACTTCCCAAAAATAAGAGTAATGTCGGGTTGCACAGAAGCTTTGATTGGACTGAAGTGTGAGGAGCCCACCAGTTTCGTAGCACTTAAACAGACCCTGAGTGACTTGAAATCCCAAGTGTCCATGTTCGGACTCTGCTTCATCAACAAAGCCCTTCAAAAAGGTGAGTTGGCTCCACAAAAATGCAACAGCTAGAAAGATGCATTCATAGGCTCAAATAATTCTTCAACATATGGTGCTGTAGATTTTTTTTATTTTACAATATTTTTGTTTCATTTAAGCAAGAACATATGCTTCAATGGCATGCAGTAATATAGAAAGACAATACAACTGAATGAAAATTAAAATTAATCATATGCTCACTGTGATGGGATGGTGAGCTGCTTGTGCGTAAAATCCTGATCCCTCAGAGTTTGGCTAAGTTCCCAAACCTCTGTCTGTGATGGAGCTCCTTAAGCATGGCTCCATCAATCGCTCGTTGAATCGGACAGTGGGCGTTTACGGAACTTCTTCCAGCATAAAAGCTCCTTAACGGAAACGCGTCTTCTGGACTCTCGGCGTGACAGTTTCCGCCGAGGAGTGGGTGTCCCTACGGGAGGTCCTGAAACCTCCCCACTGTTCTCGCTTGAAGTGTCTCTGAGCCCTCCCTCCGACTCACTTTCCCTTGGAGCTCCACTTCTCCCCCTGCTGGTCCCCTCCTCCGCTGAGTGGTCTCTCTCACCCTCCATGAGCCCTTTCACCTCCTTCGTCTCAGATGACAGTTCCCTGACACTCACAAAAATACAAATTTGGGTCATTTCATTCACAATCCTTGGAAAAAGCTGGATCTGTGTACACATTAACGTACACATTAACAACCTGGTGTATGCACAGCCTCTCAGTCCCTTTGTTTCACATTAAGACTCAGAAACCCTTCAGAATGATGCAGCCACATATATAACACTTGAAGTAAAATGCATTGCTCCTTTAACATACCTACAAATCAAATGAGTTTGCGTTGTGGTGTGACCAGGAGAGGGCTTGGAGTCATGATGGATAGCTTTCTGAAAATGTTGATCCAATGTGCTGAAGTTATGCAAAAAGCAAACTCTAAACCAGGGATTGCAGTGAAATGGATTGAAATCTCTTCCTCTCCGTGTAGATCCAGATGCATATAGTTGTAAAATAAACTATATAGCTTAATGCACCCTTAAAAATAGATCATTAAAGACCTTTAAAAATAAACAAATTACATTTTTCTGTTAAATCTAACAAAACTAAGAAGCATATTTACCCGGATAGAACCAAACACAAATTAAACAGTGTCTTCTGCATGTGCTGGTGCCAAAATTAGGTTTAGACAAATTCATGGAAGATAAGGCTTTGAGTGGCTATTAGTCACTGACGGCAAGTTACCAGCAGCAAGAGAGAGCTGTTTCGCTCATGTCATGCTTGTGGGCTTTCCATTAGCATCTGGTTAGTCACTGTAGAAACAGAATGCTAGAGTAGATAGATTAGCAAGGCTCTTCTTCTGTCACATCATGGGTTATTTGGGGGGGAGGGGACCGACCAGGCTTTGGGCTATTTGAGAGTGTCGAAGTTGTACACTGGATGAGCAGAACCCAGTGTTCTGGTTACCTTTTAATGGACAAGATGTGGTGGCTGTAGAAGAATGAGGAGAGAGACCCCAAAGAAGACTCGTTTTATTTTGCTGTGGTGCAGCACCCCCAGTTCTCACAAGCCCATGGTGATCTCCTGGTCTTCCACATGGCAGACGTGGGGGAATTATTAGTTCTGCCTTTTGGGGGTATAGTCTGCGGCCAGAAGCAGCTCATTGGGTGAGGTGCAGCCATTCAGCTAGCTTCACAGCAGGTGGGTCACTGCTGCCAATTTAGAAGGTGACTGAGAGTGGGGCGGGCATAGTGTGAACAATGATCCGCCTGCCAGGAAGTTAGCACAGAGGCTCTGCCCCACCCAGCAAGCCGCTTCTCCTTGATGCCCTGCGAGTTTTGCAACAAAACACCACACTAACTTCGAATGTAGGAAGCTCCTATAAGACTCTATCCCTTTGGTATGGATCAAGTTATTCAGGTCTTTAATTTCCCAGCCAATTATACTTGTGTCTAGGATGATTCCCGTAAATGCTGCTGGATTAATAAGGATCAGCAACCGCTGGTTGGAACAATATTTTTGTTAGTGTCTGGTGTGCCAAAGAACTGTTGTTGCTTTGCTAAAGTAGATTAAAAAGGTTATGTTTCTGGAAGGACGAAAACAGGGAATTTTGCAAGATAATGCAGATCAAATAAGTCTCTTACATGAGGGTTAAAAATAAGCTCAAAAATCTGTGTAGTCCACAGCCCTGAGGGCAAGATCTCAAATTTCTGTTTACATGGCACCCTGCACAGGCTATGCACACACACACACACACACACACACACACACAAACACACACACAAATAACTCCAGGACCTTTTGCCTTTCAGGGATCACAATGGTGCCTTATGAAGTGATACCAGCTCCCACGGATCGGAAAAGTCTCAGAAAGTGTAGGTGTTGCAATTCCATTTGTCTTCTCATTGTTTTCCTCTGGAGTGCTTTAAAATTTAGTCTGTGCACACGGTACTATTTTATCTGGTGCCAGTGTACTCCTATCACTGGTATGTGAAGCAGAGTCCTTGTGACGTTTGCCACAACCCATCTGTATCCTGAGGTTTCTTGAGAAATACTGTTACTTGAGTTGTTTTCCCTCAAGCCAGCTTCCATCACATTTGAGAAAACAAGCCGTGATTAAACTCAGGGGTGTACATCTGGGACAGCCACTGCCAGGGCTTTTTTTTATCAGTCAAAACTTGCCAGAACTCAGTTCCAGCACCTCTCAGGTGGGCACCATTGCCATTCTAAGAGAACGATGGAGGTGTTTATCATGAGTTCAGTCAACTGGCCTAACTTGTTCCTTGTGACTGACCTGGTACTAGCAGCAGTAGCTTAAATTGGATTTTGCATATTTGTAAGGTAAATATAACAGCCACATTAGCAATGTAAGATAGAGGCCAAAGTCTTCTTATTTATTCAGTTCATTTATTTATAAACCACATATCATTTCGCAAAGCGGTATGCAAGCTCAAAACCATACCATACAAGACAGAGATAAAAGTCGGTGAACAAATAAAACACCACATCGTGGCTTGAGTTGCACATCTGAACAGAAGGACCTCCTTTGTGGAGATTCGTCACTGGCACAATCCTGGCTCTTGGATTTGCAAAACACTTCAAGTTGGGGAACTTAAAAAAAAATATTCAGGCATTTCACTTCAAGAACTGAATTTTTTTCAAAGCAATTGTAGAAGAACACTATTTCACAGGGTTGCTGCAAGATTTTCTGTTTCATGTCTTTAACAGCCAAAGCATAACAGGTTTGACTTTTCCTATCACTTCATCTCTATTCTGGGAAGTTGCAGAAGTCTTGGATTTCTTGTCCTTCCAGAGGAAGGAAACTTGGAGTAAGTGGTTGCTTACGGGTGTGCCCAGATGCTTACTCACTGTTTGCTTCATCATAATCTTCCTCTTTTGTCCAAGGAGTTAATCCACATCTTATCCAGTACCCCAGTCTATTGAATACCGATTTATAACCCTGACATTTATTGATGTTCAGCATTCTAGAAGGAATAAATTAGCAGAATACAGCAAGGTTAAAAGACACTCTGGAAACAGTAAATACCAATTCCTGAAGTGACCAGCTTTCTCCATTAACTAACACCACCCCTTCTTTCTTGCTACTTAATGCTAGGGCTGCATTGCCTCAACTCAACTAACACAACACAAACTCTCCCTCAAACACTCTCGCATTGGGTAATATTCCATGTTAGCCATACTTACAGCAGACCTGTAGTAAAAGCCCATTAATGTCAGGGCTCATCCACTTGTCTAATGCCCGCCTCCCATATACAGGCACAAACACAGAATTGGCAAGGGGGGGGGGGAGAGGAGGAGATGGGTGGAGAGAACTCTTCCCTTTTTGCCCTCCACCTTCACTCACACATACAGAGACACAGCTATCATTGCCTAGGCATCCTTTACCAAATACTGACCATGTGTTGTATGCTGTGGTCTCTTGGATTCCAAGAAAAGTCTGGAGGAGAGTTTGAGGAGTTAGTTTGGTTCCCAGTATGTTTTCTGCAAGGTTAGAAAGTCTCAGAGGAGACGCCTACCTGCCCTAACTGACCTCCCATCCTGTTTCTGTCTCTGGTCATCTGCACTAGGACTGACCAAATCTGGAAACAAGATGAGAGATTCTTAGAATTCAGCACTTTTCCTAAAATCGTAGAATTGTAGAGTTGTAAGGAACCCTGAGGATCATCTAGTACAGTGGTACCTTGGGTTACATACGCTTCAGGTTACATACGCTTCAGGTTACAGACTCCGCTAACCTAGAAATAGTACCTCGGGTTAAGAACTTTGCTTCAGGATGAGAACAGAAATCGTGCTCCAGTGGTGCGGCAGCAGTGGGAGGCCCCATTAGCTAAAGTGGTGCTTCAGGTTAAGAACAGTTTCAGGTTAAGAACGGACCTCCGGAATGAATTAAGTTCTTAACCCGAGGTACCACTGTAGTCCAACCCCCCAGTGATGCTAAGCATTTCCTATAATAGACTATTTCACTTAGGCCATTATTATTATTATTATTATTATTATTATTATTATTATTATTACTACTACTATTCCCATATGGCAGATGGGAGGCAGAAATGCTCCATACAAATGCAGAAAGTGCTGGACCCAGAATCTCCCAGCACCGTCTCTGAAAAAGTCCAGTCCTAGCTGAAGAGGAAAGGTCAATGTCAGCACCAATCTGTTAAGACCTGCATTAAACCAAATACCAGTCTGTGCTTGCTAGCTGGACGCTGGCCAGTAAAAATAATCACCCGTCATAAAGTTTTGTGTGTTTTGGTTGCCCTAGTTAGCAAGGGGAGCAGAACCGCAGTTATCATCCTTTAACTGAGAGCTAGCAAGAAAGCGACAGCATCAGGTGACTGCCGCAAGCAGGTGAAAGGCACAGTGTCCTTTGCTGAGGCTGGAGGTGCTTGTGGCTTCCGGCCACCGAGTATGAATAGCAAACCTCAGACTCTTTGAACCCTAGTAACGTTGCAGGCAGCCATAGGGGGGCCTCTAGTGTCTTCCTGTTGGTATGCTAACAGTGCACCCATGCTTGGTGCCAAACTGTGTGGGGCCTTGATTCAGCCCTGACAATGGGCCCACCCACCCCAACACCTACCACAACCAGGGCAGGACCCAGATCTGGTTGTGGCAACAGTGCCTGCCATATGCTTTCTCTGCTTTCTCTGCTGCTGCTGCCACATTGGTGACGGCACCACTTGTCACCCTCTGCCGGGGGGGGGGGGGCTGGGGCTTCAGGACATGTTTTAGTGGTGGATGAGTGGTGGCATTTTTGAACAGGAACTGAGCTTGTCTCCCATCCATGACGGTCACCGCCATCTTAAGCTACCCAAACTGCAATGTCCCAGCCCGAAGTTCCTACCCCTAGACGTTTCCAGACTACAGATCTATGAACTCAATACATTTCATATATCTATGGGCAGAATATTACAGTTTGGGTAACTTAAAACAGTAATATATAGTGGTGCAAATGGCAATGTGTCTGGATTGAGCCAGTGTGGGCCCTTCCAAGCCCCTGGGACCCTCAGCCAGGGCTCAACTTGGCTGGCCACTGGTGCTGAACCCACCAACCCAACAGCTTCCAAGGCCCAGGACATTTTGTTAACTGAGGTAAAGGACAAGATGTTTCTCCTCCCCACATTCCATACACTGATGGCCAGGTTAATCTTACAGCACCCTTCACTGCACCTGAGCAAAGCAGAGCAGCTTAGGGGGCATAGGGTTAGGCTGCATTACACATGACATGGGTTCAGGAGAAACAGCCGGGGTGTTGCTGCCACTGCTCTCACATCCACCCAAGCCCTCACTGCCTGAAGGGGATGTCCCACTCTGGCTAATGCTAAGGCCTGCTCTGACTGAAGGCCAAGCACACTATCCTGATTCCAGCATAGCAGTACTATGAGGGGAGAAGCTGCACAGCCAAATTTCTCCCTCTGGTAAAGAGGAGCACTATCCCAGGTGAAATCTGACAGTTCTACCAACCCCGTAAGAATGATTTGGTCTTTTTGAAAAGGCTAGGGATGCAAGAAGCAGCAACTTTAAACTGTCCCCCAAGAAAATTTCAAACGAAATAATTCCTGAAGGCTGCCAGCAAACACTGTTTGTTCTTCCACACAAAATAGCTGTGGGAGGGCTGGCTGCCAAGCAGTCTCAGACCATGTTCAAGGTCTTGTTACTAACATATAAAGCCCTGAACAACTTGGGATCAGGTTATCTGAAAGACCTATAAGAACAGTTAGATAATCTGAGGGAATTTTACTCTCAAAACCACGCCCTATAGAATACCACAGAACGGTTACCTGGAAACAGGCATTTTCCACCATTGTCCCTACATGCTCAGGAATGTCCTCCTCTCTGCCAAATGTGAAGGACCATCCATTGGTTGTGTCAGGTGTCATTTTGGGGCATTATCTTTTTGCCCAGGCTATTCCTGACCTATTAGACGGGACCCTGTTATTGCGTCTTCTTTTTTAAAATACCGTTTTACTGATTTTTATCAGTTTTTATGATACAGTATGTTTTGTTGTTTTTATGATATCTTTTTGTAAATGGCTTAAGAGTTTCAAAAAATTAAGTGGTTCAGAAATGCTTTAAAAAAATTATATAAATATATATATAGCTTCAGAATAAATTGGACATTAATGTGATCCATCAGGGTCAAACAATTTCTTCCTACCATATTGTTTGCTTTCTCCTTTCTTCAAAAATTGTTGTGGCTGCACATAGGATGTTGGCAAGACAAGTATGTCCTGAAGTCAAGGCTGCTTCATCCTCAGGATTTAACTAATACTGAAATTTGGGGATGGGAGGGAATTTCCATTCAGAAATGGTGAGGCTTCACTTTTGCATACTTTGGTGGACTGGCTTGTTTTCTTATTTCCACCTGGGTAGCTTTACTAACATCTTCCATTAGTCAGCTACAGGTACCTGTGACACGGATCACTTTGCTTGCTACTGTTTTCCGTTTGTCGTGCACATAAATACTGTAAAGAGCTGGTGGGGTGTTGTGAACAGAGCATTAGACATGAACTAGGGGAAAACCTGGTTTCAAGTTCCCTCACTGTCATGGAAGTTTCTCAATGAGTTTATTACCATTTGGAACAAAGCTCTACTGCTACTACGCTGAGCTCCTTGGAGAAAGACTCATAACATATGTGATAAACAAAAATTTCCAGATTGTTTTGTAGGGTGGCTGATGGGTGGGACTATATGTGGGAGAATTCATGGAGGTCCTTGTCTTGGGCAAGAGGCTGGAGTAAGTTTATATTCCGATCACCTCTAGCCTCAGTGACTCTATGATTTCGGAAGATGTCTAGTCTTGGTCTGCCCATCCTTGCCCACCTTCCTGGAGTGGCTTCTTTTGACATTTCACCCCTTGTTTTGCCTCCCACGAAACAGATTACTGCCTGCTAAATTTTGATGCCAGCACTGCCAACGAAGAACTCTTCCTGTTTAAGGAGACCCACTCGGTGCTGAACATGGGAATCTTGTTGGAGAACTACTCAAAACCCAGCCAAGGATTCAACCACTGGCCACAGCTCTTGTGCACCCGCAGCCTATGTGAGGGCTGCCATTACTGGGAGGCTGAGATTTCAAACGCATGGCTGTGTTTGGGAGTCACCTACAGTTACAAGCATAGAACTGAGAAAGCTTGCATGTTGTACCTGCTTGGCAGGAATAGCAATTCATGGTGCTTGGAGTGGGACTCACTGAAGTACTCTGTCTGGCACAACAATATTCAGACCGTGGTGCATGGCAGCTACTATAAGACAATTGGAGTCTTACTAAACTATGCTGCTGGCTCCCTGACTTTCTATGGCATCACCAACACCATGAACCTCATCTACCGTTTCCTCACCATATTCACCGAACCTCTTTACCCGGCTGCTATGGTAAGCAGTGGGGCCTCTATTACTTTGAAACAGCACCCAGACTAGAGAGACCACAAAAAATATCCCTCTTTAAAGGCCAGGGAGGGCTTTGCTGTAGCTGATAAAATAAACTTCTATCTCATTACTGCTAAGGTGGGATTCATTTCTCCTTTTCCAGTCATGTGGCTATAAACAGAAAGCAAATGATACACATAAATGTGTTTTTCTGTAAGAGAAAAGGATTGCCACAGAGGATCATTTGGAGCAGGGAGGGAAACCGGTTATGTTACTGCTTCCTTCCTACTTTTTCTTTCTCTTCTTTCTGCCTCTTTTAAATTTTTAACCCATGGTGTTTCCATGGCTGGCGTTTGCTATGTTTATTTGCATACCTGCTCACGTCCTCAGTCTGAAATGAAACAGAATGCCTCTCCTACTATTCATTTCCCTAAATATTGTATTTTTTGCTCCATAAGGCACACCGGACCATAAGGCGCACCTATCCCCCCCCCCCAGTCCCCGCTCACTGTCTTGGCTTCTTTAGCCGCGCACAGCCTCTCTGGCCGGGAGAGGTTGTGTGTGGCTATGGCAATTCCCCCACCTCCCACAAAAGCCCACAGGAGCTGCGCACCCTTTAAGGAGCGTGCGGCTCCTGCGGGCTTTTCTACGAGGAGGGAGAAGGGACAGACTGGCCACGTCAGTCCCTTCTCCCTCCTGGGGAAAAGCCCGCAAGAGCCGCGCGAAGCTTGTGTGCGGCTCTTGGGGGCTTTTCCTGCCTGCCTCCCCCCTGCATTTGCCCCATAAGACGCACACACATTTCCCCTTACTTTTTAGGAGGGAAAAAGTGCGTCTCATGGAGTGAAAAATACGGTGTGCTGTCCCCAAAGCCTTTTTACATGGCACTTGCTGTGGAGTTGCTTCATAGCCAAGGAAGGGCAATTCTGCACATCTCCAGAAGCATCTTTCCCTTTCAGCCAAGCAGCATGTTTACAGAGGGGAAATCCCAGTTAATGTGCAACGGCATAGGAAATTTCAGGGGGAGGGGCTAGCATCTGAAACGTGTCCGTTGGACCCCACTCAAAGGCAGCACTGTTTGCACTTTCATGAGCCACAGACATTCCAGGATCCTCTGTGTGAATGCTATGCATTCAGGAGCAAGCCATCATAGGCAGAGCCGAAAGCAAAACAATTTGCCTTGAGAGTTGAGCCCCACCATGTCTTAGATTCAACCTCCGTTTTGAAAAATAAAATAAAATCAGGGTGCAGTGTCATAACTGAGACACTATTGAAATGCTCACAAGTTCAATCCAGCATGTCAAAAATCCCTGGGAAAGGATCATTCATGATCACTGCACCAGACAATATCGCTTGCTTCCTTTCCAGATTCCCTCAATCCACTGCAGCTTAAAAAAACAACACCCTGAGTTAATTGTTTTACAGCTACACTCGCACATGATCTCATTCTCATGAACTGCAGTATGATTATTTGCAGATACCCAATCCGCCGCCCCCTCCGAGTCAGTGGCTCTCTTGAAAGGCCTGTCTGTGCCTCTGCAGAATAGTCCTCTGCAAAGCATTGTTCTGAAGAGGCACAGGTGTCTTTCGAACTCTTGGGGACTGGGTGTCCAGCCGGTCCCTTGAGTAGCTGGATTAATTTAACAAGTCATTACAACCACCTGACAGGCTCTTTCAAGTTACAGTTTAAGATCTTTTGATTGTTAATTATCCCTTGCTGGCAGCAGTTGCCAGCAATTCGCCTCGGATGACAGACTTGGCTGCATCCCAGTGTCTCCATGGCTGCATCTAAAGACACTCACTCCCAAGGCACTCACAGTGCTACAAAGCAACCCTCAAGTTCACAGCCTTGCTTTCAAGGGTGTAGTCTTCTGGTGCACAGAAAAAAACCACATTTGTTCACTTCGTTCTGGGTTCACATTTGATGGGTGCGCACTCTTTCTCTGGCTGTTTTCCAAGCAGCATTGCAGAATGAGGTTTTGGAGTTCCCTCTTACCCTGGGCTCCTGAGTGCTTCACAGCAGAAAACTCTACTATTAGCATTTTACGCCTGTGAGAGACCCCTGAGATCAGTATGCAGCACACAATGTACACAATGAGACATGAGAATGGCTGCACATTACCTAAACAGGCCTTCTTCGTGTTATTTCTAGATTCATGTTTGGGGATGTGGAAATCTCAATTTTCATCTTCAAGAAAACTTGAATCCTACACAGCTCCAGCAGATAAGCAAAAGCTGATGCTCATAATAAAGTTTTGTTTTATTTTTAAAAAAGTAAGGCTTTGCATGCAATTTATGTTCTCCCTAACCAATATGGGAAATTTTGTTTCAGCTGACTTTCCTGAATTCATCTTAACTCTGTCTGACAGTGGCGTAGCGTGGGGGGTGCAGGGGGGGCCGGCCGCACCGGGCGCAACATCTGGGGTTAGGGCAAATCCACGGGTTAGGGGGCGCAAATTACTTGCCTTGCCCCGGGTGCTGACAACCCACGCTACGCCACTGCTGTCTGAAAAGCATGGGCTCTCCTGCTCAACAAGAGACACTTTCCAAAATATTTGGCCTGTGGCCATGTAAAGTCTAAGCTGGTACTGTAGAACTGAGACTGCTCTTACTCTGTCAACATAATTTACCATATCCCTTGGTGATTTTTTTTTTAACCAAAACACACACCTTTTCTGAATCCAAAACACTGTACATATCATTGAAAGTTAGGAGTAGCTTTGCAGCGATAAAAGTTGACACTCCCCCAAGTGTTTCAATGGCTCAGTTACATAGTCTTTTCCAGTGCTTTTTTTTCTAGAGAAAAAGTTGTTGGCACTGCTCAGCTGCAAGCAGGGGGCACAGGGCGCAGAGGGTGGGCACTCTGCACATGCTCAGAGGCATGCTGCTTTTTCCCAACGCTGGCATCGTCATTTGGGTGCCGACTGTAAGTGACCTGCAGGTTTTGGGAATGGTTTTGCAAGGTGACCAGAAGAATGCCGATTACAAGTGGACTGGAGGCTCTTATTCCTAAGAGTAAAGGTAAAGGTAAAGGGATCCCTGACAATTAGATCCAGTTGTGACCGACTCTGGCGTTGCGACGCTCATCTCGCTTTATTGGCCGAGGGAGCCGGCGTACAGCTTCTGTGGCCAGCATGACTAAGCCGCTTCTGGCAAACCAGAGCAGCGCACGGAAACACCGTTTACCTTCCCGCTGGAGTGGTACCTATTTATCTACTTACACGTTGACGTGCTTTCGAACTGCTAGGTTGGCAGGAGCAGGGACCGAGCAACAGGAGCTCACCCCGTCGTGGGGATTCAAACCACCACCCTTCTGATCGGCAAGTCCTAGGCTCTGTGGTTTAACCCACAGCGCCACCCGCGTCCCTCAATTCCTAAGAGTGCCTGCCATTTTTGCCCTCATCCAGCCTGCAGTTGACCTCTGATCACAGAGCAGCATTTCCTGTTGACCACCCACTCCTTCCATGAGCGACATTAAACCTCTTTCTTCTATGGTCGCCCTTCTTCAGCTCTTCCCCTCGCCTAGCAACACCACGAGGCGCATCCACAGCAGAGCACTGAACAGCTGCTCCAGAGCCAGTTCACTCCACACCTTTGGGCATGCTCAGCAGCAATGGCCCATCCCTCACTTGTTCTGGTGCGTGTATTTGCCTCCTATCCACCTGAGACGACTCTGGGTGTCCCTTCCAACTCTACTATGAGTCTATGATTCAGTACAGCAGATCTGAATAAAACTGACTTCAGCAGCAGCCTCTTCAGGCCTTTTATTAAGGGTTCCAAAGTTTCAGAGGGCGACATTTAAATCTAGACAGCAGAGACACAGTCACAGATGAGTCATTTCCAGTTACTTCATTTGACCCAAGAAACTCAAATTTTCAGTGCATGTAAATATTTCTGCAATTTATCCACTCAACTCTCTATCCTTGAGGACTGTGCAAGGGAACCTAAATATTTACTAGTAAGGAAAACATAAAGGTACAACTTCCTCCCCTTGTAAAGTTGCCAGTTTTCCAGATGTTCCTTTCTGGGAAAGAAAGGAGCTGGAAAGAAGAGGTCTACAATTTATTTTAATCTGTTAGAATGGAATAGAGGTTGTTTTTTAAAAAAACCATTGTGTTTTGTTGGTCTTTGTTTAGAATGTTATTTAATGTATGTGACTCTGAAGTGTAGTAGCCAACATCCTTGAGCTTTCAAAAGAGTCACAATAAAATATACCCCAACAAGTCCTGTAGGAGGACCAGCTTACACCTGAGTATTAGTCAAGGACAGGCAACATACTTTATACCCACAAAGAAGAGCTCATATTTTCCTTTACTCCAAAATACCTGATTATTGGGGGGATGGGGACGCGGGTGGCGCTGTGGTCTAAACCACAGAGCCTAGGGCTTGCCGATCAGGCAGTTTGAATCCCCGTGACGGGATGAGCTTCCGTTACTCGGTCCCTGCTCCTGCCAACCTAGCAGTTCGAAAGCACGTCAAGTGCAAGTAGATAAATAGGTACCACTCTGGCGGGAAGGTAAACTGTGTTTCCATGCGCTGCTCTGGTTCGGCAGAAGCAGCTTAGTCATGCTGGCCACATGACCTGGAAGCTTGTCTGCAGACAAACGCCGGCTCCCTCGGCCTGTAAAGTGAGATGAGCACCGCAACCCCAGAGTCGTTCAGGACTGGACTTAACGGTCAGGGGTCCCTTGACCTTTACCTTTATGGGAGGGTGAATTTCCTGATACTGACATACCTCTTAGCTCTGATAATTCGCAGATGACTGCATTAGAACATCAAGAGAGCCAGTGACCCATGTAGTCCAGCATCCTGTTCTCACAGTGGCACACCAGATGCCTGAAGGAAACTCACAAAGTAAGATTTGAGCACAAGAGCACTCTTTCCCCTCTTCTGGTTTCCAGCAACTTGGTATTCAGAAACACTGCTGCCTCCAACTGTGGAGACAGGACATAGCCATCATACACACAGTCTCACACACCCCATTTGAATGGGAATGCCCATCAACTGTGTGGGGGCCCGGCACACTCAAATATTTTATTGTGGGGGCCAAAGGCTAGTAGCCACTGATAGCCTACTGATAGCCCCAGGGCAGGCAGGCTTTCTAGAGCTGCCTCAGAACCTGGGGCCCACCTGGCTGTCAGTTCAAGCAGCCCTAAGCAAACTTGGGTTTAATTCTGTTGTGTTTTTTTTGAAAAAATATTTATTAAGGTTTTACAGAAACAGATATACAAAAACACATAATAAAAGAAACAAAAAAAATATGAATAAACACACAGAAAAAATAAGAAAAATTAAAAACAATTCCATTTTTCATAACTTAAAATTCATTTGCTTGTTTCTTTGACTTCCTCACACCTCCCCTTCTTGTATTCCCATTTAAATAATCAAATCAGCAAATCCTTACCCTCTTTCCAAACTTGGGTTTAATTCTGGATTGTGGTTTATTACCTTCTTTTATGTATGATATGAGGTAGTTTTGTGTGTGTGTGTCTATTACAAGCCTGGAGGAGAAATGCATTAACCAGTGTGGTAGCTAAGCGGGGGCTAGCCAGGTTTTTGTTTGCCCTGGGATGCTATTGAGATTCCCAGTCTCTCTCTGTGTGTGTACACAACTGCATGTGGGTTTTTCTTTTTCTGCCAAACTGGCTCTTTGACCCGAGTGAAATAAAGTTTCACTAGTTTCGCCCCTGCATTAACTTACCTATTACTGTAAATACTTATTTCTTCCTGAGCTGGGAAACGTGTGTCTGGGCTGCGAAGCGAGGGTTGTCTCCCTCCAACAATAGAAAACGTGTGATGCTGGGAGCGGATGGGAGGCAAGGTCAGAATCCTGACATGCTAGTTTTCTATGTGCAGCGACATTTTGTTTGGTGCGGAGTACCAGTTCCATCAGACAGTGTGCTATACAGGGGTGTGGAGTTGAATAAAGTATTGAGGGGGCGGGGAGGAGAGGAAGGTAAGCCCCGCCCCGCACAATCGATCACATGACATGGCACACACCCACACACCTCATCTGAGTGGGAATTCCCCTTAACTTTGGAGGGGCCCCTAAAATATTTTATTGGGGGAAAGGGGTGCCGAAGGGACCCCTAAGATTTGGCTCCTATGGTGCTATAGCGGCACTGGGCTTCTCCCTGCTCAGTTATGCAGTTCAGTGGGTGACCTTCGGCCAGTCCCTCTCCTCCCCCCCTCTCGGCCTCACCTGCATAGGTGAAACGAGCGTAAAACGAGGGAGACGAGAACCACCTTTAGCGAGGAGGAAGGGTGAGATAAGCACGTACAAGTCCCCCACCTGCAACCTGAAGCGACACACAGGCACAGGCTTGCCACCTCCATGAAATCTAGGACCTTGAAAAGAACTTTTGGAAACAGATCTATAAGGCATGCGGGGCGCGGGGGGGGGGTGAACCAAGGCAGATCCCACGACCCCAATCAAATTAAGCAAAAGCAACAATAGGCTCCTCCTCGCCACCCTATTGAACAGGAGCCGCCCTCGGGGCTCCTCGCCTGACCTCGGCCTCCTTTGACCTCAGCCTGCCCCGGGCTCCTCTGGCAGCGCGCGACGCTCTCGGATCTCCGGCTTCCAAGTCTCCTCCTCCTCTTCCATAAGCAACCGAAAGGGAACCGGAGTCGAGGGCTCGTCCGGCCCTTGGAGGAAGTGGAGCGGGGTGGAGAGCGGAGAGGAAGGGGCCACGGGGTCGTCCCTGGGAAAGGAAGGAAGCAGCAGCCCCTCCTAGGGGGCGTGAGCAGGTGAGCAGGCGGCGATCGGCTGGGGAACCCCATCAAGATCACTACGAGACCGCGGGGGGGTGGAGGGGGGGAGTTCTTAAGATCCCAGCCTCTGCCCTGCACTTCTTATGGGGATTCTTCGATCACCCTAGCTGAGGCCAGAGGGGGATCCCTGGAGGGAGTAAGGATGGGGGTAAAGCGCAGAAAGGATCCCCTTCGTGATCGAAGGACACTGGATCGAAAGATGCCTGGTCTCGATTTCCTGTTTTCGGGAGGGAAAGGAACGACGACGCCCCCTCCCCTCCGCCCCCGCTGACACCTGGTCCGAAACCGGAACAATCCCTTTCTCGGTCGACACCAGAGTTGAGAGTTGCTATAAGCCTTCTCAGGATCCCCGAGGCGTGCAGGGATCTCTCTCGGGTGAGCCCTTGGAAGGAAGCTCCGTTTCGAAATTGCCGCTGCTTAAAACGGCGCGGGGGTCGAAGCAAACCCACCCCTTTCTAATACCGCTTTGCAAAAAATCTAAACTGAATCGGACGCTTGTCTGGATGGCCCTTTTTCTGATTCCGTATAGACAGGAAAGGAGGCAGCCCTGAAACTGGCTCCAAAGAACCACATGGGTTGGTTTGAGCAACAAGTTATGGAGTTCCCGTTTTGTATCGCTGTTGGTGTTTTTAAAGAGGCAGCTGTTGCAGCTCATGACTCCAGAGATGCTG
Organism: Podarcis filfolensis; assembly: GCF_964270895.1. Classification (NCBI taxonomy): domain Eukaryota; kingdom Metazoa; phylum Chordata; class Lepidosauria; order Squamata; family Lacertidae; genus Podarcis; species Podarcis filfolensis. The sequence continues at coordinate 90,603,046 of NC_139605.1, read as the reverse complement.
TGTTGTGTACCGGCAGAGAGCCAGAGCAGTGAACTTGGGCTCAAATTTTGTCTCAGCCTCGAATTCACTAGGTCCCAATTCTCTCGTCTGCAATATTGAGATACGAGCACTGGGCTTTCTTTACAGGTAAAGGTAAAGGGACCCCTGACAGAGTCGTGACCGACTTTGGGGTTGCAGTGCTCATCTTTATTGGCCGATGCCGGAGCGGTACCTATTTATCTACTTGCACTTTGACGTGCTTTCGAACTGCTAATTTATCTACTTGCACTTTGACATGCTTTCGAACTGCTAGGTTGGCAGGAGCAGGGACCGAGCAATGGGAGCTCACCCCGTCGTGGGGATTCGAACCACCAGCCTTCTGATTGGCAAGTCCTAGGCTCTGTGGTTTCACCCACAGCACCACCGGCGTCCCTCTTTACAGATTACCAAGACTTTTACTAGGGGATCAGCAACCTTTTTCAGCCGTGGGCTGGTCCACCACCCCTCAAACCCTGTGGTGGGCCGGACTATATGGGGGGGGGGGGGAATGAACAAATTCCTATTCCCCACAAATAACCCAGAGATGCATTTTAAATAAAAGGATACATTCTACTCATGTAAAAACACACTGATTCCCAAACCGTCCGTGGGCCGGATTGAGAAGGCGATTGGGCCGCATCCAGCCCCTGGCCCTTTGGTTGCCTACACCTGTTTTACAAGCACCAGCACTTTGAACACTTTTCTCTAAACATTTAAATACTGGGGGTAAGAACCATACAACTATGCAGTGGCGTAGCGTGGGGGGTGCAGGGGGGCAGGTCGCACCGGGCACAACATCTGGGGGTTAGGGTTAGGGGGCGCAAATCCATGGGTTAGGGGGCGCAAATTACTTGCCTTGCCCCGGGTGCTGACAACCCACGCTGCGCCACTGCAACTATGAACATTTCTAAGCTAATGTTAAGTACTAGGGGCAAGAACTATATATCTATAAAGCAGGAAGAGTCTAAATATACCAATATCACCCTAATCTGACCAACTCCAGCCAGGATGTATAGTTGCATGTATTGAGCTACATCTCACACAGGTGGTTTTTCCCCCGTGTGTGTGTGTGTGTGTGTGTGTGTGTGTACATACATACCTGGCCCCATAGTATTTAAAAATTAAGTATAAATAAAATGTAACTTGCAAATAGAGTATGGTATTTTAAAAACTGAAGCACCCATAAAGGGTCAGTAATCCAGTAAGTGTGGCTGTGGTGGTGAAATGAATTGCCTTGCTTCCACTCTGAAAGTTCTAGCTTGTGTAACTGACAGATCACACCAGAGGAGCCAGTCAGTGGGCACCAAATTATCTCTTGGTACAGGTGTGTGTGTATAGTGGTTAAGAGTGGTTAAGAGCCAGTGTGGTGTAGTGGTTAAGAGCGATAGACTCGTAATCTGGGGAACCGGGTTCGCGTCTCCACTCCTCCACATGCAGCTGCTGGGTGACCTTGGGCTAGTCACACTTCTCTGAAGTCTCTCAGCCTCACTCACCTCACAGAGTGTTTGTTGTGGGGGAGGAAGGGAAAGGAGAATGTTAGCCTCTTTGAGACTCCTTCGGGTAGTGATAAAACGGGATATCAAATCCAAACTCTTCTCTCTTCTTCTTCTTGTCCAATCAGTTTTCAGCACCATAGCTAAGAAATAAGGGGATTTGGTGTTCAGGTTCAAAAGAACCTCCATAACCCCTGCCTTGGGAACTTGCTGTAGCAAAGCACCAAGGAGGTCACAATGTTCTGCATTCAGCACCAGCGTTACTATGAAGCAACACGAAATGGGCATTTCAGGCTGCAGAATCCATAGAGGGTGACCACCTTCCTGCTTTTGATTCATTTACGTGGCATTAAAAATTAACTACCACTACTTCTGGTGAAATTTTGAGGGTTGGAAAACAGACTGCTGGCAACACATGATCCCTTAAATACCTAGGAGACAACTACACTGGCTAGTTTATGGGACTCAGGGGAGAGGAACATACAGAAGAAGGCCTGACAGCTTTGAGGCATGCATCCCAACTTCTTCCTCCGACTCTGCCAGCAAAATGCCCTGTCAGGTGTGGCCAGTGGCGTAGCGTGGGGGGTGCAGGGGGGGCGGGCCGCACCGGGCGCAACATCTGGGGTTAGGGCAAATCCATGGGTTAGGGGGCGCAAATCCACAGGTTAGGGGGCGCAAATTACTTGCCTTGCCCCGGGTGCTGACAACCCACGCTACACCACTGGGTGTGGCAGTAGAATAGTGGGCCAACCATGCATTTTTCAACTGGACCAGGCCAGTCCTGACCCTGCTAGAGGTCACCTAGATAACACCCGTGTTCCTTTGTACCTGCTTCTGCTGACCATTAGTAGCTCAGAGTAGTGAGGGCGCCACATATTTTATCTGATGGAACAAATATTGCATAAGTTGTTTCCCCGCCTCCACTCCTGCATAACTGAGTGGGGCATTCCAAAGGAAACAACCAGTGGTCTCATTTATTTATTTATTTATTTATTTATTTATTTATTTATTTTGGAGGGCACCTCCAAGTTTCCACTATTTTGGGGGGCCATTCATTCACATACCGGCAAATGCAGGTTACAAACTTGAGCAACAAATCCCCTTCTCAAAAAGACTGGACATTTTTGTGATGGGGAAAGAAAATGCACTGGGATGGGTGGGAATAACACTTGCTTTGATGTAACATCAACTAACCTTCCAGAAAACAAATCGGGACGAATGCTCAATAAACAGGTCACCTGGAAGCGCCCTGGACCCCTGGAGCTACCTGAGTTGCCCATGTCTTTTCTTTGCTGTGGAAGCCAGTTCAGGAAAAGGGCTCTCCTTAAAGTGGTTTCACACCCAATGCTTAAAACAACCTTTTTTGGGGGAAAGGGATCTCTTGTGCTTTTTATGTAGGCTGGACGGGAGAATAAATGCATTTTGTAGAGCAGGTGTAACTTGCAGACATTGTAAATATTACATTAGAGTTAAAGCAAATATAAAAATCAATGCAGGTGTAACATGTGGACATGTCCTAGGGGCCTTTCTCGCCACTTGAAAATGAAAGGCACTTTCTGTTCTATCCTGGGACAAACAGGGCAACTCGGTCAGGAACCTGTGCAAGAGCAGTCATTATAACCTAATTCTCAGCAGAACTGTATAGACTTTGCACTGGGATTGGCATTTAGGGGCAGAGCCTTCCTCTCTTGGCACAAGAATTTTATGACATTAGATAAAGGCAGCAAGGGGATTCCACTGACTGAAAGCAGGTGAAAGGGAAAACTGGCAGGGTTATGGTGCTGCGTAATACCAGCTAGCTCTTTCCTCACTGGAGGTGTGTCTAACATTATACCTAGAAGCATTCATAATCTTGTGAAATAAAAGGAGATGACAGACCTTTCTCGGGCAGGCTGGCGACGCCAGAACTGAGAAGCTCTCTAGAGAAGCACAACAAATTCTTCTGTTTTTCAGCAACTCTTTTTTTCTGTCTTCTTTGCAGCTGCTGCATCACTTTCGTTTGTGCATTTTCCTCTAACGAGGCTTGCTCAGGAAAAAAACAACAATGTCCAAAGAAGAAGAGGCAGCCGCTAGGATCTCCAAAGACCAGGATCGAGGATGGGCGTGGGTGGTCTTAGTAGCCACCGTGATTGTTCAAGGCCTAACGCTGGGCTTCCCTTCATGCACTGGGGTCTTCTTCAAGGACCTGCAGCGTGATTTCCAGGCTAGCAACAGCCAGACATCGTGGTTTCCTTCCATCATGACAGCTGTGCTCCATGCAGGGGGTGAGTGTTTGCTTTTACTTATATGAACATCCTTCGCAAAAGGCACCCAAAGTCAGTGTTTGAAACTCCCATTGTTCTAGGCATATTTTGTGACAGGGAATTTCATTAGCACGAGCAGTTTCTGAGCTCTGGGCACAGTACTGCGCCTAAGATTTCGATTAAAACTGCAGAGTGGAAGGAAAGGAGGACGTTTTTCTGCCTCCCCACTTCCAGCTACTCTCTGGACACTGGAGAAGATGCCCTCTTAAGAATATTAGGGGTGTAGGCAGGGGAGGGACTAGACCATGTAAAAAGCGAACATAATATTTTAGCTGCAGTTCATTCATTTTCAGCTTTGTATTCTTGTTATAAAAAAAGTGTGCCTAGCCATTCCGTTGTTGCGCCCATAAGCTAGGTTTAAGGTGCAATGCAGCTCCTAGCTTTTATATCTCAGCTTCTGACACAGCCCAAAGTACAACTCACGGAAAGCCCTCAGTCAATGAAACCCATCTAAAAGGTGTTGCTCGACTGCCTTTAGCTTCCTGATCTGTACAGACTTGTCTGTTTCAGCCCACTTCACTATTACTACACAGATATCAAATACAACCTGGAGGCATAAGGAGAGCCCCGCAGGATCAGGCCAATGTCTCATCTAGTCCAGCACCCTGTTCACACAATGGCCAGCTAGATGCCTTTGGGAAGCCTACAGATAGTTCTTGAGTGCAACAGCACTCTCCCCACTTGTGATTCCCAGCTACTGGTAGGGGAGTGGGTGGGGCTGTGGTCTAAACCACTGAGCCACTTGGGCTTGCCTATTGGAAGGTCAGCGGTTCAAATCTGCACGACGGATCAACATTCAGCTTTATTGAGTGGCCTCAGGTTCTAGAGCAGGCTTCCTCAACCTCAGCCCTCCAGATGTTTTGAGACTACAATTCCCATCATCCCTGACCACTGGTCCTGCTAGCTAGGGGTCATGGGAGTTGTAGGCCAAAAACGTCTGGAGGGCTGAGGTTGAGGAAGCCTGTGCTAGATGGGAAAAAGGGAAACAAAATTACAGTACATCCAGTGCTTACCTGGTTTTATTGATATATGACACCTCTATACAACAGATTCCTGATAAATGCAACAGCATGTCTTGAACATGCCATTAGCTTACTGTTTCCTCAGGTTAGGTATTAATCTGTGCCTTTGGCTACTATGTATTTTGCACCTCAAGCAAAGGATGGAGGCCATAAACATGCAATGAAGTTATAGCACAGAGAAATTAAAGATTAAGGTGGTGAATGGGCTGTGGGAGTGTCTGGAGGCAGTGGGAGGATGCGTGGCAGCTAATGGGATGAGGTTGCACCTAGACAAGACAAAAGTATTGTTTCTGGGAGACAGGGAGCAGGTAAGTATGAGGGACTCCCTGGTCTTGAGCAGAGTAACTGTGCTCCTGAAGGACTAGGTGCACAGCTTGGGAGTCCTTTTGGACTCAAAGCTGTCCATGAAGGTTAATTCTGTGTCCAGGGCGGCTGTCTACCAGCTCCATCTGGTCAGGGCGTAGCTAGGTGCTCCGGCACCTGGAGCAGTGGGGGCGGTGGGGATCCGCCCATGGGGGTGCCGCAGTGATGCATGCATGGGGGCACTGCGGCGAGCTGCCCACAGAGCCCACCTGGTGGACGCAAGCCCCTCGCTGCCATTTTGGGCAGCGCGGGGCCCCAAGCCACTGCGTCACTCCCAGGAGAGACACGTGGCTCGGGCGCACTACATGCCAGGCCCCACGGTAAGTGCCGACCCCTGTGGTGTGTCATTTTGTCACCCCCTCAAGGATGACACCTGTGGCAGGCCACACACCCCACACTCCCCTTCCTATGCCCCTGTATCTGGTGCGCCAGCTGAGATCCTTTCTGCCTGCGCACTGTCATGATAGAGTGGTACATGCTCTGTATATCTCCCACTTGGACTACTGCAATGCACTCTATGTAGGGCTATCTTTGAAGGTGACTCAGAAACTGCAACTAACCCAGAATGTGGCTGCCAGACTGGTGACTGGAAGCAGCTGCTGGGACCATATAACTCCAGTCTTGAAAGACCTACATTGGCTCTCAGTACATTTCCGAGCACAATTCAAAGTGTTGGTGCTGACCTTTAAAGCCCTAAATGGCCTCGGCTCTGTATACCTGAAGGAACCTCTGCACCCCCTTTGTTCAGCCAGGACATTGAGATCCAGCTCCAAGGGCCTTCGGGCAGTTCCCTCAGTGTGAGAAGTGAAGTTACAGGGAACCAGGCAGAAGGCCTTCTCGGTAGTGGTGCCCACCCTGTGGAATGCCCTCCCATCAGATGTCAAGGAGATAAGAAACTATATAACCTTTAGAAGACCTCTGAATGCAGCCCTGTATAGGGAATGGTTTCTTTTTAAAAAAATGTTTAATGTTTTATTGTGCTTTTATATATGTTGGAAGCTGCCCAGAGTGGCTGGGGCAACCCAGTCAGATGGGCAGGGTACAAATTAAATCATCATCATCATCATCAAAAATTTCTGCTGCAATCAGAGCAACTTTTTCCAGGGAGAAAAAACCCTTGAAGGATTTGAGCTCTTAGCTACCCAGTCACACTGACCTGGCACTGCCTGCCACGTTGCTCTGTTGCTGCAGCACTCAGCGTAAATTTAGTCTGTTCTATATATGTACCCTTACAGTCCACATGACTAGGAGGTTTACATAAACTAGAGATAAGGTGGAAGAGAGATTTAAGCAGTCACAGTGATTAATCATGTAATAGGATCATGTTGAGCTGAGCAAAGGGAAAACACTCAGATTTCTTCAAACAGCAGCGTGAGTAGGATTGCCAACTTGTTCCTGGCAAGGCTGCTGTGCCTTTAACACCTGGCTGTTGAAAGCACAAAGCCCTGCCCAGAGAAAAAGTTGGCAGCCCTATACCCCATTCACTTAACCTAGAAAATGGGTAAAAGTTTAACGTCACATAAGAAAAATAAATGCATACCTGGCTCCTGTGTTAATCTGGGGTTGGCAATGAGCCAGAAAAAGGGACTGTGCCTTTAAAAGAGTTATTTACAAATCAGTGGGTGACCATGTATGCCCTGAGGTCTGTCTAGGGTTGCCAACATCTTTGTTAGCTCCTATACATTTAACAAGCAGGATGTTTCCCAACACCCAGAAGCTGTTCAATGTGCTGAAATTTCCTAAGGTCTTAAACTCTTAAACCCTGGCAGGAAAACAAACCAACCCCCAAACCTTTCCAGTCCGGCCTGTGCCTCTATGTAGAGAAAGCTAAACTCCTTAGGTACCTTCCCTCCTCAGGGTCAGCAAGAGCAGGGTTCAGATCCTGCACTTAGCCATGACACTCTCTAGGTGACTTCGGGGTCAGTGTTAGTCTCTTAGCCTAACCTCCCAATAAACCAAGTAGTTTTGTTGTTCTATAAATCTGCCCTTTAAAAAAAAAGTTTCAGTTCAAGCTATCTGTGTGCAAGGGTGAAACCAATCCACCCATCCCCAGGATGACATCCACCCTTCCTTTGTGCTGACTAATTTTTATTCATTTTTGTCTGTGGGTGTTTCTTCCCTGTGCTCACCCTGTAAACAGCGTGGAACTAGGGGAAAGGAGGCAGGTGACACCTGGGGCTGAACCTTCCCCTTCATGCTCACCAGTCCTGGGAAACGTGAGCAGTTAGGAAATCCCAAGGCCACACAGGAAGAAGCAGGCTGGTGCTCGATCTGTTCCAACCAGGGCCCCGCAGATGAACTGACAGCCTCATGAGGAAGAAACTACTCACTGGTGTAAGAATTCAAGTCCGTACAGCATTGCTGGGTCGGAGCAGAACCTGCTCCTGCGCCTTTAACAGGGATCTGGCAGGCAATTTCATGAAAAACAAAGGGCTCCCCCAGGCAACCTATTTATCAAGCATTTGCCTGGGTTGCCCACAAAATGTTAGATTATATCTGCTATTTTATTGAGCATTTGTTCTGATTTGATGTGGGGTGCTTAGATGATAACGGGGGCATTTATTCTGATTTGTGTTAGTCATTAGTTCATCCTGTACTTTTCTTGTTGTGCTCTCCAATCTGCAAAAAGTCCTGTTGTTTTTTTGTTTTTCTTTGCTTTGCTTTGTTTTGTTTTGTTAGCTGGGGCTGATGGGACTTGTAGTCCATAGCATCTGAAAGGGCATCAGGTTGGCAAAGGCTGCCCTAGAGAGCATAAGAACATAAGAAGACTGTGCTGGATCAGACCAGTGACCCATCTAGTCCAGTATCCTGGCAATGAGAAGGCCAGAAGCAGGACCCAAATGCAACAGTGCTTTCCCCTGCTGCAGTTTCCTGCACCTAGTAGTCAGAAGCATTCTACCTCCAGCCATGGAGGCAGAACATAGTCATCATGACTAATTAATAATAATAATAATTTTATTATTTATACCCCGCCCATCCGGCTGGGTTGCCAGCCAGACACTGGATCAATGGCTAGTGGCCATTGATAGCTTATGTGCACTTCAATCCACTTTAATTGCACATATTTCAAGCTCCGGTAATTGCCTGAATCCCTTCTGCAAAATACTGGCAGCCTGGAGGCACCCATCATCTGGTTATTTCTCCAGATCAGATCTCTATTAAAAGCTCAAGAGCAGCCAGGCTAGAGGGCAACCTTAAACGTTAGGCTTCGTGCCAGCTTTTGACTCACCCTTCTTCCGGGTATTAGGTAAGAATTAATTTTAAAAGCCTCTTTATGAGGAGTTGGGGTAACGGTCCATCTAACTTAGCACTATAAATGAAGGGCAACAAGTCTGAGATCTTTTCTGGGCCAGTGGATTTTCTGCTCCTTTGGCACTGTGGGTTAAACCACAGAGCCTAGGACTTGCTGATCAGAAGGTCGGCGGTTCAAATCGCTGCGACGGGGTGAGCTCCCGTTGCTCGGTCCCAGATCCTGCCAACCTAGCAGTTCGAAAGCACGTCAAAGTGCAAGTAGATACTGCTCCGGCGGGAAGGTAAACAGCGTTTCCGTGCACTGCTCTGGTTCGCCAAAAGTGGCTTAGTCATGCTGGCCACATGACCCGGAAGCTGTACGCTGGCTCCCACGGCCAATAAAGCGAGATGAGCGCCACAACCCCAGAGTCGGCCACGACTGGACCTAATGGTCAGGGGTCCCTTTACCTTTACCTAATAGTTGCACAAAAACCTGCTGTTAAAGGTACAGGAGCCCTGCCGGGGGTGTTAAAGCTCTTAACAACCCTAAATGATGAATTGCTCGTTTGATGGTACTGGGGTGGTTATACATGATCCCACATTCAATGCTGTTTGCACTTGCAAAAGTTTTTGGGGTAGGCATACTGCTTCATTTCCAACCAGTGCGTGTCCTGTAGCTTCCTGCTGAAATCTAACTTTTCATACCATAAATGTTCCCGTGCTGTTGTTAGTTTTTGTCCCACTTTCATTGCGCTGTAGTGCAAGACCCAAGTGCCCTTCCAGGCAGCAATAACGTGGCATCTTTGAATCTCTGAGGAAGCATTGCAGAGCAACTAGTAAAGCGAAATTATTTGTGGGTGGCCCAGTATAAGTTCACCTCCAGTACACAATTATTGTGTCAATGACATGTTTCATAGAATCATAGAGTTGGAAGGGACTCCAAGAATAATTTAGTCCAAACTCCTGCAATGCAGGAATCTCAACACGTGGTCCCCCATCCAATTTGAAATGATGCTGGACCCTGCTTAGCTTTGCAAATGTGCAAGCAGTTTTATTGCTGCTCCACTATGTTGCAGAATACATTTGTCAAACAATTTTTTAAAAACTCTGGAGGGACTCTACGATTTTTCCAGTCGCAGACCATGCTTCTACATCCTTTTTTAAAAAATAAATAAATTATTGAATGATTTTATATTACAAAAAACATTACAACCATACTACCACAAAATACAATTGAGAAATAAAAATTACATACATCAATATTTTGTTTATTATTTGTTATTTACCGTCTTATTTCCTCCCAAACATCCCATACAAAACACACACACACACAAAATAATAATGATAATAATGAAAATAAATATTTTCCCCCTTTTATCTTACAAAATCTTTTCTTCAATTTTGACTTCCTGTCAAGTCCCTTCGCATATGTTTTATCTTACAGTTGAATATACACAAAACAATAAACCTTTCTATATAAATTTTCCAATACATTCAGAAAACATAATAAATCCTTAATTGTTATCCAACTCCTTTTACTTCCTTTGTCACTTGAATGCTAGCACAGAGTCAAAACTATTATTGTATTTTTGAACATATCTTCTATAACCATCTCATTTTTCCACAAATTTTTGCTTTGAGTTTCCTCTGAGTTTGCTAGTCAATTGAGGACCATGCTTCTACGTCCTACTTCCTCCCACATGAGGAAGAAAAAAGGGGTCTCAAAGGTCACTGACTCCACGCTCTCAAGACTTGGTCATAGCATTCAGGCTATGATCCCACCCAGGCACCATAATTTTCTAAGTCAGAAGTTGGTGGCCTGAGAGCAAAGGGCCAGTCCATGCCCTTGTGTCCCTTAAAAACCTAGAGATCTTAAAGCAGAGATAAAACCTACAACCTCATATATGCAAGGCTATACAGTGGTACCTTGGGTTAAGTACTTAATTCATTCCGGAGGTCCATACTTAACCTGAAACTGTTCTTAACCTGAAGCACCACTTTAGCTAATGGGACCTCCTGCTGCTGCCGCGCCGCAGGAGCAGGATTTCTGTTCTCATCCTGAAGCAAAGTTCTTAACCTGAAGCACTATTTCTGGGTTAGTGGAGTCTGTAACCTGAAGCGTATGTAACCTGAAGCGTATGTAACCCGAGGTACCACTGTATATTCAACCAAGGAGCCTCAATCTGTGAAACTGAGGTTGCCCAAGGAGTCTTCGTAGGAGTATTCAGGCAAACACCCCCTCACATGCTGAGGGAAAAAGCTGGACTGTGCACCACCAGCAACATCTCACCTGCTGGTTATGTATGCACTGACCACACCTCTGCTAGTCTGTGAGGACCTATATTGTAAGAGGGGCTCATTTGAAACCCCTCCCCCCAAAAAAAATGTCATAGCCAGCTGCAAATGAAGCCTCTTTGCTTCAGGAAATTGCCTTTGGCCACGCCTCTCCTGGTATGTACCACAGAGGAACTTACGGTCTTCAAATAAAAACATCCTGAAGGTCCCAGGCCACAGAGAGGTTAGGCTGGCCTCAGCTAGAGCCAGGGCTTTTTCGGCTGTGGCTCCAATCTGGTGGAACGCTCTGTCACAAGAGACTAGGGCCCTGCGGGACTTGACATCTTTCCGCAGGGCCTGCAAGACGGAGCTGTTCTGCCAGGCCTTTGGTCGGAGTTCAGTCTGACTCCCTCTCCCCTTTCATAAGAACTTGCATGAAAGTGGCCTCCCAATTTTTCTCACAGGCCCATATAAGTTCAGCACAAACAGTTGGGCCTGGTGAGCATTTAAGGTCCCCAACGCTAATCTGCGGGTTGCCATCTGACTGGATTTTATTCTGATCCTGATCTGATTTGAGGATGTATTTTAATTGATTGTCTGATTATATGTTAATGTGTTATACATTTGATGTTAGCCACTCTGAGCCCAGCTTCGGCTGGGCAGGGTGGGATATAAATAAAAATTATTATTATTATTATTATTATTATTATTATTATTATTATTATTAAATAAAAGTAATGAGAGAAAGCTTTTCAATAAATGTCGGGGATGGGTGGGAATATGTTGGGTTATTGACAGGATTTGAATGGGGCTGGGATCTATTTCCTCTGAAAAAGATATCTCCTTCACACACAAAAACACAAACACAGAGGAAGGTCACGTTTAAACAGTAATTTAAGCCACTGAAAAAGTCACGTAAAGGGCACACGCCACTTCCTGTTCTTCTCCTGCTTACCTGAGAACTTGCTGAGGAAATCCAGTCCTGGGGGGAAATTCCTGTTGGACCAAAAAAAGCTATGGTATCTTAAATATGCTACTGAATATATTATGTACCCAGGTAGTTGGTAGTCCAGTTGTCATCATTATACAGTACTGTATATATGTAAGGCAGTTCACAGACCACAGCCTTCCTCTCTTTCGCTGAGGAGCATATTTTGCTTGAGTTTGTTTAGATCTTGCCAAACAAATCACGCTTATTCAGATTGCTCCCCAGCTCCCTCCTGAAAAGCCATATTAGTTTACAGAAAATATGGATTCATCCCTTCCTACATCTCCCACACTGAAACCCAGCTCATTGTTCACCACACGGAGGCTTCATTCACATGTCCTGTCTTGCCCACACTGTAAGTGCTGCTACCTGTTCCCCTTGGCATTTGCTTTTATTCTGAGTGGTTTGTACACAAATTGCGGTCCACATTATCTTCTCTGCCCCCGCCTCCAACGTTTTCCCACTTTGGACTAGGCCTACTGCATGAACTTACCAGCGAGAAGGCATAAATATTTGCTTTGGAACATTAGTGTTGATGCTCTGACCAGAAAGTTTAGACAGTGGTGCAGGAGTATCTTCTTGCCCTTTACAATTCTGTTTTTGCATAACATAGCCTTGGGTTATGTGGGTGACGACTGCTATTACCTGGGAGGGGCCCACAGCATCGTATTTTGACAGCGCTCCTCCTGCTCTGACTGACGCTGAGGTTTGCTTTTTCAGGGCCTCTCTGCAGCATTTTGGTGGAACGATTTGGCTGCAGGACCACTGTGATGCTTGGAGGCCTTCTCAGCGGGGTGGGCATGGTTGCCAGTGCTTTCTCCAAGTCCATTAGTCACCTTTACATAACAGCAGGATTCATCACAGGTGAGTAGAGCCTCCAGGTGGGTTGGTATGCAGAAGCTTCGTCCTGGTTTTGTAACACGTGGTGCCCCAGTTCAAGTGCAGCACTCAGCCAAGCCGTGGCTTAGCACGAATGAGCAAATGTGTGGGTTCCCAGACAGGAGATGGGGGCTGCTACCAAGGGCTTAACCATGGTTTGGCTTAGTTTTATGTTCCAAACTGGGCTTGTGGTTTGCCTCTCTCAGTAGAGACTGTAACCTTGGTTATAGCTCATATTTTGTCTGGAACGAAAGATTTACAGTGGTACCTTGGGTTAAGTACTTAATTTGTTCCATAGGTCCGTTCTTAACCTGAAACTGTTCTTAACCTGAAGCACCACTTTAGCTAATGGGGCCTCCTGCTGCCGCCGCTCCGCTGGAGCACGATTTCTGTTCTCATCCTGAAGCAAAGTTCTTAACCTGAAGCACTATTTCTGGGTTAGCCGAGTCTGTAACCTGAAGCGTCTGTAACCTGAAGCATATGTAACCTGAGGTACCACTGTATATGTAATGTGAGGCCAAACCATGGTTTAGCCCTGGGTAGCACCATAACAACAGGATTGGGGAAGGAGCGCAGTGTGCCAGTGAAGGTATACATTCACGGAAGAAAAGGAGAGGCGATTCTTGACATTTGGGGGACCCTCCACAACAGATTTATTTTGGGGAGGTGGGCATTGCTTGAAGGATAGTGAATAGTCAAAAATTCCCTCCCCTCCTCCTCCATATGCAGACGCCTCCTGGTAGAGCAATTAGTGTCTGTTGTACATATTTTTTCTTATAAGCCCATCATATTGTAATTGGATTTCAACACAGCTCTGCTCAATGAACTGTCCTTGAGGATAGTTTAGTTTATCATACCATTTAATAGTACTTTTCAATATAATGTGGAACCTTGGTTTTCAAACGTAACCCGTTCCGGAAGATCGTTCAACTTCCAAAATGTTCGAAAACCAAAGATCAATGGCCTGGCTGCAAAGTTGTTCATCTTCTGAGGCGCACCCGAAAACAGAAGTAATTACTTCTGGGTTTTCAGCATTTGGGTTCTGAATTATTTGGCTTCCGAGACGCTTGAAAACCAAGGTTCCTCTGTAGATTGAAAATAATGGTATCATATTTGGAAACATAAGACCTCCTATTTCATAAGATTTTTGTCTAGTGGGCATTGTGACTTGCGTTTTCTCTTTTCTGTTTTTGTCCAAGCATAGAAAAGTGCAAATACTTTTTTTTTTTGCTAACCTTTAAGTACATTCATAAATAGGAGAGTTCTTGACCATATACATTACTATTGTTTCTATAGTTTTGATTGTGTACAACCCATGAGGTGCTGTAAAATATAGCTGCTCTTGAGTAAAGATCTCATGTGGTCTGAAAACTGGGGCAGGGAGACTGTTTTGCCTCCATCCTCCTTAGACTGCCCTGGCCTTAGAGGGCCACTGAACTAATTCATGGAATGTGTTCTGAACACCTTAAAAGTGCTTGATAAACACACAATATATCTAAAACTCCAGCATTCCAAATTCACATTCTTGAATCTCTTCTTTCTTTAAAGGCTTGGGGTCATGTTTCAGCTTCCAGGCTGGAGTCACTGTGCTTGGCTACTACTTCATACGCCGTCGAGCCCTGGCCAATGCTCTGGCCTCCACAGGTGTCTCCATTGGCCTCACACTCTGGCCACTGTTCTCCCAGTACATGCTTGACGAGATGGGCTGGAGAAACACTTTCCTCATCTTTGGCGGGGTGCTGCTGAACTGCTGCGTTTGTGGGGCTGTGATGAGGCCGGTGGTGCCAGACCAGCTGCCTGCCCCATCATCGAAGCCCTACCCTGAACAGCCACCTGAAGGGGCCTATTTGTCTAATGGAAACACTGTGCATCCTGAAAAGGAGCTGCCCCGGCCCAGGTGTGCCGCTTGCATCCAGACCCTACAGAAGTACCTGGCTTTTGACGTCTTCTGCAAGAACAAAGGCTACCAGATCTACACCATTGGCGTGTCTTGGATGGTGATGGGTTTCGTGCTGCCCCTCATCTACCTGGTGCCTTACGCCATCTTCAATGGAGTGCCGGAGCGCAAGGCAGCCCTGCTCATCTCCATCATTGGGTTCATCAACATATTCATGCGCCCCATGGCGGGCCTGCTCTCAGGCCTCAACGTCTTCACTGGCCGGAGGATCTACCTCTTTAGCCTGGCTGTCCTCCTCAACGGCCTGAGCAACCTCATCTGTGCAATCTCAGCTGACTACACCATCCTTGTCTTCTACTGCTTGGTCTACAGTGTCTCCATGAGTGTCATCGGTGCTCTTCTCTTCCAGGTGTTAATGGATGTGGTAGAGATGGACAGGTTCTCCAGTGCCTTGGGCCTCTTCACCATCTTGGAGAGTGTCACCATTCTCATTGGACCCCCTCTTGCAGGTAAGATGTGGGCAGGGCCTGAGACATTGGGTATTCCGCAAGTGCAAGAACTTCAGCAGAATTTGGCAGGGGTCATAGACTTCCCTGCAGGTAAAACTACTACAGCCTTGAAATGGCAAGCACTGGGGCACAGTGGTTGCTTTAGACACTCCATGTTGGCTACCCCTTCTCTTGATCAGCCTTTCCCTAACCTGGTATCCTCCAGTTGTTTTGGACTCAAACTCCCATCAGCCCTGCCAGTCAGCATGGCTAATTGTAAGGGCTGATGGGTGTTGTGATCCAAAATATCTGGAAGTTTGGGAAGGTTGCTCCAGATTGTGAAGAGTTGCTCAAAGAATCAGCAAAAATAACCTTTCCCCCACTTTTCTGTAGGTGGGTGCTGGGAGTGCTCTTTCTGTGAGCAAAACTCAGCTCATGGGAAGTTTGGATTCAACCCTACATGTTTACCTTTGTATTTTAATGTCCTTGAGGAAGAGCTGAAAAAGTTCAGGCCAGTTCCATCCTAAAACAAAAGAACCCCTGTGGATATTTCCACACACCCTCCCCGTTGTTGCTTAGTGTGTTTCTCCTATTCTTACAATTTGTGTGCTATTCACTGCAACAAATGTTTGGGTACACACATCCAACACAATTGGCTCATAGTATGAATCAGCCATCAGACACTCTGGCTATTCTTGCCTGTTGCCATGCGGTTTGAGAAGCCAGATGGCTGTTTTTGATTATCTGGTGACCTTTCAGAGCCAGAGTTTCAAGCTCTATGGAGCAAGCAAACATGTGAAATTCAATGCATTTTTTAAAAGACGTCAAATAGAGATAATTCTTTGATGAGCAAACTATGATGCAGCAGTTTTACCAGGCTTTACAAAAATAGACCAAAGGCTGAGGGAAGGAAATATCAAATTGGTTGACTGCCCAGGGTTTTCTATTACATGCAAGGAGCCTCCATGAGTACAGGAGACTCCCTGCTTCAGAAGTTCACCTTCCAACTTGTGCAATGTGATGGTGATGTAGGGAGGAGGCAGAACTTAACACACTTGCCTCCCCACTCAGCTCTTGGGTTTTATGTTTAAGCAAAATGCCTGAAAAGGGCTACTGGTGCAGAATAATAATAATAATAATAATAATAATAATAATAATAATAATAATACTCTTTATTCTTTATACCCAACAGAACATTAAAAACACAATAAAAGATCAAACATTTAAAACTTCCCTAAACAGGGCTGCTTTCAGGTGTCTTCTAAAAGTCAGATAGTTGTTTATTTCCTTGACATTTGATGAGAGGGCATTCCACAGGGCGGGCACCACTACTGAGAAGGCCCTCTGCCTGGTTCCCTGTAACCTCACTTCTTGCAGTGAAGGAACCGCCAGAAGGTCTCAGATCTGGACCTCAGTGTCCGGGCAGAATGATGGGGGTGGAGAAGCTCCTTCAGGTATACTGGGCCTAGGCCGTTTAGGGCTTTAAAGGTCAGCACCTAGGAACATAAAATAACCACCTCACTCACATAAGAATGAAGAACAACTGTAGACAACCAAACCCTGACCATTACTGCCATCTAAATATCTAGGAGAATGCAAATGTCTTAACTGAAAGGATGATAAAGACTGTGCTAGACATGCCTCTCTGGAGAAAGCATTCCACAATGGGGGCGGGGGGGAGGCACTTACAGAACAGACACGTTCCCTCCTTGCCAGCTTCCAAATGTCTCTTGGAAAGAAGCAAACAAAGAATCACCTATTGGGCTGTGAGAAAGTGATGAGGCAGTGGTTGGTTTTTTGTCCCTGACATCCTTGGACAGCTCTTTGGTCTTGGTCATGGTGGCTAGTTTGGAATCTGCTGGATTGTTGACAGGTGTCTTTTGTACAGGTACTGTAACGAGCTGGGATTACAGGTAATACCTCTCTCTCCTTTACAGCAGGTGCTTCTAATCTCAGCTCGTTATATACAGTGAAGATACCAGGTACCCTGACATCTGGCTGGTTGATAGGGGATCAAATACTTATTTCACTGATTATAATGCACATCAATCTCTAACTTTCGTCTTCTGGGTTTCTGGGGGTTTTCCCTGTTGTTATTCTGTCTCTCACAGCTACAATAAACCTACCATTACAATTATGGACTGGTCATTTCTTCGTCAGAGGGCAAATTTAGCAGGGGATCAAATACTTTCCCCCCTCACTGTATGTGGTTGTGAGCATTTTGGAGGAGAATGGAATCCTATTAAAAAGCGGAAGGTTCCACTTTTGCATGCCATTGAGATTTGAACTTTTTTTTCTGTTCCAGGTCTTCTTGTGGATATCACGGGCCACTATAGTTACGTCTTCTATGCTTCCACCTTCTTCATGGTAACGTCTGCTCTCTTCATGGGTCTTAGCTTCTGCACTATGAAAGCAAAGAACAAACTGAAAGAGACCCATAAGCTGCTGTCCCCAGAGGTCCCCTCCAGGGGAAAATACATGGAAGTGCCAACAGAACAGAGGCCAAACAGAAATGAGCCTCCTGCAGTCATCTATATAACAAGCATCTGAGTCCAGATGAGCTGGAGGGACATTGGATTTCTCACAAATGAAAAACATCTGGAAGCAGAAGGGGGAAAAACAAGTGCCTCGTTTTTCTGGTTCTCCCGTCCTCCCTACTGTGACCTCCTACTCAGCTGTGCTGGGCTCATATGAAGGATCTAGGTCAGAGGATATGAACTCAAAGCTATCCAGAAATCTAAAGAGCACTTTAAACAAAACATACACGGTGTAAGCCATGGGGCCAAAGAGGGACATTGCCCTGTGGCAACATCTGTATTATTACTTGAAGCTTAATCATTTTTATCACCAGGTTTTCTTTATACATTCCATTTTTTCAAGCTGTAAGGATTTCTTCACCCACTGGGTTATATGAATGACAATAGAACCTGTAGAGAAGGGCAAGTAATAGTTATGCGGGACTTGTTTCTGGACATGTCCATTTACTAATTGGCTGATTCTCTCCTAGTCCAAGAGAAAAGTTATTAATTAGGGAGTTTTACTGCTGAATTCCTTGAATGTTAACATGAAGGCTTTCTTTCCTGTTGCATAATCTCAGAGCAGTTGCTGTTTGACCATATTACTTATCTCCCTTACAGCAGCCAGATTGCGGATGAGTAGCGTTGTATGTGCAACTAAGCAAAGTGAATCATTTCTGCATTTTGAGGTTATTTTTTTTGGGGGGGGGGATAACAGATGCTCATATCTTGAAGCTGGAGAGCTCCAAAGTGCCTATATATTCTTGCCAATAGTGTACTGAAATCCTTTGCATTCTCCTTTGAAATATATGCTGCAGTAAAGAAAAGGTGATGCTAATTAAAAGAGGTGGCTATTCTGTCCACCTCCACAAGGAACAACAAATACGAATACAATGGCATTTTAAGTTTTATCTCCAGTGGGCATTCCTCATCATTGTAGGCTTCCAGTGTCTTACAGAGCCAACTCAGAATGGGTGTATAAGCTATAATAAGGGTAATATGTTACATGTTGGCAAACTGACATCTATGCAGGTGTATGTTGGTATAAAGAAACATGAAAAATGGCAAGTACTACCCTTTGCTGCATGCCTAAAACAGCAGGTCAGATGAAGACCATCTCTGCTTCGGACTGAAGGTCTAATTTTTTTAAGGATATGCAGAGAAATATAATTAGGAAAATGGCACTCCAGTCTGGAATCTTCTTCTTAAAACAATAGCTTCATGTTACTTTGTGTTAAGACAAGCCTTGAAAATGACCCAGGCTGCTTACTGAGTTGACTGGGGAAATCGCAGCTAACTTTGCCAAATCTTCTGTGTTTGAGCCGTTGGGCCTAGGCTTGTTAAAACAGCTGTGTTTGACCTGGAACACAACTGTGTTTTAATTCTGATATACTTGCTTGCTTTTCGTAGTTCCAGCTCCCCAGCTCACATTGTTCTTCCGATTCTGGTATTTCTTTCTAAACACTAACTTTGTGGAGGATGTGAGCCAGATACGGCTTGGAATGGCAGGGATTTGTCGTCGATGAACTCCAGCACTTTCAAAACCAGAAAGCTTTAAGAATATGCATGAACAAGAAGTTGTACAGTTGTAGGGTTCCGACCTGACAAGTCTATATTAATCTATTCAAACGACAAGGAACAAACCAAGGAAATGTTCATGCAGGACTGAACTACAATGGTGCACTGAAAGAGGGAATCCAAGTGGGTATTCCCTGTCTCCAGCCAAGTAACATGGAGTTCAATTCATTTCTCCTGCACAAGCTTCAGTAACATGAGCGAGAGCTGTTCATACTCTTCCCCTTACAGAGGAGCTTCTCTTCAGACGGGCTTTGAATCCAGTCCACTCCCATGCTATCTGTAACGAGTGGGGGATCTGCGGACCTCCAGATGTTCTTGGACTACAGCCCCCACCATCCCTGACCATTGACCACGCTGGCAAGGCCAGATGGGAGTTGCAGTCCAGCAGCATCATGCGGAAGGCAGACATGCATAGAAGCCACTAGAGAAGTTTAAAAAGCAGACAGTATTCAATTTCCTCTGCTGATTTAGGATACCACTGATTCCAGGTAGCTAGATATAAAACACAACCTTAAAGGTTATATTGTGATTCTGGTCTTTTGTGGGGTGAAAGGATTTGCCGTGTCTGAGAAGCATGTGACCAAAGTATAAATTCAGCTGACATGCACACAAACATAGTTCTGAATACTCCTGTTCTATAGAAAGCCAAACCTAAATCATTATTATTCTGCACCAGTGTATGTAACATACACTGAATGAAGCACTTTTTATTAAGACTTCAATCAGAGGAGGCAAATCTGTGGCCTTTCAGGTGCTGTTGGATGCAAAGTCCCACTTGTCCCAATGGCATAGTCAAAAGATCAGGGAAGATGGGTGTTAATAGTTGTCCAACAATCTCTGGAGGACTACAGCTTCCCCATCCCAGTCCTAAAGAAGTTGACAGCTGGACTAGAAGATTGGCATCAATTTAGGCCACTGTTGTAAAGCGATTTCTTTGCAATTTTTTTATCTCAGGACTGCGGCCAGTTTGTTACAATATGCTCTTGAACAAGATTGCTGCATTATTGCTTGGATATATACGTGTAGTCTTCTTTTTAAAAAAATAATAATGTATTGATCCAAATGCACTTGGTAACTTTTGTAAAGCTGATAACATTAAAGGAAATAGGCAGACTTAAGGACTTTGAACTGTAATGCACACCGACTTTTGTGCTTCCTTCAGGAATTGTGGAATGCTTTTTCTTCTTTCAGAATACACCATTTAAGAAGGGACCAAATATTAGCTTTTTCTATCCATGTCTGAATAAAGAAGCTAGGAAGTAAAACCTGTTTTGTTTAAGGCATTTTTTTGTTCATGAACTCTCAATAAAAATTTTAAACTTAGTATTTTAGATTCCCTGTAATTTCTCCATATCATTTTCCTCTGGATTAAGGGGAAACTGTTAATAAGGTTTCACATAGCAACTGATGTTGGTAGCCGTAATGTTGGTGGAGGAGGAACAAGGGTAGGACTGTTTCTGGAGCCTCTTGAACTAAATTCAATGTTGATTCTAGAGGAGCTCTATACCTTTCCTTCTTGTCAATTACAGCTGTCATTTTGCTCCTGTTGGCAACGGCTGCATGAGTTTCCTAGTTGGCAAGAGGAGTATTAACATTCCTGGCTTCATAACAAATTGGTGGAAACACAGCAACTTAGTATTTAGTATTTAATAACTTGAGACTGCTGTCCTTTATGCACTTAACCTGGAAGTAAGAAACACTGAGTTCAATGGAATTTACTTCTGGGTAGGCATGCCTAGGATTGCACTGAAAGTAACATTAAAATACTGGTTGTGTTAATGGTGGGGGGTATTGTGGTTTCAAATTCACTTACGACGCACCCCTTCCACCTCACATTAAATTCTTTCCCCCTGCATCACTACTACCTCCACATATCTTTACCTCTCAACATGATTGATTTTTTTTCCTAAGTGACAAATTACAGTACAACAGCTATGCTCCTACAGATTGTTTAAAACCAGTAATTTCTCTATTGCATGAGCACAAGTATAGTGCTGGACATCTGAGGTTTTAAATAAAATGTCTGGCAAAGGTAATAAGTCACAAAGATTTCTTTCCTTAGATTTATACCTGTGAAAGGCAAGTTCTGCTTGGTCACTAAGCCATGGAACAGAACTGGCTTCTTCAAGACTTTCCGGGTAGGAAGTCAGGGGAATTAAGTTTTAATTAAATTCAGAAGCCAGGGAACACAAACACAGCTAGTTTTATTATACAACATTGAAAGCTAGCTAATCTGGAGAAACCAGCCAATAAAAAGACACTCCCATTCTCCATGACCTTCTTTCATGCTTACTATTCCCCTCCCCACCCCCCAAAAAAGCATTATAGGCAGACTATTTTCTAGAGAAGGCATGTTTCTCAAATAGCACAGAACCGAGACAGAAAAATATCAATTGTTAAACTACCTAGGGATTATGTCAGTGTAGATGATACTGTGATGATGGATCATTGGGCTGCCTCTGTTTCTAAATTAAAGTTCATTACTTCTTAATAAATATTAAAAGTTTCACTGATGTTAAAATAAAAAGGAACCTTATGTGTCACCCCTGTGCAGATAAGGTGGGGTTGCTCCAAAACATACCCATAGGAGGACTTTCTTCCTCATCTACAACTAGTTGCCCAAGAAACCGGAATTAACAAACACCTATTCCTCACCCAACTTGCTCTGAGAGCAGTACAAAAGACTACTCCCTCCTCCTGCCTCTTCTAAGAAGCTCTCCAAAATATGCCCATTTCCTGTTCCACCCCACCACACTACCAATTAGTAGGTCACAAGTAGGAACCTACTCAACAGGAACCTACTCCTGGCTAAGTGCTTAGGCAGGCCTTTCTCAGCCTCGAGTCTCCAAGTGTTCTTGAACTGCAACTTCAGTGCTGGGTAGCTCAGTAGGTAGAGCACGAAACCCAGCCAGAGGGGTGGGGCAGAAATAATAAATTATTATATTATTATATCTTTTAATCTCAGGGTCATGGGTTTGAGTCCCACATGGGGCAAAAGATTCCTGCACTGCAAGGGGCTGGACTATAGGACACTGGTGGTACCTTCAGTTCTACAATTCCATCATCCCTGAACACTGGTCAGATATTTGGGGACTCAAGGTTAAGAAAGGCTGGCTTAGATTCTAGTGACCATAGCCTCTTGCTCAGGTGTGGGGAACCTTTGGCCCTTCAGATGTTGCTGATCCTTGACCATGCTTGCTTGAGCTGATAAGGAGTTGTACTTCTGCAACACCTGCCCTCTCCTGCTCATTGGTTCCTTGTTCACATTCCAGAAAAGAGATCGCTGTTCACCCTCTTCGCAACTGGACCACTGTTCCCTCTCTGGTTCACATGACTTGATTCCTTACCTCATCCTTCACACTTTCCCTCAGGAAGGATCCCGTTCCTGGGTCTTGTGGCTTAAGAAGTACCCTCCCCAACCACATACTGTTTTTGCAGATCCACGATCAATTTCTCAAACTGATTCTGTGTCACTGTAAACCACCTCCCCTAAATATAAAATATATACATGCAGTGCCTAGAGTGGAGGGGAAGATTGTGAACTTTATTTTAATACTTTTGATAATGGCAGAACATTTCATTATTATACAAATTCCCAAAAAAATTATTATCATACCCCCCACTGCCTCTTGAGTACTTAAAATCTTAAATTTTGTCAGCCTATAAGCAAACAGGTGAGATCCTTAGATAATTAAAAGGAACGTCAAGGGTGACACTGTTTGGACTGGGCTGACCAGCTCAAATTCTCTTCCTTGTTCCACACAAGCAAATCAACCAAGGTAAGGGACTGTTACTCCGTTAACTTGCACTGGGAAGACAGTGGCTGCAATCATTACAGATGCTTGCAGGGAGACACAATTGTTCCTACAATTTATTGTCCAAGCTTTTGAAATGGAAATTTGAGGACAGCAGCTCTCAAATCCCACCCACCTTGCAGACCACTCAGAAATTACTGGCTGTCTCAGTGGACTGCTTAGGCTGCAAAGTTATACCCAATTAGCTAGAAGTAAGCTACCTTGAAGTCAGTAGAACCGAGTATAGCTATATGTAGCATTGACTCAAAACTTCACACTAAACAATTCCAAAGAATTTCGGTAATATATTTGCATCAGCGCATCATTTCTGTTCACAATCACTTTTACAGCTATGATCCAACTGCAGGAATTCATTCATGTTTCAAAATAAACAATTGTGCTTCATTCAGTGATTAAGCAGACACACGCCAGAAATAGACATTCATTTGTCTGAACAGTGACCTAGATGTTTCTGCATAGGAAGCAAGAATATTGTTCATCTCTGAAATATTGTCTGAAAGCAGGGATATATTTCGCGACTGGACTTAACTGCCAGGGGTCCTTTACCTTTATACATGATTACCAGCAAAACCAAAAAGGAAAAAAAAAACCACACAACTCATATATGAAATGTTTAGGGCAGCCAAGACTCACCAAAACATGGCAAATTTTTGGAGTCGTTGCAAGACCACTTGTGCTAAATCATATGCTAAAAGTTGCATAAAAAATCAATGCAAGAAACAATATGTAATCTTAGGTTCCCTCAGACTCAAATCCTTATTCTTATGGACATTACATGCTCTCTCCCAAGAACTCTCAAGTTCATTAAGATAGGACTTGCTCAAATCCCGCTGAGTAGTCCAAGCCCAAACACGCCTGTAAGAACCAATGGCATGGGAGCACAGTCATCTAGTCCATTTAGTCAGGTCTCTGTCTTTCCTCAGCAGTAGAAGGCCAATTACGGGGCTGTTTTCTTCTGCGCCAGCTCAGCCAGTTGCTGCTGGCGCCTCTGCAGCACCTCCTGGCGTTTCTTTTCATAGTACTCGTACTCCCGGGCACGGATCTCCTCTACCTCAGGGAAAAAACGATGTCTGCAGTAAACAGAGGCAAGAAGAGAGTTAAGCAAGCCATGCAGCCCAACTCCCGACCTTTGCTTACCAGGCGTCCCTCAACAAAGCTCTATCCTGCCACCCACTGTGCATGTTAGTACAGTACACACAACCCATTCCTTTTCTGGTTGGGGAGGTTCTAAAACATAGGGCGAGTCCTAGCTAGCAAAGAACCACACACCGAAAAGTTCTTGGAAAAGAGAGTAATAAAACTTCCTACGGCCATTAGACTGACTGAGACTTCATAAAGAGCTATGAATCTGTGTGGGGTGGGAGAGTTGGGGAAAACTCCAGTCAGTCTTATGCACGTTTACCCAGCAGAAAGCCCCACAGAGCAATGGGGCTTACTCCTAAGGAGCGCTGCAATGGGTTTGCAAACCTGTTTCCTCAAAAACACAAAGCCTTGCAAGACTCGAGAGACCAAACAGATTGCATATGGCACAAACCTTCCGAACCGAAGGAAAACCCAACCCAGCAAAAGTCTGTATCGCAGCAGATTCGCTAGCTTTTAAAGGCACCACAAATACACTTTTTTGGGGGGGGGGTCTCCTTTGTGAAGTCCACAAAAATGGGATCTTGCAAGAGGACTGCCGCGGACTTTTTCACGGTGCAGTCCTATGCGTGCTTATGATGCAAAAGTTCGGCGGGGATCACCCCCAAGAAAGTGAGCCGAGGGCCAAAGCCTTAAGCTGAAAGGTCAGGCAGCTGGAGAAGCTTGCTGGACTGTGCACTTTGTTTCCGACCTCAACACCAACCCCTGCCAGGCTCCTCGAGCTCCTCCTCCCTTTGGACTCCTGCCCAGGCCCTCTCACGGCACCTGTACACGAAGGCGGTCGCCAAGGCACAGAAGATGCCCCCAAACAACAAGGGCTTGGACAGACGTTTCTTCGCGGAGAAGCCCGCCATGGCTGGAAGGGACTCGGCGGCGGAGCGGTAGAGCGGACCCTCCCACCTCTAAAGAGTTCTTGTTCCCCGCTAGGGTGCTGCCCTTAATGTAACTCTTCTGCCCGTTCTTCAACGCAACATCCGGTTTCCTGCGCGTTCCTGGAGTTTTTTTCCGTGCGTGCCGGCGTGTCTCGTCCGGAAGTTCCGTGCGAGGTTTTGCTGTGCCTCCAACCGGCTGGGCGATAAAGCGAGGCCGGTGCGGGCAAAGGAAGGAGCCATCCAAGGGCAGCAGGTAACGAAGTGGGCGGGGAAACGAACGGAAATACCCAGGGTTAGATTCCTACGGCAATATCCTATCCTAGACCTCGGTTTACCTGTAAGCCGCCTGGAGTCCCTATCAGGGGGAAAGACGGAGTACAGTATAAGAAAATACAGTGGTACCTCGGGTTACAGACGCTTCAGGTTACAGACTCCACTAACCCAGAAATAGTACCTCGGGTTAAGAACTTTGCTTCAGGATGAGAACAGAAATTGTGCTCCGGCGGTGCGGCGGCAGCGGGAGGCCCCATTAGCTAAAGTGGTACCTCAGGTTAAGAACAGTTTCAGGTTAAAGACAGACCTCCGGAACGAATTAAGTACTTAACCCGAGGTACCACTGTATAGACGACTACTACCACCACTACTAGTAGCAACAATAATATGTTAACCTAGGTCTTTTTCAGCCATGTTCTGGTCAGGGCAGCCTTCCAGGGGTCAGAAAGTCTTCCAGAATAAATATGAGAAACCTGATCCGTCATATGACATGTTTTCCCATGGTGGGGAGGACACCCCAAAGGAGAGGGGAGTGGCAGTTGTTTCATGGGACCATTAGATCATACACACGGGTGACGCTGTGGTCTAAGCCACTGAGCCGCTTAGACTTGCCAATCAGAAGGTTGGTGGTTCGAATCCCTGCAACGGGATGAGCTCCCATTGCTCTGTCCCAGCTCCTGTCAACCTAGCAGTTCAAAAGCACACCAGTGCAAGTAGATGAATAGGGACCGCTGTGGCAGAAAGGTAAACTACATTTCCGTGCGCTCTGGCTTCCATCACTGTGTCCCATTGTGCCAGAAGTGGTTTAGTCATGCTGGCTACGACCTGGGAAGCTGTATGTGGACAAACACCAACTCCCTTGGCCTGAAAGTGAGAGGAGCACCGCAACCCCATAGTCGCTTTGGACTGGACTTAACCATCCAGGGGTTCTTTACCTTTTACCTTAGATCATACACAGGTAAATACTGGAGAAGTGGTGTTTTAAGGACACATCTACACAAGTCGCAAAGTGTTGCCCTGGTGGAGTGGTAGGTTATAGTCACACAGGCTCATTTATTTTACTGGGAGCTTTTCCATAGTTATGTGGAGGAACTGGAGAGTAGGAATACTAGTTGGTGGGGCATCGATTGAATTTTTGTACGCCCTGTGTCTTCTAGTTCCCTGTTTAGTTAATATTTAAAAGAGGAAGTAGTAGGTGTTCTTTTAAAGGACATCGGAGAAATTGGCAATATTTTTTGCTGTAATTTTGAGTACACAAAGGTGAGGAGTCTAGTCATGATTAGAAAATGTTTTATGTCAAATGGTTTCCTGCCTCACTGAGAACCTAAGAGTTGTCCTGAACAAGCACATATAAACCATATCCGTGTTTTAAAACACTAAGGGACATGAACAGAGAGTTTGTCGTATGGCAGCATAGGAAGCTTGGAGGGAGAATGTTATAGGCAAAGATCTACCTTGGAAAGTTTAGCTTCATGGTTTGTTTTCAGGGCAAAAGTAGATTTGATTCTACAGACATGTGGAAGTACTTTTTTGAGGCAGTGGGATTTTCCACATTTGGGGATGGAAAATGCTTTTTCCTGAACGAAAAGCAAAATGCGTTTAGGAAGCCTGCCCCATTCGAAGAATAAAGCTGTAGTTTATTCACTGCTCGTATAAAATTATTAGCTTGAAATTATACATAGTCTAAAGAGGCTAAACATTAAAGACAAGGAAATTGGGATTGAAAATGGAGAAGAAATCTTTCACAGAACCTTTCAGGACTCCTGTAATAGTACATCCTTCAGAATATTATTTCAAATGAAACTCTGCCTTTTCTTCTAGCACCATGTCCCAAAACCACAAGGACCTACTTGGTCTGGGTCGCCTTGAATACCTACAGGCCCTAGTCACTGAATTCCAGGTGACTGAGAGCTCAGGTGAGTATAATTTATTGGCCACTAGCTGCTTTTGTTCTATGCGTATAAATGCCTTGCCCATCTTAGTTGCTTCTTTCCTCCTCTCAAGCGTTGTTGCTTTGGTAACACAGTTTTTATTCATTTTCATCTTTAAACTGTTTAACATGGTTGCATTGTATATATTTTTGTTTGCATTAGAGCATAGGACATGCAATATTACATAAAAATCAAACAACCACAAAAACTCAAATAAACGTTTCTGAATATATTAACAAAGTTGTGCCAAAAATATTACCTCAAGAGTTGTTTTATATTATTTCAGAAGCCAAGGAGCAGGTGTTGGCCAATCTAGCTAATTTTGCTTATGATCCTAAGAATTATGAATATCTCCGGCAGCTGAAAGTATTGGACCTGTTCCTAGATATGCTCAGTGAGGACAATGAAACGCTTGTGGAATTTGCACTTGGTAAGGCTTGGGTTTAAGCTTGATGCTTACTATGAATTAAAGCAATTTTTAAGAGCTTCTCTCAGCCTTCACACTTGAAATTATACTCCCACATCGCTTTAGGGATAGTCAAGTTAGTCAGTTTTGGTACATGGCAGTGGTTTTTTTACTTTTACCTTTATGGTAGTGGTTACAATGGTAAGCTGGGAAGGCCTCGTGGTTCAGCCATTAAATCTCTAACTGTTCAATCCTGTACATGTCTGCTCAGACCTATGTCCCACTGTTCAGTGGGGCTTCCTTCTGGGTAAGCAAGCATTGGATTGCAGCCTGTGGCCTTAAGTAAACTTCTCTCTTTCTCTCTCATCAGCCTCAAACCCCCATTTAATGTTGACCTCTCTTACAATGTGTATAAAAGCAGGATTACTAAGAAAATGTGTGTGAAACATTTTAGTGTTCAATGCACTATATAAATACTGAATATCATCATTATTAAAATCTGTATCCTTTGTGGGGGCAAGATAAATCTTCACAATTAGAAGAAATTTAGTCAGAGCAGCCAGCTAACATTGTAAACTTAGGAAAAGAGCAGTTACTGTGCCATTCCAGTTGTTTTTGGACTCCAACTCCCCCAGCCAGCACGCTCAATGGTCAGGGAACATGGGAGTTGCTGTCCAGCAAAATCTGGAGGGACATAGGTTCTCCATACCCATACAACAGTATCACTTGTTAAGAAAACACAATGGGTTAAATGTATCGGCCCACACAGTGTGGGAATAATTGTTTACTTTTATTATCATCATGCTAATTACTCAGCATCCAAAATCTTTCAGCAAATGATTCAGTTTTATTTCTCGAAGCCATGAGCAAAACAGTTGGTCCCCATAAATCCCAGGACCTGTTAACATACAGGATATCCCACTTCTTGTAAAAGGCTGCTTAGTCTGACATGCGGAGTTGAAGGAGCAGGTGAGACACTGCTGAGCCAATAAGAGCAGGAAGCAGACGAGTTTTGAAAACAAAGGAGCATTCTCTTATGCAGAGGCTACAGCACTTACAGGAGTGCACAGTGCCTTCTAGTGTTGTGTGTGGGGAGTTAGTATGAATGCTTTGGTTGGGGGGAAAACAGGAAGGCTTTATCAGAATGAAAACAAGGTAGATAATTGCAATCAGAGGGAGTTGTTATGGGCAGAAAGAAAGAAAACAAAAAACTCTTTAAGTTGAACAAGAACCCAGTGGTGTTCTTTTATTGCAGATAGCTTAGTGTGTAACCCTGCTGGGTTCTTGTTCCACTTGTTTTCTTTCTTTTCCCTCTCATAAAAAAACTGTGTGTTAAGCAAATGAGGAACCTGTGGCAGAGTGTAGTTAAATAGTTAAACATACACTAGTATTGCCACCAGTCAACTTTGCAAGACATAAATTACATCGTTCCCAGCCCATAATGCCCTGTGCCTCTTGCTAGCTCTTCCCTTCAGCATCTTGTCCTTTGCCAACAGATTCCAAATTCTTCTTAATCACATTTTGTAAGTGGCAGACCCCCCCTTTCCCCCCAATGTGTGCAATGTTTACAATTCTCATGACAGAATCTGAATATATAATAGAAGTTTTAACCTGTGTCTGCCTGGCTATAACTCCCCCTGAGATCTCCCCTCCCTCTAGTAACCAGTTGCTTTCATTGTGGATGTTGGGGAATGAGGAAGGGAAAGTCAGGACAGTGCAGAGGCAAGCACGCAAGCTACGTAGTGAAAGACTTAGATCATGGTTTTCCAAACTTGGGTCTCCAGCTGTTTTTTGGACTACAGTTCCCATCATCCCTGACCACTGGTCATGCTAGCTAGGGATGATGGGAGCTGTAGTCCAAAAACAGCTGGAGACCCAAATTAGGGGAACCCTGACTTGATAATAATAGTAAAATTACTTTATATCCTGCCCATCTGGTTGGGTTTCCCCAGCCACTCTGGGCGGCTTACAACATATATAAAAACACAACAAAACATCAAACATTAAAAAAGAAAATATCCTGTACAAGCAACAAATAAACCAATAAATCAATAGAAACCGATAACAATAATAAACAGTTTACAGTTATACCCAAATTAAAATTACCGCCAACCTCAACTAAACATTTAACCGACACCAACTCAACAAAAAACAGAGGAACCAAAATTGGAACAGTTTAAAACATATTAGCCAGTTGCCCCAGCCCAAGAGTTGTTCCAGCAATGTCCCTCTGGCCTCCCAGAAGCCTCTTTTAGCCGTTCATGGTGAGTCTGAGTGACTTAGATGAACCTGGTTGCCTCAATACCTGTGGCAGTGGTAAATGTGAAGTAGATGAGAAGGCTGGTCCTGTCTTTACTATCTCATTCTCTCGTACTTTAGGTGGCCTTTGTAACCTCTGCCTGGACAAAATCAACAAAGACTATATCTTGGAGGCAGATGGTGTCGCAGCCGTTGTCGGTTCCCTCTCCAGCTCCAATGAAGAGACTGTGATGTCCGCAGTCACTACTTTAATGTACTTGACCACCCCCCAGTCTCGCCAACAGATCACAGCTCTTCCCGTAGTGGAATGCATGCTGCGCTTCTCCCTCTCGGCCAACCGGAGGCTACGAAACCTGGCAACCATCTTCCTTGAAGATTACTGCACCCCTCATCAGGTAGAGGCGGCCAAGGCCCTGACCGAACACACCGCCCTAGGGATCCCCCTACCAAAGGACTGATGTGGCACGGAGGGCAGCCGGAAAGCTTTTCTTGGAAGAAGCAGCAGCCCTTGTGTTGGAAAAAGCCAGCCCTCGGGTGAGGAAAATCATCCCCGGAATCTCACTTCAAAAAGAGACTCTTCAGGAACTGTTAAGCACCACGAGGCATGCATCCGATGCTGTCATTTTTAGGGGCTTCTGAAATATTTTGGCATCTAGTCACATCACACCATGCTTTGGTGGGAGGCTAGATTACGCCGAGGTGTCCTGCTGCCTAGCTCTCTTGGGTAAGCCAGCCTTCCATCTGCTGGGTGGGCTTCTCACTGGCACAAGACAGCAGGAAGCCCCAAAACAGGGCATTGCAAAGGCAAGGAGGGGCAAAGTTGAGCCAGTCCAGGATCTGCTGGATCCTAAGCTGGTCTTAGTACCAAGATGCAGTGCATTCAAGGTGAATCTGGGCCCAGTTCCTACACTGACCTGGAGATGGTGCAGCGATCTGGCCCAGTTCAAGCCTTACTGTTCTCCCCCACCACCACCGCTTTGCAGCCAAAGTGAGCTGCAATTTTATTGATGCAGTATGGGCTCTATTGCTTGGCCAAGCCCTGTCAGCAGGGTTGGGAATTTAGATTGCCCCTTAAGCTTGTCTTTCATTCTACTGTAATGAAAGTCAGTCGTTCTATTGGAATGTGCGTGGGATTCCTTGCCAATAGAAGTTCAGCAGGAATCAGGAGATGTACCACAATTATGCTTAGTTGTCTTGTTACGTTTTGTTATACATCTTTAAAAATCCCAATGCATTTTTACTTTCTTCCTTTTTTATTTTTTACACTTCCTTTCTTTTTTAAGGAAGCTTGGCAGAGTTCCATTACTGCTTTCTTTCAATTGCCTTTGCAAACTCTGCATTGTTCAGACATGCTTTTGGAGTGTGAATTTTTTTAACCAACCAGATTTGATTGATGGCTTTACTGTTGTGGTGGTATTTTGTACCGCCTTGTTATATTTTCTGTGAAAGCGTGGTTTATAAATATTTGAATAAAGAACAGAGATAAAATATTGTTATCTGGAGATTTAAATCCTGCTACAGGACCCTAATAGCTATTATAGTGGATATACCTTGGAGCAGGAGAATACAGGTGGGAATCCTGTTGCCCTCCAAATATAGTTGGGACTCCAATTCCCATCAGCCAGTGCGGTCAGGAATGATGGGTGTTGAAACATTCGGAAAGTCATGGGTTGCACATCCATGCTTTAGCTGGGCTTTTTTTCCTTTAAACAGCAGAATGAACAGAAGACAGGTGAGCAATAGCGAATGGCTCAGTTGGTTAGAGTGTGGTGCTGATAATGCCAAGTTTGCAGGTTTGATCCCCATATGGGACAGCTGCATATTTCTTGCATTGCAGGGAGCTGAACTAGATCAGAGCTTTCCAAACTGTGTGCTGTGACATGTTACTGTGTCAGCTGCAGTGTGTAGGTGTTGTTAGGATCGTCCTACTCTCATGTAGGAACCTGGTAGAGACACATGCCTGACTGGCATGTTCTCTCCCTCCTGGTCGGTCGTTCGGGAGCTTCCAAAGCTTTCTCCAGCCCGAACATCACAGCGACTGATACCAAGCATCAGCACACTTAGGGATTCTGCAGAATATTTGCAGTTTGCGTAACAGACTAAATAGCTCAGCATCTTGGCTAATCTACGTTTATTTACATATAATACACTCGGAGCATTCTGACTTAGCTCCTTCCTCTTTCTCATCAGACAGCAGAGAGAGAAGGAACAAAGGACAATAGTCCCACTTTCCAGAACACAGTAATACCAAAACATCCTGTCTCCGTCACTTCCCACTATGTGGAATGAAAACATACACCGTCATGTGACAGACAACAATCTCGTGACTGCAAACACGGAGCAAGAATCCTAACAGGTGTGTCACACGAATGCTCCTCCCAGGACTGGAGAGTGGTTAGTTTAACCTCCGGTTTGCTAATAAAACTAAAGTACCGTGTCACAAAATGATGCATGTCTAAAAAGTGTGTCGTCAACATGAAAAGTTTGGAAAGCTCTGGACTAGATGATTCTCAGGGTCCCTTCCAACTCTACAATTCCACAATTCTATTATTGTACCCTAAAATCTTAGTGCTTTGAGGTTCCCCCGTTACCTTTCTGGCCCTGCCATATACCAGCTACTGATCGTTTGCACTTTTATTTATCTAGATGCACGACAAAGACTCCACACAGGGATTTAACATCTTTATAACTCACATTGTTGATGTTTAATTAGGACAAAACAGTATTCTCTTGCAAATAGGAAATATATTTCCATCTGGGCCGGCTCACTGGGTGGGTGTCTTGCTTCGTTCCAGTGGAGTTTAATGACCAGCTGGTGTTTTGGGTCACTTTCACTGCCTGTTGAAGTAGACACCCCTTTCTTCAGCCATCACTCGGAGCGCTTGCTCTCCAGTATTGCCCTCCAGTCATCAGTCCAAGACTCGAGTCTCCTTCGTGGGGGTTGCAGCTTTAGATGCTTGTTATGACAGCAAGAGAACAAGATGTGCTCCCAGCTCGGATTAGGCTCAACCCCTGAGAAGAATGAGAATGGGAAATTGCAAGAGCGACCATTTCATCACTGGAGCAACGGTAAAGCGTTTGGATCTGAAAACCGCACTGCACGTTCTCGTACCTTTAACGGCATCCTTGTCATCAAAGAGCAGATCAGCAGACACAACTGTTTTATCTCTGGTCAGAATTATCCGCTCCACAAATTTGGGACCCAAGTGCTTTTGAACCCAGCTGTACTATCAGGTGAAGAAAGATCAGTATCAGAAGAATTTTAATTACAGCCTTTTACCAAAAAAGCAAAGAAGCCAAAACACTTGACTATATCCAGCCGGTTATTTAGACAGGAGAGTCAGAGGAGACGTAAAATTATAAAGCTGGTATGAAATGTTTTCTACAACCTTTGACAGACATTTTCTCATTTCACAAATTGCTTAGGCTGCAATCCTGAACACACATACTCAGGAATGAATGCAGTGGGGTGTACTTCTTAGTAAACATGCAGATGATGTCTTTTTTAATTGGGCTTGTAGAGCAGAAGCTGGTGGCTTCCTGAAGCATCTGAATACCCATCGCTTAGGGGGTAGAAATTCTTGTTAACATAGGTATTCCAATCATTGTACATTTTGGTCATCCAACAAAATGCAGATTCTCATGGGGTTTTTTTCACAGAAAAGGGGAAAACATTTAAATAAATTGGGCCAAAGGGCAAAAAAAATGCAAGATGTTTTGTGTTACCTACAAGATTCACAACACAATCTTGTGCACGTTTACTCAGACATAAGGCCCCCTGTGTCTTCTTCCTAGAGTTTAAGAACGGACTTCCAGAATGGATTAAGTTCATAAACCAAGGTACCACTGTATTATAAAAACTATATGCTTGTGTTTCGTGGGGGTACATATCCTACTTTTATAACCAGCAAATACATTTGCTCCTTTTCCAGTGCAAGGTGCAATAGACTGTTCAACTGACTTGTGCCTGCAAGTTACCATTCCAAAGCCTCTGAAATACTGCCATAGGTGGGGGATCTACATCAGAGCAGGTAACCCAATGGTGTGGAAAGGACATGAATAGAGCCTCACCTCGACAATGAAGCACATAAGCCACTAGTATTGAAGATGAACATAGAAGCAAACAAGGAAAAAGCAAAAATAAGGAATCTGATGGGAGGCTCTGCATAACACAAGGTTGGAGTCAGGGTAAGCAAGCAGAACAGAGAGAGAGTAGGGGACAGCAAACAATTGCCAACCTTCTCTTGAACGCAGTATTCATATTTCCGGATAGGGCTTGTGCAAATAAACACTTCTGTGCTGAAAAGACATGGGCATTATTAGTCACTATATGAAAATAAACCATGGGGGCTAATCGCAAACCATTCTGTGTTCCGAATGGGCCTTACTTGGGCATTTGAATCATCTCCTGCATTGCTTCGATAGCTCCTGGAATGGGATCCAAACCCAGAAAGAAGCCTGGTGACTCGTACACACTGGCTACCTTCACCTGAAACCAGATGCATGGAATTACACTTCTAGTCTAAACAGAGCTCACCTAGTTGCTTAATATTCAATCTACTATGAGGAAAATAGAAGAAGGCTCTCTTCTTCCCCCCGAGAAGAGCTCAAGAACTGCTTTAATTTTCAAAACCGCATCCCATGTACGTGGTCAAGGAGTGCCTTCTGGAGCAAGGCACTGGGGCTGCCGTAGAAACCCAGGCTGGGCAGCAGAGGGGTTGAACTGAGCTGCAGGACCACTGCTGCTTCCACAGCCATTGCACGCATGCCAGCTGGGATGGGGTGGGCTGGCAAATCAAGCCACAGCAGCGGGGCTGGCTCAGGATCCAGCAGAGCCTGGGCCAGCTCTGTGAGCTGCTGGGGGGGGGTCCTGTTGGCAGTACATGCTCCCCCACCTCTTTTAGCAGGTAGAAGGGAGAGTTCTGGGACACCTCTGCCAAATCCAACTCGCCAACCCTGCACAAAGGGGGTTTGGATTGCAGCCTAAGACTGCTTTACTCCTGCAAGCTTTTTATTGGATAACGTTTCTGTCATGGTGAAGACTTGTTCCTAGGTATATTTCGCATTTCAATATTTTTTCATGGTTGGGGGAGTGATTGTTTATATAAACCGATTGTTTAAAATGATATTTCTTGTACTGAGAAACTTGGCTGAAAAGTGACTGGTTTCAGATAACTTTTTTGGGAAAGCCTCTCACTTTCCAAGCCTATTTAGTAGTGGAAAGAGAGTGTGTTGATCCTGTAAAGAAAAAGATATAATTGTTAATGCAAGTTGCACTGAGCCCTTTTTTTAAAAGAAACCTACAAACTACAAAACAGCTTTTCAAAGTTACCGTATTTTTTGCACCATAACACTCACTTTTTTCCTCCTAGAAAGTAAGGGGAAATGTCTGTGCGTGTTATGGAGAGAATGCCTACGGGTGGCATGCCTACGGATTTTCCTCCTCTAAAAACTACGTGCGTGTTATGGTCAGGTGCGTGTTATAGAGCGAAAAATGCGGTACTTTGGATGCTACCAAAGGATTGTGTCTCCATTTTCCTTCATCTGTTCTTTTGGGCTATATTTGCTGCTGTAATTGGTAACACCCATGATTCTTCGCCATCCAGAGAATCTCCACAATTGGGTTTAAAAGCAAGATTGTAGCCTTAATGTTTCAACTTGAAGAAATGAATCATTCCATTGATCTGCATGTATGGTTTTTCCAGTGGAATGAAATATGCCTACCACAAAACTTTTAAAAGACACATGAGACCTACAGAGGAGAGATGGGGTGTGGTGGAGGAATAGAGGGCAGCTCTGAAACTTTAGCTATCAACTTCTGGCATTGAAGATAGTTTGATGCTCTGCGTCACTAACTGCCACAGACGGGGCGGGCAGAGGAGCGCGCGTTCTTCTTTGCGGCAAGGCTGCTGGCTCGAGCTTTTAAGGGGTAAAAGTCCACTAGATCCAGCTTTTCCTCCTTGCTGCCAGCTGAAATTGGACTTTTTGCCCATGTCATAACTGTTTTAAAGGCAGAATGGGACCGCAATGCCCCCGCCGGTTTTTCTAAAGTTTCCTGCTGCGTTGGATCTCGGGCAAGTCTTAGCACTCGAGCTCTCCAAAAAGGAGCCGGGCCTCTGCTCCCTCTTCCCCTGTTCCCCCCGTCATCTTCCGGGAGCAGCTCGGGTCATGGGAGCTGTCCAGCGCCGGCCCCCCGTCCCGCCCGCCCGCCGGATGCTCACCCCCAGATCCTCCCGGAGGGAGCGGTATTGCTCCACTGCCAAGAAGCCCCTTCGCTGCTCCAGTTCCACGCGAGGCTCTCCGGGGAAGGCGGCGGAAAAGCCCCGCAGCAGCGCGCCTTCGAAGTCCGCCAGGACCCCGTCCATGTCCACCAGGACGCGCAGCGGGCGAGCCGCGGAGCCGCCGTCCATTCTTCCCCGGGGGCGCACGTGGGACGCTGCAGAGCCCGGCTACGCCAGAGGAGGCGCTGGGGAGTCGGAGAGGCGGAGCCTGGGGGGAACTTCGGGCGCCGGCGACCCACGAGAGAGGAGTAATGGATACTCAAAGGGCGAGATCTAACCCGCTCAGGGGCGCATGAGCAGAGGGCGCACGTGGGAAGCGCGGCGCTTTGTGGGAAGAAGTGGGAGAGAGATTTCTCCCCATTCTCCGGCTTGGAAGGGCGAGGAGGAGGTGGCTTTTCCCCTTCGTGCTCAAACCAGGAGTCCCCATTTTGCATTAACTTTTTGCTGTTATTTGATCAGCGTCTTGTGTTTCTCAATCTGTGGGTCTCCAAATGTTGTTGGACTACAACTCCCATCTTCCCTGACCACTGGTCATGCTGGCTAAGAATGATCGGAGTTGTAGTCCAGCAACATCTGGGGACCCACAGGTCTAAACGAAGAGATCTGCACTTGAAGCAATGTTTTCAGCTATCCAAGGTCGCTCTAAAGTCAGAATTGTAAGGAAACGCCCCCCCCCCCAGTCATCTGGTCCAACCCCCTGCACTGCAGGAATCTTTGGCCCAACGTGCGGCTCAAACCCACGACGCTGAAATTAAGAGTCTCGTGCTCTACCAACTGAGCTACCTGGACACATTTGTTCAAGCAAGGGTTGCGAGTTACAGGCATGGCTTTGAGTTATATGGTAACTGAGCCTGGTCAATAGCAAATATACAATGAGGGGTGGATGTATTGGGCGGGGCAGGGAGAGAGGGAAGAAAGAGTGAGAGATGAGCTTTTATCAAGAATTAGGGAAGCTATAAGAAGAACTGGGAAACGGGTGGCGCTGTGGGTTAAACCACAGAGCCTAGGACTTGCCGATCAGAAGGTCAGCGGTTCAAATCCCCGCGATGGGGTGAGCTCCCGTTGCTCGGTCCCTGCTCCTGCCAACCTAGCAGTTTGAAAGCACATCAAAGTGCAAGCAGATAAATAGGTACCACTCTGGCAAGAAGGTAAACAGTGTTTCCGTGTGCTGCTCTGGTTTGCCAGAAGCGGCTTAGTCATGCTGGCCACATGACCCGCAAGCTGTACACCGGCTCCCTCGGCCAATAAAGCGAGTTGAGCGCCACAACCCAGAGCGAGTTGAGCGCCACAACCCGAGTCGGTCACGACTGGACCTAATGGTCCTTTACCTTTACAAGAATTGCTCAGTATGTTGCTCAGTTCACTCTGTTCTATTGCAAAAAAGCAATCAAACACTTGAATTCTACACCACCACTGTGGCATTATAATGGTGTCAGTTACTACCAGATAGAGAACATACCCAAATGATTCCTAAGCTATGTTGAAGTGAGAGCTCAATCCAGGATAGCTTCTAGCATTTTGACCACATTGCAGGATTTCATTATTACACAAAATTGCAATGTGTGGTAAAGTTCAGAATTGGGACATCCAGCAGAGCATGGTGGAAACCCCTCATTATGATGGAGATAAGCAGACACTGATAAAGTGTTTCTCTCTGCAACGCTAAGAATGTAGATTGGATTTTATGGCACACCATCACAGGCCATATTGCACAACAATGATGTGTAAGAAACTATTTGCTTCCCTTCAATTAGTGCAAAGACTTTCTTTCATCTATCAGGTTGCAATAGTTCCCAAGCTCTTAATGGACAGCCAGCAAACAATGGGCTAATACCAAGATCAGTATCTGGGAGCTAGAGCACACAAGAAGAGCTATGCAGACAGGGCACGGTTTCCCCCTGATTCTGGTGCTTCTTGGCCTGGTGCTTCCAGACTGCAGTGTGGAGGACTTCTGTAACTCATTGTTTAATGCCTCTACATGAAACTACTGGGACCAATGATCTGACTCTATAGAACAGAGCACCCTATGAAGACCTTTTATTTTAATTTAGGTTGTAGGCAGCCTTGAGCATTTCTTACAGCAAGTAGCATCCTGGCCCATTCAAAGTGTATCAGGTTTGAGGTAGTAAGGTTTAGTTTTTGTTTATTTGCACAATATGCATCAACATAGTTTTGCTAAATAAACACTAGGCAGGTTAAAAAAACACATTCAAATAGAAATGCTTTTTTAAAAAATAGGTCAAGTATTGGAGCTGAAAACAGGGATATAGACCTGTTTGTTCCAGATCTTAGCTGTTTTAGACTTAGAACCTCTTTTCCATTTAAAAACCAACCAGTAGGAAAAATGGATGCAACCGATCATGAGTTCTTTATTACAGGATTCCTAGAGTACCCAGGAACAGGCAAGTCAACAATATTGGATCTATGGCATATTATCGTTACGGACCAGTTGACAAATTTTCAAAATATTCTCTGTATTCAAGATAGGAAGTGCTGTTCAATGTAAGATGTAAAACTTCTTTGTTATGCCCAACTGCTACTCAACCTCTGAAATGTGTTCCATTTTCATGTTTTAAATATTATGGTCAAACTGTTACATCTGTAATTACTAGCCATTTTATGTACAGCAGCCTTTGAATAAGAGATCTTGTTTAGCATCCCTTAACGTGTGTAAAAAGCCAAATGAAAGTGATTTAGTTTCACAACTATCAACGCTGTATTCCCATCTCTTAAAGCAGATATACCTCCGTAGTTACCGCAAAGCATGATGGCTACATGACACTTGATTACACTTCTAGTATAATGGCACTAATTAGCAGCAACCTAGCATGTTAACATTGCTACAGCAATGGCTGTTTGTTTGGGAAGTGTATATGGAAATGTTCTATGAAACCACTCAATTTCTCTTCCACGTTTTTGTGGATTTCAACTTGATATTCAAGTGATGAGTAGGCAGCATAGCAGACCCTGAAAACAAAGCTCTGACACTGCTTCAAAATTTCTATATATTTTATTTAAGCAACAATCCAGCTTTATCAAGATACAACACACATTTAGAAGGATGAAACTCTCACCTCATGGTCAAGCACCAACATGATCATGCATAGCACAGGAATTGTTTGAACTAGAATGCCTCTTAAAAGAGATTGTTCCTGTCTCCAATTGTTACTTCTGCAAGATCCACTCCACCTTGACTTCAGGTGGGTCCCGATACTGGGGCAACAGAACAGCATCTCAAATTACTAGCCCTGTCATTTGGCACTGGTCCCAACTTGATATGCCTGAACCAAGATTCTTCTTGTTTGAAGGCAGCATGGTAATCGCTAGCACCATGACTCTTACTGTTCAGAAATGCACAACAGGGCTTTAGACATTTACCAGTTACTGAATGATACCTTGGATAACCAACTAGTATGTGTTGCAGGGATGGGTAGGAAAGAGAGAGTACATTTGTCAACCGTCTTCTGATCTGTGCAACCCTGGACTTTCAACCCTTCTTCTAAGCTAACTAAGGGGTTTCTACAAATTTCAGGACAAAATGCCATCTAACACACTCAGAACCAACCAGCCTAGGTTATGATACACTACTATATATATATATCTTAGAAATTTTTCCATCAGCCATGGGCTGCATAGGAATGCCACTGCTCTACGTCTACCACTAGGAAAAGAAATCACACATTCCACTTCCAGTAGACCCAAGGGAGACAAGACAGAAGTTGAAAAAACCTTCCTTTAAAAAAGATGAAGTACATAAAGTGCTTCTTTAATGACAGTTTGAGAAGAAGTACAGTCAGGCTCAAGTTGTGCAGTTCACAAGCATGGAAGGAAAACAAAGATGACAGACATGAGTTCCAAGTAGTTAGGAGGAGGAGCAAAGGAGGAATAAGTTTAACCAAGGACTAGGCTGGACTTTCCGCCAGGTGGATTTCTCCTAGATGGTGCAGGTGCTGCAGCTACGGGGCTAGGAACTGGTGCAGCCGGCACAGGCTTCTCTTCACTCGGGCCAGAGGCAGCTTCTATTTCAACCTCTGTGTTTTCTAAAAAAGGAGGAATAGGAAAAAAAGAGGAATGCTTCAATCTCCAACGTATCAAAGTTATTGCTGGACAAACACTGGCTCTGTGGCAAATCTTAAACAACGGAAGTAGAAAAGGCTGCCGCCCAACAGCTCTATCTAGCAGATACACTGCTCTGGGCTTGCATCTTTTGTGGGCTTCACTTGTACAGGACTGTCTCTGGGAAAGGTCCAGGGTTGCCTCTGGATGCTGCTGAACTACAACTCCCATCATCCCTGATCACTGACCATGCTGGCTGGGGCTGATGGGAGTAAGCAGAATTCTAGCAACATCTGGAGGGCCACAGGATCCCCATTCCTCAGCTGCATGTATAGCAAAGCACAAATTATTTGGAGTCGGACCCAAGCAAATTCCTTTTCTGTTTAAGTATTTCCAAGTATCGAGAGTAAATTAGATTTATTGAGGGGTCAACACCAGTCAGCCCCAATGTCCTATAGTAGCATTATGAATTTGTATTATTGTCCCCATTGTTATATTTTGGCATTATCGTTTTTCTTGTGTTTTCTTTTTGTCTCCAACAATATAAAAACCCAATTTTTAAAAGTAGGAAAAACAGAAGTTAACGCCAGCGAATTTAGCAAGGAAAGAGCATCAGTCAATCCATGTTATACATATGCACTTTAGGGGAATATTCATTGTACAAGGAGCCTTATTATCACATCTAACCATTTGCTTAATTGAAGCACCTGCTTATGGTAAGCAGATCCAACAAAAGCAGAACACACTATATGCAGAAGAGTAAGGATTAATGTTGTGTTGTGAAATTGAATGCAGGCAGCATGTCGAACAGGATTTAATGTGCCATTTGGCCACAGAACTAAGTACATCATACATCCTAGCCAGATAGTTTAGAAACTCCTTGGTATGCAGCTTTTCCAAAGATGTTTCAACCAAAGCTTTCAAACAATCTGCCAAGCCTGGTTATTACAATCTAGACACCACACTAATGACTGGCTGCACGGATAGAATTCCTGCATATGCATGTAATTAAAACCATTATTGTTTAGTCTTTACTCAGGAACTCCTACCTGCCAACATACAAATAATTCACTGTCCTAATACCATCACATTTCCAGGAAGAAAAATCAGATAAATTAGATTTTTCAAAATTAATGTAGAATAGGTTTCCGAACTGTAGCTGCTTGCTATCTTCAAGCTCTTTCTATAATCTTTCTGCTGTAAATTCATCCAGCCACCTTTGCTGTTCATTTCCACAATGGCTATTAGTCTCAGACATTAAGCTACCCAAGGCTCAGATCTGCTAGTTATCAGTGGCCTTACACCTGCCCTTCCTGTGGCATGTTACAATCCCATTCTTGGACTATAAGGTGTAGGTTTTAAATGGGAGTGCCAAATTGGGGTTTATTTCACTTTCAGGTTGCCAGGTTGTCTCTCTGACCTTGATTCTGAAATCTACTTCAACTGGCAGATTTCTGGATGATTAACCACAGGTTGAAAAAACCCCTCTATCCAGCTCTTATAAGAAACATTTTCACTGAACACTGATTGAGGCTAACTATGTTTGGAGTGCATTAGACAGCTAAGGCTATCTGCTGAAATTCTGAAGATCAGTCATCTTAGAAAGCTGTCCCATGCATATAAAAAGTCAGCTAGGAGAAGGCAAAGGTCTACAAGAATCCTGCAGAGAGATCAAGTGAGTAATGATAACTGGCTACCAGACAAAGAGGCGTGCTATTTCACAGCTGATAGAAGCTACTCATGTGCACAATACATTAAGCATCATGAGTACCTGTTCTGCTTGACAGAAAACTGGACTAATTCCATTCTATTCACTCCATTTCCCCAACAAAATGAGTGTGGTAATTCTAGATTGCTTTAGTATAGCTAGGAGCCTTCACATGGTAGCTGGGGCATTTTTTGTGCCATTCGCAGACAAACCACCACCAACAGGAACTCTACAGAATTAGGGGAAGGACCCCAATTCGTTAAGGCAGGTTTTCAAGTTGGAAGCCTCTTGCCTAAGTTGTTGGGAGAACTTGTAAGTTACCCAAACCCACTAGTCACATCACACACTCACATGCAGCCTTCTCAAAGTACAGTTTATGTTGTAGGTCTCATAGAGTTATGGATCTACAAATGACAGCTCTGGAAGCTTAGCTCAGAAAACACACACTTTATTCACCACACAACATTGGGAGTAAAAGGAACACTCAACCTTAAAGGTGCTATGGAAGTCTCTCTCTAGCTTCACTCTTAATAGTTCCTCATGTTTGAAAACAAAAAAACCCACCCCTCCCATTTCCATTCTGCTCCTTTCTGTGTAATTTGGCAGCAATTTCCTCTTAAACTTAGTTTCAGCATGTCTGCCACCATACACAACACATACACGAATTGGACATATTTACGCCATTCTATATTCACAAATCCCTACAGAACTCCAATGAATCATGCCTGCTGAGGTATACATGCACATTCTATTCACTTATTGTATGTGGTGGCAGGTGCACCCCAGCTACACCTAAGAATTAAAATGTTTTGCATTTATTCATGTGTGAACTGCAACCAGGTAAAATCTTATGCAAGACCAAGAGGCCACAGAGCTGATAGGTCTTCATTATGAAGACACCTCTCCTCAAAAGTCATCTTGATCCACATTTATCCTTTCAGACTCCAACACACATCAGTGTACACATCCACCCAAGCCGAAAATGAATTTTCTTTTCGCTTATTTACAGGCAAGGAGGAAAAAGTACTTACCAGGAGCCTCACCTTCCCCGCCCTGCAATAATAATAAAAAAGGCCAATGTTAATTCTACCTTTGCTGACATCAACCAACAAAGATCACTTCTTTAGCTGAGCCAATATAAAGTAAGCATATTTGTCAATAGCAGAAACCTGATTTCTGAAACAATGACTGTAGTTTGAGTTTTACGGGGGGAAACTCAATCCTGGTGGGGATACATTTTCCAATTTGTAAGACAGGTACCATATATACTCAAGTATAAGCCAACCCGAATATAAGCTGAGGCACCTAATTTTACCACAAAAAACTGGGAAAACCTACTGACTCGCGTATAAGCCGGTTCACCACACCACAAACCTGGTGGTGGCGGCAGTGGCGGAGGAAGAACAAGCAGCCCAAAAGGGCTGCTTTCGGGCTGCTCCTTCCTCCGCCGCCACCGCCGACAGCGGCAAAGGCAGAGGAGGAGGAAGGAGCAGCAGCCCAAAAGGACCCTCACTTGAGTATAAGCCAAGGGGGGCTTTTTCAGCATAAAAAAATGTGCTGAAAAAGTCGGCTTATACTTGAGTACATACAGTAATTTCCAATCTGTGAGTTGAGGCATACTAACATACCTGGAGGAAACTGCTGATGTCCAGAAGAAACCAAGTGTCTGTGAGACTTGAATACCCATTTAAGAGAAGAAACTGACCATTGCATGGCTATGTTTTACTGATTTTCCCTGCTGCCTACTTCCAGTCAGCCTCTACAAAGGGCTGGTAATTCTGCAGCATCAAGAATGACTGGCTCATTCATCCAGTCATTTCCCATGTAGAATAACCTACCAGTGAAGGTACTCCCATAACAGGCCACCAAACATACCCAAGGGGGTGGTTTCCTGAAGGTCACTTCCTGACTTCAGCAACATGTGACATAAA
Organism: Podarcis filfolensis; assembly: GCF_964270895.1. Lineage (NCBI taxonomy): Eukaryota > Metazoa > Chordata > Lepidosauria > Squamata > Lacertidae > Podarcis > Podarcis filfolensis. Next base: position 90,559,324 of record NC_139605.1, on the reverse strand, counting down.
GGAAACTTACAGGCCCATAACAAAACATACCAGCCTACCACTAGTTGAGAATCAGGATGAAAATATGCTAGGAGCAGTACATCCCTAGTATAGGCTAACCTATGATTACTAATTACCTAGCAATCTGATAAATAAACCCAAATTTGGGGGTAGTTAACTTATATTCAAAAAAGCACTAGCATACATAGGAGCCACCTTGTCCAAAATTAGAGGAAACTCTAGACTCATACATGTTGACTGAAGTCACAACTATCAGTTCACATGTTAACTAGTGTACAAGGTACCATCAATAGGAAGCAAACACTCCTAATACTCAAAGCAGGTATTTTATGCTTGTGGCTGATCACTATGAGAACAAGATGCTGCTGGTGTATATGGGCCACTGGCCTGATCCAAAGTGCTATGAGTTTGTTTTAGTTTTATGTTAATCTGCCATACTATTAATGTCTTTGGAGTTCTGCTTCAAATGGCAAGCAGAGGCAGTGTTTTCAGAGCAGCACTGTGCTTGAAATCTAATTATCAAGAACTAGGGATATCTTCATGTATACCTTCCTTTGAGGAGGAAGGTAACAAAATAAGAGCAAAGCCAGCCCTCTGAAGGTTGAGCAGCTCTGCCACCATTTTAATATTCTCAATTTACAGAAAGAGCAGCTCTTACCTTTGGATCCACGAAGTCACCAGAGATTGCATCAGAAGAATTTCTTCTTTGTGACCCAGGAGCTTCGGAATTTTCACTGACATCGCTGGGCTTGGCTGCTGTGAATAAATTGTCACTGTAACATGTACTGAAAGCAGATACCCCAAATAATAAAATCATGTACAATATTTCTAAGCAACAACCAGAGACAATGAACTGGCCCAAAAATTCTTTGTTACCTGCTTAACACATACCTCATCTAGCACAGTCCCAACACCTCCCTATTCAAAATGTTTCTGAATCTTGAACATCTGCTATGAGTTTAAGCTTAGTACAAGTACTTTTGCACATTCAACCAGTTGACCTAACAATGACCCTCTTGACCTGTTCTGTATCGAAATTTCATGCAGTTTTCTTCATTTATAGAGACACCCTCATAGGCACATTAGAAACAGATTGAATGCTAGTATTTACTCTGCCACTACAGCACCATTAATGTTTTCCCAATGCCTGCCGAGTACATGCAGCTAGTTCTGTAAGTGAAATAGCCACTGGTGTGCTAGTACACCACGGCTTAGAACAGGGTCACAGGAGTTAGCATGTAAACAGGCTAGGACTTGCCCCAGTGCCAAGAGATTGTGAACAGGATAAACTGAAGCCAAAAATTGCTCAACGCTACTTCCACATGCTGCAGCTCCTCCTAACCGAGGAAGTAGTTCATGCTTCCACCCATCAGCGACTATTCAAGTACAGACAAGCCTACACCGCAAGTTATCCTCTCTCCAGTTATTTTTTAAATTGTTTTGCAAAGACTATTTTACAGCTCCAAAACAAGGCCAGGAAGCACAGTCACAAAACCCAAATCCAGATATTCAACCATGGGCACCCCTTTAAAGAATCAGAAGTAGTTGTTTCACCTGTTGAGCTAGCCCAGGAGGATGAATTATCTTCTGGAGTCCCAAAGATATTGGATGCCATCTTGTGTCTTCTTGTGTTTTGGTGTTCTTTTGGCAGATCAAATCCCATGTTGAACGTGGAACCACCACCTGGTGGACGAAGAACTCTAGAAATAGAGACCAGAGGGTTATGTTTACAGCATTGTCATCTGCAGTGTAGCCTACCAGTGCAAAAAGAGGGCATTAAAGTAGCAGGTTAGCCCAACTATTTTCAGAGTAAACTGAAAGCTGTTGCTGAAACTTTCCAAAAGTGGGGCACTTAGTATCTATGAGAAAGAAGCAAAGAAGGACAAGGTCAGACTGGAGGATAGTTCAGGAATCTGAAATTTAAGATCAGTAATTTCTAATCCCCATGCTGTCCTGATAACATGCCTTAGCTATAGTCTGGATCAACAAGCAACTCACTGTGCCATACTTCATACCTGACTTCAGCAGCATTAAACACTGCTAGCCTTGCAGTGTGCATTAGAGGGTGGAGTGTGCATTAGAGAGCATATCACTGTAGGTCCTTTGAACTAGATGTTAGATATAGTGTACTTCAGGTGTTAAGGTTTGCACATCTTGTCACTGAATACTCTTATGGCACAGCTAACATCTCTAGGTCATGCTGCAAACAATTCACATGCCTGCCTATTAACCGGCAGAATAGGAATTCTACTAGGGTATCTTTTTTGGTTGTGTCATCCACCTGGATGTTGGAAAGGCAACACACTACCTGGCAAAGCATCATCAACACTGCCAGGGTCTGTGTCCCTTGTATGTTGGAGTTACCTAGTACACACCAATCACACACCCTTGACTAGTTACATCAGGAAAACGAAATCATAGACCTGTAAGTTAGAAGGTACTCTAGGGTCGTCCAACCCCCTGCAATGCAGGAATCTCAACTACATGACAGATGGCCATCCAACCTCTGTTCAAAAGTCTCCAAGGAAGGAGAGTCCACAACCTCCCATGGGAGTCTGTTCCACTCTCAAACAGCTCTTACTGTCAGAAAGTTCTTCCTGATGTTTAGTCGGAATCTCTTTTCTTGTAACTTGAATCCACTGTTTTGGTCTAGACTCCAGAGCAGGAGTAAACAAGCTTGGTCCATCCTCCATATGACTGTGCAATTTCGTGGGAGTTTAGCATACATACCTTCTATAGAAGCCTATTTTAGATGCATTTAAGAATGCTCTGAGCACACAGCCAAGAGCAAACATATCAGACAAGAAAGTTGTACCTCCCAACAATTACCAGTCAATTTCATTAAGGCAACTTATTGAATTAAATAACAAGTGACTGTGACAAAGTAAGGTTTTTGACCCATACATGAGCTGTGCTATTATAAATCCAATCCAAGGCAATTTGGAAGTCGTCCACACATTATATCATATGAGTTGTTCCTAAATGAAATGAGGGATAAACCAAACTTTAAAAGTAAGACTCATCTTACTTAACAACCGACAGGTGGGTGGAACCCGACTCTGAGTGCAAAGAGAGCACTCAACGCAAGCACTGGAAGGAACCCTACATATATTATTCTTAAAAGAAGTACAGTAGTTTCTGCAAGGGAATCCATGTACCATCACCATTTTTCTTGCAATGTGTATTTAATATCTTCACACACAGGAAGCTGTCATAAGCTTACCTAAAGCTCATATGTTCCCCAATGGGAGATACTCCACAAAGGGAGAGTACTTATGGAACTCATTTTTATGCAGGAATGTTTCAAGCTAACGTGGAAAGGGCTCAGCAGTCAACCGGACAAAGCTAAAGAATGAATGGAAGGGCTGCTTCGGTGGACTCATGCCTTTACCATCAGCTAGCTTCAGAGTGCACCTACAGATCCTTTATGCCACCCTTCCCTTAGAGGCAAGAGCCTGGAACTTGGACTAGAGCCAGTGTGGTGTAGTGGTTAGAGTGTTGAACTCTTAATGCCTGAGTTCATGCTTACCTCCAGCATGGCATAGTGGTTAGGGTGCTGGATGAGGACATGGGGACCTGGGTTCAAATCCCCACTTAGCCTGAAGCTCACTGGGTGACCTTGGGCTAGTCACTGCCTTTCAGGCTAACCTACCTCACAGGGTTGTTGAGGGGATTAAATGAAGAGGGGAGTAATATACACCACCAAATAATAATAATAATAATAATAATAATAATAATAATAATAATAATTTATTATTTATACTCTGCCTTGGAGAAAAGGTGAGATACAAATGAAACAAACAAACTGCTGGTGACTAGAAAACGCTACCACAGACACCTCCCCAATTCCAAATTACATCTTTCAGTAGATTTAATTGTAGGCCATTTTGATAGACAATCCTGGATAAAACGTAGGGCAGTAGTACTAACAACCACCAACCAGACATAGGGGAGGAAAAAACTTTCAGGCATTAACAAACTTACATTTATCAAATGTGACTTCTGCCTTGTACAATAGTTACTGTCTTACAAAGAAAGAAACCAGTGTGTTTGTGAATATGCGCTCAGTCATTTATGGCACAAAAGAAGGGTGTGTGCAGAGAAACAAGTGTAATAAACCTTTCCAGTCTTGTTGCCTGGAGGCTATTCTTATTCACTAGAGGTGTCTGTACAAGTGCTTTTTTAAAAAAATAAAATACTGCTTCAGTTGGTTTCTACTGCAGATGTGTACAATCTGTTCCGCTAGAGCTGAACTTGGACTCCAAAACCATCATCCCCAGCCAGGAAGGGAAATAATGGCAGCTGTAGTTTGCAACATCTGGAGAACACAAGTTCTCCACTCCTGGTGTGGAGTGTGTGTGCGCAATGAAATAAGCTGGAAACAAATGATATACAAATATGGCGCACTACAGAATTTCCTCCAGCTTAAGGGAACTTAAGATGTTATAGAAGTCAAATTAAAAACTTACTTTAAAAAAGCATATTGTGGCACCTTTTGTTAAGCTGGTAAATTAGCTTTTAAAATGTATTGATTATGTATTGATTATATAGACCTTTGTTTCCTCCTCCTATAACAGACATTTTAGGGGACCTGTCTGTCAACTGAGGGGGTCTTAGGAAGCAAGAAACTGCTGCCTACCAACCAAAACAGGCCCATGTAAATGCTGACTAAAGTGGTACCTCGGGTTAAGAGCTCAATTCGTTCTGGAGGTCCATTCTTAACCTGAAACTGTTCTTAACCTGAGGTACCACTTTAGCTAATGGGGCCTCCTGCTGCCACTGCGCCGCCACCACACGATTTCTGTTCTCATCCTGAAGCAAAGTTCTTAACCCAAGGTATTATTACTGGGTTAGCTGAGTCTGTAACCTGAAGCGTCTGCAACCTGAGGTACTACTGTACTGCAGAAAGGTGCCACTGGCTAAATTGCTCTACTACCAGAGTTCAAGTGCAATTTGTGCAAATCCCAAAAATGGGGTGTAGTCATGGACAAGGTATGGACTCAACACACACCAGATCCAACACCCCACTCCAAGGACATGCCAAAAGCCTACTCTGGGGATGAGGATCCTCAGATCTTGAGCCTACAGTGGCCCTCCAAGCCCTTTTATCTGCCCCTTGGGCATCTTCCAAAAGTACAAGGCCTTGTACTGTGATAATGCCTCTTGCCTGCCACATCTGTTGCTGGCTCCATCTGCCAATGGCATAAGGTCCTGGGGGGTAGCCTAGATGGAAATGAAACCTTTGGAATGAAAAAGATCCCCCACCCATGGTCTACGCCATGACAGAACCTGGTGCAGTTAATTCTTCTCCCACTGACTCCCATGGGAGCTAACAAGGCAGAAAACAATTACTTCTCCTGCCAAGCTTTTTATACTACCTCTTCACACATAAACTAGGGGCACTCTGAGTGCCACATTAGAGTTTGGGGCCTTTGGATTCCCAACCACATGACTACTTGGCCTCTCTCTCAATTTTGCAATGCAACGGATAATAATTCAGCCCCCAACTTAGTTCCTTTGTTCACCAAAAAGGCATTTTTTCAAAAATCAGTTCTGAAGAACCAGAGTTATTTCCTTCACTTCCAATGCCCTCACCTTGTAATCCGAAAAGCAAGACATGCAGCACTGCAGAGTACTGACCAATACAAAATATATTTAAAGTTGCAGCACCAGAACATGCTTAAGATCTAATCCATTTAAAGCAACAGTGTGCAATAAGCTCCATACACCTTCTTGCCTTTCAAGATCAAGTCTTCCTCTACAGGCAGAAGTTGGACCAAAGATAGAGACAGCCTTTCAGAGGATTACAGAAGTTGCTGACTTGCTCCCGGCTTCTAAGCCTCGAGTTAACAGGTAGAGATGGTCATAGATGCTAGACAATAGAAGTGTGCTCAAGCCCCACCCAGCGCGAGGAATCACTTACAGAAACCACGCCAGATTAAGATATTCGCTGCCGAGATCTACAAGCCAGACAAAAAGGAAGCCAAGAAACGGTGCCAGGGGTGACGCAAAAGGGTTTTGGGAGCACCTAATCCTGTTGATCGGGGAGGGGTAGCAGCCTCCTTTGTTAGGCTGGGAAGCAAAAGCACACGGATCAATCTGCTGAGCGAGTCTGACACAGACTCAAGAGCGCGCCCCCGCCCCGCAGCTGTTTCTTTGGGGAGAAGAAGGGAAAGAGCTGTGGCAAGCGAAAGGCTCCGCGGCCCCCGAGCAGATTCCGGGCTGGGTGCGGCTCCCACCCTCGCAAGCCAAAGAATCTTATCCGTCGTGGCGGAAAGCAGACAGTACTGTACTAAACTAAAGCCTCGTGGCTAATCCTCTTTTGGGGGGGGGGGTGTAAGAGGCCTATTCTCAACATGCACAAAAACATCCCCCCCATAAAACTATCCTCTTATAAAAGCTCCAGCCCCCCCCCCACCCCAAGCAATATGGTGCGTCATTTCCCCGTTTCCCAACAATCTGCAGTTCCGAAGCCGAGAAGCAGGGGCTTCTTCCCGACGATCGCAGCGTACAAAGGGGAAGGCAAGTACGACACAGGTCCGGAAAAGCGAGCGAGGCCTCGAAGGAGAGAAAAGGCGGGCCGCCGGCTCCCCATTTCCAGCAGCGGAGAGCTGGACGGCACCACGCCTGTCTTCTGGGCATCCTGGCAGACATAAAAGGGAAGGCGGCTCCTGCCTGCCCACCCGCCCCAGAGACGCATCCAGGCGGTGTGTGGGTGTGGACCGCCGGGAGGAAAGTCCCGGAGCCGCGGCATGACAATAGGCCACCCGCGGTCACTGTGCGCCTGAAGGAAAGCGCCCACACCCGTGTAGTGGCCTCGTGCAGACGACCCCTTCGCCACCCAGGAAAAGCCTCGGGCGGCCGCGAACCGGGATCCCCGTTTGCCAAGCGGAACTGGCTCCCAAGACCCTCCCAGGCCCACCGGAGGACCCCCCTCCCCAACACCCTGTTCTCTAACCCGCGTTGGTGGGGGGCTTCACGTGTCCGGCAGCAACCACGTGTGAACGGAAGAACCGCCACCGCCGCCCACCCAAGAGACATGGGCTCTGGCCCGCTCCCCACACGGTCCAGGGAAAGGAAGGGGGGAAGCGAAGAATAGGAAGCGGCGACGTATATATAGATATGAAACCAAGGAAACGGTCCCCGGGAAACGGTCTAAACCGACCTGGAACTGCTTCGCCCGCTGGGGTCCATCCCCTTGTAGGTGGTCGTGGTGGTCATGGCGGGGAAGAAGCCGGGTGAGGAGCCGCCCGAGGAAGAGGTAAGCGGAAGGTCTTATTCCCGCAAACCAACACTGTACTGCTGCCGGCGTCAACTGCAGTAGCCGCTTGGCGTTGGCAGCTCCTTTTATACCCGTCATGGCTCGTGCCGTCGTATTGGACAGTTCAAAACCGTTCTCCCGGCCTCACTTGCCGGCCTCGTGCTACTCCAGAGATCGTCCCGCCTCCGGATGCCGGAGACTGGTCCAGCCACAAGCACGCCCCGCTGGACTGGACGAGAGGTACTTTTGCTCAGCGCTTATTGGTTGTTCCAGAGCGCTCTCCCCCTTTGTTTCCGATTTAACGGTGTGGCTGCCACTCAAATCAATTGGGTGCTGATTGGCTGGGCTACACATGAGGCAATAACAACTTCCTTAGCCTTTCTTTACGAGATAGCAGTTTAAGGGGATCCCTTCATAGGGAGTGGCATAGCAGGGATGCGTGAAGAGGTGTTTGGTCGCGCCCCGGAACCTGAAATAAACCCGGCACGTCCAGGATTTGGCCCCCATAATGTATGAAAAGAAAGTGCCGCTCTTCCCTTTCAAACTACTGTACACAAAACCGCGCAACACAACAAATCACTGGCAACTCACTACTTCAGTACAATGCCCCGTAGTTTTGCTGCTTCCAGGATATGATTGAACTGGGTGATGCTAACATTCCTACCGCATGAGCAGGCAAAAAATAAAAATACTTGAATATAGAAGTATGCAGTACAGTGGTATCACATTATTGCTTTGCGATGTAAAACCACGATGTGTAAGAAGGTAGAAAGGAAAAAGCTGACATCTCTCTTGATGCAGGCAGCATGACTGGGCATGAAATAGGCAGGTTTCCGCATGAAGAAAAATTGGCTTTTTTTCGCGGCCGGGGGAGATAAAGCAGAGTGTTTGACTTTTCACTAAAATGTAGGTTCCGGCAGCTGCTTTGCAAAGCACTTGGTATTTAAACAGGCCAGTATTTTTTTAATACTTTGATGTTTTAGATGAGGACTCCTCTCCAAACGCACCTTCAGTTTTGCTCTAGGAAAAATAGGGTGGCAATTTACCATGCGATCAGTGGCCAGCAGACTTTTTATTCTACAAAGCTATGAAAGTATGCATGTACATGCATGTTTGAGAACATGAAGCAACAGTAAAAAAAAAAAAAAGCCAAAAGGGCACTATAGTTCTATCTCAAGGTTTTGTTATTCTATGATATGACATAATCCTACTCAGTACAAAGGAAGTACATCATTTACTTTTCTGGGAATGGGAACACTTTACCACGTGCTGTTCTCAAGTGTAGTAGCACTGACACAATGCTAGCAAAAGGTAATCAGTGTGAAATCACTTTAAGCAGGGTTATCAAGTAATACTAGCTTCTCACATTTAAAGAGTACTGTCTCCTCAGTCCCGCTGTTGAAACAAGCATTTCTAATCACTTCTCCATATTGAGACATAGATCAGGGGAAAAAAACCTATTTCCCTATTTAAAGTCATTCAGTTAAGGGGGGGGGGAGGAGAGAAACACTGTAACAAGATGAGATCATGGCTGTCTCAGTAAAGGTAAATTAAGGGGGATGGAACTGAAACCACCCAGTCAAAACACTTAACTCTCCACACTCCCTGAAAGCTTGTTATTTCATGGAAGTTGTCTTCAGATAATTACCCTCTTTGGCATCCTTTACTCCTGTGTCCTCTCCTGTGAATGACTGCAGTCTCTTACTCTTGGGAGGGTGAAAAGAGCAACACATAAAGTATCTGCACTATCCCATCCTTTCATACCAGAATTTGCCGTTGGTCCTACTTGGCACCAGGCACCCATTTTGTATAGAGGCCACCCTGTTACACACCAATTAAGTAGCTAGCTGCTTTCATAAATTACTGAATTTCTGGGGGCTCTCAGAAGTTTTTTTATCTGTACTACAGACTAAGACAAGTTACTTCCCCTAATTATCTGTATAAACCATGATAGTATTTTTGTTAACTGGGCGATGTAAACAGGCATGAAGCAGCACTGGAATACCACATCCCTTTGAAAGCAACTCCATTTGGCTGAGAGGAAGCTATGCCCATGGGAATCAATCTAGAAAATGATAATTGTAGGTATTTGATTCCAGATGATCAAGTAGGAAAAATAGATCATGAATCCAGCACTTTCCTCAAGTACGGTAAATGCCCCATTGCTGCTGACACAAATATATTTCTGTCTTTCTTAAACTCATCAGACCATGTATTTAAATCTTTGAAACAGATGGGTTATTTTTTGAACATACCCCTCTTCATGTTTGCAGAATGGTAGATATGCAATTTATCAAATATTTATTAGCTAGCCCTATAAATACAGTGCATATGCAGAAGCACTGGGCAGTGTATATGCCATTTCAGAGCTAATATTGCCCCTTACCACCCTGTTTTTAGAAAATATGTCAAGGCACATCTTCCTAATTTGAACTTCTGTATCTTTTAGTAGTACTTGCAATGTTTTTAATTACATTTTTATTTTTAATACACTGCCTTGGTAGTTTTCAGAAAGGCAGTACAAAAGTAAATAAGCATAACATTTCTGGAATACAGATGCTCTTGCTTAACTCCATTCCAACAAGACAGTAACAATTTCATTTTAGTAATAAATTTCTTGAGATTGCCTTGTTTTAAAATACTTATAAGTACATACTATCAGGTGAATCTATACAATTTCGGATGGAGACAAAATCTTAAATTTAAAAATACGTTAAAAAATATACCCCAGTATTCTTAGACATTCTTAAAATTTGGATTTCATCAGCACGCGTAGAACTCAAATTATGACAATGGATGCTGAATCCTCTCTCCTGCCTCTCCTTCCATCTCGTCTCAAGAAGCCCCATACCATGGATTTTTAACAGCAGAAGCAGAACCAGTAATATTTACAGTAAAATTACAATCTTAAACCTGGCTGCTCTGAACTAGATACCTCAACTTTATCACAACTTATGACCGTGGGCTGAAAGTTTTGCACCAGCTCCTATGGCTCCTATGAAGGCTTACCTGAATCTCCACAAGGCAACAAGAGTAACTTAACTGCCCAGCTGCAGCAGGGTTCTGCAAAAAGTAGGAAGGCAACTGCATATATGGCAATTTCTGCACTGACAACTTCTCAGCACTAATTAGGCCTTCACACTAATGCTAGAACCTCAATGTTGTATTCACATAAAAGATTACAAGACTGGAACAAACTACAATGTCTGTTTTCCCATTCTACAATGTTGTTTTTGATGAGAGCACTGTTTTAATCACTAAATGTGTAAAATAATCTCATAATATCCTAAACATAAAACACTGAATACTGAGCCCTCTATTAATGTAATAGCTTTATCCTTTTTTATAACTTAACAGCAGTTTATTGTAAGGAACAGTACTTTATATTTTACAGATTACTTTGTTATGAACTTAAGTAGGCAAAACTAATGTGACATAGGAGATCCACTATCCAGTTATTTTTAATAACTGATCCCAAGCAACTACTCCAAAGATAAGGGAAATGAGGTTTCATCCCCTTTCATCTTAGGCTATTTTCCCCAATCTAAATCAGCCTTCTCAAGCTATTCATTTATTTATATGCCACCAACTCATATTTCAAGGCAGAGTACAATAATATATACAACAAAACATAAAAACAATATAAAATTATGAAAATGACTAGCTAATCAATAAAGTTTTAACAGCTGCGCAGGTCCTAACGGCATAAAAAGATCTTTATGAAAGTACTAAGAGTGCCTGCTAAATCTCTCCTGAAATAGTATTTATTCCACAGGTCAGATGTGGAATGTCCATCTTCTAGCGGAGACCAGTCAGTCCTCTCTAACATGTGGGACAACTAACAGCGCTCTTCTGGATGATCTGACTGGTTGATCACCAATCACGGGTTCAGGCAGTCCTTAAGATATCCTGAACCCAAAGTTGTTCAGGCCTAGTCCAGGAGCATATGGGCAGCCAGGGCAGAGGTTTTACCAGAAGTGCTGCATGCTATTGGCTATCTGACACCAGCAGCAGCCTAGCCCCTGCATTCTGCACTAGCTGGAGCTTCTAGACCAGGCCCAAGTGAACCCCACATATAGCCCACTGCAGGAATCCAGTCTAAAGGTTACCCCAAGCCGAGCTAGCCCAATCCTGATATGGCCAAAATGGTTGTTCCAGAGAAAGCAGGTAAAAGGCACTACTAGCTACACCTCCAAGCTTTATACCTGCTTCCAGAGGAATGCAACCCCATTCAGAACCGGAAATTTGTCTCTATCTTCCAGACCCAGAAACCACCTCTCCATAAAGCCTCCATCTTGCATTTCTCCCCACAAAGTTAATAGCAGGGTGATGGGTTGCAATTTAGATCAGAGGAATGTGAGGGAAACTGTATGTGAAAAAAGGGTTAAACATTTCACCAGCACTTCAACGTAGCTGTGTGAGGATGGATAATCACTAAAAAGCCATGAAGGAACCTAGCCACAGATCACCCACATTACATATTGTTTGACCGTAGTCTTTCAGAACAGCCTGTCAATTATACACAAATATAAAGGTGCGTGCCAGCTGGTTTCCTTTTGTATATACTTGGGATAGCTCAGTTGGTAGAGCATGAGACTCTTAATCTCAGTCATGGGTCTGACCCAACGTTGGGCAGGTTTCCTGCATTGCAAGGGGTTGATCTAGATGACCCTTGTGGTCCCTTCCAACTCTATGATTCTATGAAACACAAGCAAAACATTTTCATCTGGCTATCTATTGTAGAAACCTTGGCATTTCTTTCCAAGGTTTCCAGTACAAGAGCTATTCTTTTTTTAAAAAAGGATAAAAGTCTGTCTCTCTGCCTCTGACAATTTTACTCTGCTCTAGACAGTAGGGGGCAGCATAATAACTGGGCAAGCAATTTGATGAAACAACAGCAAGTAACTAGTGGATTCAGTGTCTGCCACATCAGCTGACTCATCCCAAGTTTAAATGTTATCACAACACAGAAAAATAAGCTTATTTTAAACAAGAAGTTTATTTAAACAACAAGACGCTTTACTTGAAGGGAAAACTATCCAAGATCAAATTTTTGTTTAGAGTAATTTACCCCTACTTAAAGACAGATTGCTCTACATGTAACAGCTACGTACAAAAAAGTTATAAAATCGTCCTTGGTTGTACAACGATAAAAGAAAAACATTGAAATTATCCAATCAAATAAGGTATGCAAGGTTTTTGTTTTTCAACAATGAGAGCAAAATAACTTACTGGAATATAAAGATAAAAGTTAGAGGAGCATGCCATGGAGGAATGGGGCATTTTCACAGACCAGTTTGTTTTTACCACCCCATCTCCATATGATGTTGATCAAAACATACCATTGGCCATTTAGTTAAAAAAAATATGCATGTCTGTGCACATACACCAGTTACGTTATGTACAATAGAAGGAATAGGAAAAGAAATCAAAGAGAGAAAGCTATACTGCAGTAGTCAAGATGTGGCTGAACCAAGTCTCGTTTTTCTAATTGTGAATGTGTTGTCTGTGGGAAAGGGAGTTTGGTTCTCTTTTAGTAGACTCCTCCTGTCTGCTGCTGGAACACATCAATTGTATCTTCATCCTCCATTTCCAACTGCATTGAAAAGATTTAAAATTCAATTCAAAATACAACAAATGACACAATCAAAACATTTTTATTTGCACTTCTCATGCTGTAAAGAGAACTACAAGCAAATACAAGAGCCTAAAGATTGCACTGTGGTTGTAACACTAACGTACCTAAACTAGAAAAGTCCACTAACGTACCTAAACTAGAAAACAAGGTTGCATTACAGAATGAGTGAACTGAATTCTGTTGGTACCGCCAGACTCAATGGATTGGATCAACAGAAGCACAAATGGCACAGAGCTTGTGCAACGGGGATTTTCTGGTTTATCTTTTCCAGTGGAGTCCCAGGTGTCTCTCAAAAGCCACTCCATGGGGAGCAGAGGCCCCTCCAGAATGGCATAGTATGGGCATGCGGGGGGAAGGGGAGAGCGCTACTGCAGGATGGGAAGACTGACAGAATTCAGGAAAGGCTATCTTGTCTGCATGCAAGTGTCTTCTTTCCACATGTGCGAGACACTTTTGAATCAAAGCCAACAGAGATTAATAATCCAGAGTTAATTATAGTAAACTTAAGTGCATTTTCTGTAATTAAGACAGAAGAATTGTACTATTCACTTGTCAGGATGGTGAATCCATAACAATAATAATGTATTACTGTACAGGGATCAGATTAAAACTCCCTACACCTGCAATGAAGGCTAAAGTATTAGGATGGCACAGAGACAATTGGGTAAAATTCAAATTGTACTTTTAGGTTGTCGCAAACTGCATGCAGGACCCGATTATCAAGAACTAGGGACATAAAATCTAAAAAAAAATAAAAATTGTTGCATTTGGCAATTAACTGAATAAGTGTTCTACATACCACAGTGTTAGTTGCAAATCAGCATGACCTACCTATTAACATGGATAAGATTTAGTATTAAACTATTTCTTAGCTGATATTTGTATTCTTATTTTCTGTTTTCACTCTAGCAGAAACATTAACAGCTTTTTTCTTACCTGTGCAGGTGTATCTGTTTCATTGATTGGCTGCCCATCAAACCGGAATCTGATTTGCCTCATTGACAAACCCTACATAAATAAAATTTTAAAAAGAGTCTAAATTACTTATCAGCTGAGCCAAACAGCTACCACAAGCCATCATACTTATTTTACCAATCTTTGCATTTAAGAAAGGAACAGCAAAATACACATTATTGAGCGGCAAATTAAGTGTTGCTTGTGTAATAAAGGTGTTCAGCAGTGCCCCTACTGGTAGCATGTAGGAGATGCTTGATACATTTTCAAGTCCAAAAGCAGTGATTTGAGATCACAATTGGGAGTAAACTTGAATGAGACTTTAGTGTGGCAAGTCTCAGAAGGACTGACATTTCAGAAGGGTAGCAGGATTCACTTAATGTATCCCATTAGTGGAAGCCCTGTGCAAGGACTTCCTCTTGTATGACAGGTCTCTCCCTCCCCACCCCTCAAAATTGGCTGCTGCTGGTAGAACCTCACAAACAGCATGCTTGCTTCTGCAGTCAGAGTATTTGTAATAATGCCACACTGAATTTCACCCACAGCCAAAGCAGAGAAACAAGAATATTTTTCTAGGTTTATTGCACTGCATTGCAAACATCTAACAAAACCGCTGTTTCTGCACTTATGAGTTCTGCAAGGCACAACAAAAGCATTTCAGAGTCAGAGATGTCAAGGCTGTATATTAAGTTTAAAACTCTCTTTTTTCCACTTAAGTCCAGTACCTCTCTCATTTTTTTGGTTATACCATCATTTTGGCCACTAGGAAGCTTCAATTATGAAAACAGAAGCCAATGTTTGCTCCCAAAATGTTACATGGGCTAGACATCTTGAAAAGTTATAAAACTGATCCTATTAGGCTGTGCATACTAAATATGCCTAATTATTATTTGGGTATGTTTTTGAAGCAATGGGAAGATGAGATAGAACCTTAGGTATAAGCATTGCTACCTTGAATGCGTGTGCATTGGTCCTTACTTCCAGCTAGTCAAGAAGTAAAATAAACTATCATGACTAAGCCCATATACTGTAAATCCAAACTGCTCTGCCCTCTTTAACCCATTGCTTTGCTGCATACTTTTAGGGCTGCCACTTAACTACATGAACTGACACATTCTACCACAAGTAGAAATTTGTCACTTGTAACATACTGTACTTTAGCCCAATTGTTACTTTCAGCACCAAAGGCCAAAGCTACATTTCTTGTGTGCTCATTTTATAACTAATCATGCTTTATTATTATTATTTTACTGTTTTAATTAAACTGCTTAGAGGTTTTCTCTAAACCATGCCAGATTTTTTTTAACCCCACATTTTAGACTAGAAACAGATTCTCATAGGTATGACTGGCAATTTAGAACTTTTTTAAAAAATAAACAGAAAGCCCTCTCACATCCACAATTTTCTCCAGTCAAATTTGCAGTAATCAGGTGTGTCCTCACCTTTCAATATGGCAGCAGTGAGGCCCACAAGGCTTCCACATTTGGACTGTGTAGCCTTTGTGATCAAGCAATGTTTACTTGCACTTGAAATCATACATGACATCAGGCATGGTGCAGGTAAAGGGTCAAGGCTAGCAAGACATCATGCCTTTGCTCTTATGGTTTGATATCAAAATGCATGGGCAAAAACAGGTCACAGGACATCACTGTGACATATTAGGTGATTGATAGGTGGTCAGCCCTGTCAAACCTAGCCCACGGGGTCAACAAGCATCCAGCTCCGACTCCTGCAACACGGGAAGGAATCTTGCGTCTGACATACACTATGGGTTGGGAACAGTCTTCAGCTCTGGAATTCATCCTTGTTGTGCAGTGCTTCCAGAACATTGGGAAGGCCCAGCAAAGCACAAAGTAGTCCCATCTCTCCTTCCAAGCTCGGATATAGGGACAAAAAAGAGATTGTCTCACTGTGCATCAGGGGTGTTGGGGCTACTTATGCTTGCCATAGCAAGAACTTGTGGACCTCTGCTGCGTACCATGCATAATTATGTACCTGCTTGATCCAATGCATCAATGATCCTGTCTTACCATTTTCCTAAGTTTTTTTCCTTTGTCCTCATGAAATGCTACACCTTAGTCTCATCATTTATTTGCATATTTTGTATTATACTTTCAGTGTTTAGTGATGCTTGGATATACAGTGGTACCTCGGGTTAAGAACTGAATTCATTCTGGAGGTCTGTTCTTAACCTGAAACTGTTCTTAACCTGAAGCACAACTTTAGCTAATGGGGCCTCCTGCTGCCACTGCACAATTTCTGTTCTCATCCTGAAGCAAAGTTCTTAACCCGAGGTAATATTTCTGGGTTAGTGGAGTCTGTAACCTGAAGCGTATGTAACCCGAGGTACCACTGTAGAATATCTTTAGCAAGCAAGCATTATGTTGGAAGACTGCCATGTTCTTGCTCCTCAACAATTACATGAAAGTCTACTAAAATGAGGTTGAATGTTCCACTGAAGTATTTGCAGAATGACCAACAGTTTCATTCATCCAAAAATTATCCCTCATCCTCAGCTTAAGACACAAGCTTCTGCAAAAGACAGAGCTAGCTTAGGAAGTAGAAGGCTCTTCATCCACTCTATGGTAAAGCCACAACACAATTTATGAGAAGACTGTCAGAAGGACCTGCAGTGTAAGCACTCAGTCTAGCACAAACCTTAGGGTGAAGTCTGTTCACAGTCCTTCAGTGAAAACTTAACAGGATAACTATTGTTCACAACTTGCATCATATTTAAAGTTTGTGAATATAAGTGCTATGCCCTAACCATGTTAATAACAAGTAGTAGAGCAAGCTAACTTCAGAGACCAACTTCACCATGACATGTACAGAATCTCAAAATATTCAACTGCTTTGTGTTAATATTCTTACATTGCCTTATTGCTATGGAAATTGTTCCCATTTTATTTACTAGGTTGTGGTAGTCTTAAGTCTTCTAAACCTGCAATATGGAAGTATGCACCTTTTGAAGCAGATTTATTTCCAAGCCAGAAAAGTGGGAAAACAGACCATAAGATGAAAACACTGCATAACTTTCCCCAAACTCAACTGCAAAAACAGGTGTCATAACTTAATACTACCTCAACCTGCTATAATAAAATTATTCCAAACAATACAAAAGCAAATACTATAAAAGTTAACTATCAGCACCAAAATGCCTAGACTTGCTTTCTTCTGTTTTGTTTTCTGTTTTTGCTTCGTTCACCAAGCTGGAAAACTCAAAAAGGAATGTAGCACTTATCTTCTAAATAGGTGGGAGCTACGGAGAAAGCTGAACTGAGAATGAACCTTTTCATTGAGAGTACACTGGTACCTTGGGTTACATACGCTTCAGGTTACAGACTCCACTAACCCAGAAATATTACCTCGGGTTAAGAACTTTGCTTCAGGATGAGAATAGAAATTGTACTGTGGTGGCGCGGCGGCAGCAGGAGGTCCCATTAGCTAAAGTGGTCTTCAGGTTAAGAACAGTTTCAGGTTAAGAACAGACCTCCAGAACAAATTAAGTTCTTAACCCGAGGTACCTCTGTACTGAAGATCATGAAAGGATGCACTTTCATTACATGTACAATTGTACATGTTTATTACAGGGTTAATTAATAGGCATGAAGGTGCCTCAAAATGTTTCTTTGAGCATTCATACAGTCTTCTCACCTGTCGTTCACAATAGGCTTTCATTAGTTTGCTAAGTGGTGTATGCCTTTTAATCTTAAACTGCACCACAGATCCATCTTGCCCTGCAACCTTCAGATTAATGTGGTCATTATTTTCAGTCTTCACACCTTCCTGTAAGGGGAAAAAAAAGCATAATGATTTTAAAGTTATTCCATCTAGTAATGAATCCTCAAGTTCAATACGCATTATCACAACCAGAGTTCTCAAAGACTAGCCACTACAGCTCTGTTTCAGAAATATCATTCATTAGTAAGTGGTTTTAGTGGGCTGTTGCCAACTAACAAATGGTCCATAGTAGACAGGTCAATTAGATCACTGCAACTATTTCTATGCTTTGTGTTCTGAACTAAACATTGATTTCACTTGATTTATCTACTATACAAGATTCACAACAATACATGGCAATACTAAAACTAACAAACCTCATTAAGTTTGCAATTCTACACAAACGTACCTGGAAGTAAACACAAGTGAGCTCAGTGGGGCTTACCTACTCAGACATTTCATTTTAAATCACCCAATAAAACTGACCAGCACCATATAATGATGAATTTAAGAGACCAAGTGCTCTTGACTTACTATATGGGGAAAGAGTTTTAAAGGTTAAGGCAGCAGCATGCAGCTGTAAAGAGCACAATAGTTAATTTTATCCTTCTTAGGAAAGCTACAGCTATTCTTGGAGCTTTAGCTACGGACCTGACAATTACCAACACCTCTCTTGCTTTATTTAAACTAAAGGCAAGCATTAAGTTATTGTTCTAATGTATTTATGTACACAACTCTGAAGCACAGCCTCATAATGCATGCAATTATTGTTTTATTCTGTCCCTTTAGCATAATGAGAACAGAATTACTTCTCTTTTTCTTTCTTAAAATAACTTCACCACTGCAAAAAAGGGGGGGGGAAAGAAAAAATACATTTTCTTAGCTAAGTTTTGGATCTGGGTTTAGGGTTCAAATCTCCTCTGCCATAAAGTTCACAGGGTGTTATTGAGCTAGTTACTGTCTCAGCCTTAAACTATTTCACTGGGTTGTTATGGGGATCAAATTGGGGGGGGGATGCAATCCACCTTAAATTAATCGGCAGAAACACTGGATATAAATATAATAAATATGAAGAAAAGAAAAATAATGTATCTTAAAATGTGCTTATCTTCTCTCACTCAACAGGGTTGAAAAACAACTACCACCACCACCATGAAGACACATTAAGAGCTTTTTAGCTTTTATCTTAAGGAACTTAAGGAACAAAAAGTTACTTTGCAAGCATGCCCACCATTTTTTAAAAGTACATAGCACCTACTAGTCTGGGTCTGGGTAAGGTTCCTCCATACTATACTGTAAGCTATGCAGGTATGCTGGGGTGCCACTTAAAAGGGCATCGTTTGACCTTAGGAACATTCCCTATTTCTGATCGCTACGAGCTCAGAGCCTCATGGAACAACTCGTACCTTTGAAGAACCCATGACTATGACCATCCCATTAAGTTCACAGTGCGCCCGACTCCACACAACAGACGTTCCCTATGGCCTACCTCCGATGCACCTAAGACACACGCACAAAAATACAGAAACCACAGGCGCCACAGGGCCCTCACGCTGCAAGGCTTTGCAGAGAGCTCCTGGAAGGCGCAGCAGCGAAGCCCCACACCTCCGATCTCGCCCTTGCACACTCCCGCACACAAAGCAAACTCCATCCAAAAGGCACGCACGCACAGAACACCACCACCGTCGCCCCCTTTTGTAAAAAAAATAATAGTAACGTTCCTCTGTTCAACCGCCTTGAGCGGCGGGCGGGATCCCGCGGAGTCCGCGAGAGGAAAGGGGTTTTTCGCGCAGCCAACGTTTTGGCGCCTCCGAAGTCACATTTAAAACGAGGCGTACGTCGGAAAAGGAGGGAGGGAAGGAAGGAAGGAGGGAGGAAAAGGAAAAGCCAGGCCACCCAGAGGCCAGTTACCTCCGCGGGAAGCAGGGAGAGAAAGAGGGGTTACCTGCCGCCCAGGGGCCACTTAGGGAGGACAGCAAGCAGCGTGCAGGGCAGCCAGGAAGGAAGCGACACAAAGAGGGGCCTTCCCATCGCCATCGCCACCCCCCTCGCCGGTCAATAAAGCTGCGGATGGCGCCCAGCACACGAGGGACTAGCGCCTCTTTCTTGCAAAGGGAGGGGGCCACAACATCAACAACAGAAACCCGAGAGGGAAGGGGCCGTTCCGCAGCCCTCCGCAGGGGCAAGGGAGGCTCGCCGCTGTAAGGAAAGGCGAGCTCCTCGAGGGGGCACCCCCATCCCTTCCTCCCCCTCCCCCTAGAAAGAAATCCGATTAAGGCGGAGAGGGGGAGGGGGTGGAAAATGGCGCGCAAGAACCGGCGCGGCGGAGCCGACGCTGCGCCGCCTCCGTCCCCGCCGCCCGTGCCGGCTCCGTTGCCTCCGCTCCCCGCCGTCTTCGCTCACCTTGGGCTTCTCGTCAGCCATGGCGAGTTCAGCGGGGGCCGGTCCGCTGCGAGCACCTCACGCGAGCAAGTGGGGGGACGGAAGGATGAAAAAAGGCGACCGCGACGGCCGAGACAGAAAGACTGGGGGAGGGGGCGAGTGAGCGCGCACGCACTGCCGCGGGGCCGCGCCTGAGCCTGCGAGAGCGCGCACGCACGGCCTCCCCCCTCCCCCTCCAGTCCGCTCGCCATTGGGCCTCGGCGGGGCGAGAGCGCGCAGCGCCGTTACATAACTCGGAAGAGAACGGCGGAGGGAGGAGGCAATGGCTGCGTGCGTGCGCGCACCCAGGGGGCGTCGTCCGCGCCCCTGCCCAACGTGCGCGCGCCCCGCTGGGCGCAGCGAGCATTGCTCTTGCTCGTGAAGAGGGTATTGTCTTTTCAAAATGGCCGCCGGGCCTGGGAGACTGCAGAGATCTCCAGCTAGCCAATTTGCACTTTCCATCAAGTTACCATTGCTATGATTTACATGGTCCTGCTAAACAGCAAATCTCTCTGCCTTTTCAATTGTTCCTTTTCATTTGGTTAATGGGCTAGCCACATTAATCCTTGTTAGATTTCTGTGTACAACCATTCTATCTCTGTTGCACCAGATATCACCCAAAGTAGGTCCCTACTTTCCCGGATGTTAGCTGAAGTTTTCTTGTACCAACTCCATAATTTCTCTTTGTATCCCACTAAATAAATTGTCATTCATGCATATGTTAAACTGCTATTACACTGAAGTGTGCCTATCTACTAATGAAAAACTACAAAATATCAGATTTCCTCATTACCTTACATGGAAACTGAACCTGTACACTTTACTAATATTCACTGATAATTTCTTTTCACTTTCCAAATTAACACACCTTGATCTCAAATGTCCAGAAAGAAAAGCACACTGGTTCTGGAATAAACCCATCACTGATGTTTTAAGAAAGGATATTTACATAATCCTCAACTATGAACAGGAAAATTGTGTTGCTATTTTCATAAACTTGCTTTAATCCCTGAATATCCTAGTGGAACAGTGGTTTCCACTGTGTTCATTTATCAGGGGTTCCTTGATGAGAAGGGCAGATAAATTTCCCTGAAAAAACTTCACTACTGTTTATCTTCCCTGCATAGTGCAGTCACTGGGAAGTATTGAGTGAATTCTTAGTTCACCTGGGGCCCAGCAGACTTGCCGGTTTTCCACACTGTGTGCAAATAGAAATTAGAAGACAATTAATGCGTGTGATAGAGAATAGGCATAAATGCACAAAAAGCAAATGGTCAACTATTGTATTTTTGGGCAGAGCAATGCTATAGCTTTGGTACACCAGAATACCACTAATGCTGTTGGTGTAACATAGTTCATATTTGGTCCCCACTCTGTGCTTAGCTCTCACCAGTGGTTCCTAGAAGCTGTCAGCATATGACGGCAGCCACACCCTAAAAAACAGCTTCCACTGACCAGCTAAACCAGATGAGGGTAGCCAGTGGGTCTCAGCCCTCTGTTAGGGAATTTCCTATGCATGCAAAGACAGCCTCCAGTGGACTGAGCGGACGAGACCAATAATGGGACCAACAGTAAAAAAGATGATTTCTGCATGTGCTGTAGAGGGATATGAGGGGCTGATGAGTCTTGTCAACCTGGGAAGGTAGCCCATCTAGGAGAAGGAAAACTCTGATCCTAAACCTCTGCTGCCTTGCGGGATATCTTTGGGAGAAGAAAAGGCTAAGGAATAAACCAAACACAAATCTGGAGTGGAGTCCCTAGAATGGTTGAAAAATGCCTTGTATGCCTTCTGGCAACTCCTGCAGCCAAGCTGGTGCCAGACGTATTACTCTGCTTTCCTTTACATCACAGCAGTGAGGCTAAGAGGAGGGTCATGTCATCAGGGCAGTCTACAACCTCTATACACACTGTCCAAGCTTGTGCCCTGAGGAGGTCACTTCAGTGCTGCTTATGCAGCAGTTTGACTTCACCCTTGCAGGCGCACTTCATTTTCTCTCAGGACAGAAGGATATCAACAAGAACAATTCTTGCTCAGCTCGAAAGATGAAAAGCACAAGTCCCCCCAATCACAGAATGGACCACTGATGATGTCCATACTTGCAGCCTCCATGGTAGCACTGAGGACTTCCACCAATCATGTGTCAGCCCTATGACAGTGCCTCCATGGAAGAAGCCAATCCATTCACAGCAACTAATTGACATTTCCATGACCTATCCCCATTTCACTCTGCACACAACACACCTGGCACAATGACACCACAGCAGCAGCAACTGCATAAATTAATATGCACAAGTAGGAATAAATCAATAACTGGGAGTTCCAAGAGATCCTCATACACCGGTTTGAATCTTAATTCCACACAGGTTTCCATGGCACAATACAGTGGTACCTCGGGTTAAGAACTTAATTCGTTCTGGAGGTCTGTTCTTAACCTGAAGCACCACTTTAGCTTATGGGGCCTCCTGCTGCCGCCGCGCTGCCACTGCACGATTTCTGTTCTCATCCTGAAGCAACGTTCTTAACCCAAGGTAATATTTCTGGGTTAGCGGAGTCTGTAACCTGAAGCATATGTAACCTGAAGTGTATGTAACCCAAGGTACCACTGTAGTTCAAGACTAACAGGGTGGGGGATAGAAGCCTTTTTGTAGGCATGGAAAGGAACTAGGAAAGCCCCAATCACACACAAGAGCAACTTCCATTAGCTCACTGAGAAGGGCATGGAGTTGAGAAATGAAACACAAGTTCAAGTCCCACTAAGTGGATCTGGAGTGAAAAGGTCCTCCTCACCTTCTGAATGCCAGTCTGGCAACAGTCGTATAAGAGTGAGAGAATGAGAGAACCCCTGAGTCAAAACCTCTGCATATTCTTCAGAGCAGGTCTGTACCTGTTCAGCTACAACAGGAGACAACCAACATGGCCAATTTATCACCTCGCAGCTGTCAGCATGGAGAGACAGCTCAGGTTTCACATGTAAAGGTATCCTTGACTGTTAGGTCCAGTCGCGGACAACTCTGGGGTTGTGTGCTCATCTCACTCTATAGGCCGAGGGAGCCGGCATTTGTCCGCAGACAAATGTGGCCAGCATGACTAAGCCGCTTCTGGCGAACCAGCGCAGTGCACAGAAACGCTGTTTACCTTCCCGCCAGAGCGGTACCTATTTATCTACTTGCACTTGACGTGCTTTTGAACTGCCAGGTGGGCAGGAGCTGGGACCGAGCAACAGGAGCTCACCCCGTTGCGGGGATTCGAACTGCCAACCTTCTGATCGGCAAGCGCTAGGATACCCCTGATTCAAATCCAGCATTCGAATCCACTGATAGGGGACCCCAAAAATGGGGTGCCTTACCCATTCAGCTATTTTGGTTCGTCTCTGTTAATGGCAACCTATACTGTTCTGTGTGTCAGGCTAGTTATCATTTCAGTAGGCCTCGTTGTTCTACCAGTTATCCCATACATACGGCATAGTAGCATCAGTCATCCCACTTGTGCCCTCTGAGAGGCCATCCGGCTTACAATGCAGAATATGAGTGAGCACAGTGTCAGGGTGACTCACCAGAGCCTTTGCAGCAACAAGGTTCCAACAACCCCCAGCTGAAGTGAGATTAAAATAAGGAGAGGGGAGGGTATCCTAGCAACAAAGAAACAGCACAACACCTTAATTAAAGCTTGTATTGAATGGTATCTGGGATGGAGTAGGTTCTGAAAGTCAGAAGGGCACAGGGGGGCAGGAAGCTGCCAACTAGTCATCACAGCAAAGCTCCTCTGCCTTTGACAGCTGAATAAAATACAGCAAAGTAGCAAGTGTCTCTCATGGCTCGGTTTCCTTACACAACTGTGGCACGGAGCTGGCAAAGGTACCGGAGCCTGTCTTTAACAAGTAGGTTTGGCAACGCAACCCTTCAGAAGTACAGCTGGAAGTCCTCTGACGACTGCTTACTCGTCACACCGAGCTGCTGTGGAGAGCGAAGGCGGAGAATGAAGAACAAGCAACTGCCATCACGTTGGTGCCCAGAGTCCCTAGGCCTTGATGCATAATAAGTGTTTGTGAGGAAGTTTATAGAGGGAGAGGCACCACTTCAGCGCTGCTCCACTTGTATCAACCTTTCCCCCACTGTGGGGGAGTGGGGAATACAGTGATTGAGTAAATACTTACCTCTTCCCTGTAGGGAGTTGCAAACTTGATAAAAGCTTTGCTGGTTCAGAACAAAATTCCATCTAGTCCAGCATTTTTCACAGTGGTCAACCAGACCACAGCAAGACCCCGCTATTGTAGTTGTTCTCCAGCACACATTATTCAGAAGAATAATGCTTCTGATCATGGTTTAATATAGCCATAATGACCAGTAGCACCTGGCAGCCTTGTCTTCTTTTAATGCCATCTACATTGTTGCTCATTGGCACATCTTGTGACACCAAATTCATTAGTGAATTAGTGAAGCAGTGCATGAAGAAGTATTTATTTTTGTCTCTCCTCTATATCCCACCTTCCACCTTCACTGAATGGCTCTGGGTTCTAAATGTTTCAAAGAGGAAGAAAAACCTTTGTCCCCTTCTCCACATGTCTCTCTCATGCCCCTGTCCTTTTATTAAAAAAAAAAAACAACCCAATGTCAGGCCTAGCAATAGCGGTCGCCATTGGCAGGTACTTACCAATGGTCCATGCCTACTGGAAGGCACATCAACTGATTAGCCGTCTTGTTTAGCCTGAGAGGCAGTAGCCTAGCAACAGGGGTAGATGGAGAGGCAGGTCCTCCAGCAAGTGGAACCACTGGTGCTCACCAGTTAAAATCCTCCACGCTGTCTCTGGAACCCCAAGGAACATTGCTAAAATGATCCTACACTCTTGGGAAATGCCCCAGAGTTACTGTGGTACCACCAGCAGCCAGTGAGACTAAATTTCCCCCCTGCTGCATGCCAGGCTTGGTACCCACCTACTTCAAGGTAGGGGGGAGCCATCTCTACCACCCAGTGAGACAGGGCTTATCTTCAACCACCTGTTTCCATGGCCCCTTTAACTGCTACCTCCTTGGCTTCCCAACTTGGTGGTCAGCCTTACTGCCATATCTTCCCCCATTTTAGTTGAAGGAATTGTTTTGGAACATTTCTCAATCCCTTTTTGGTTTTACCACCCTGAATGATGTGTCATTCATGAGCTTTGCCAAATCGCCATGTCACCTCTTATCCTTAACTCATTTTCATTTATGAGCATGTTAAAAAGCACCAATCTCACTATAAACCCTTTGTGGGGCTGGGGTGCATATTACATCCTTCCATTGTTAGAAATCTACATTTATCCTTGTTCTCTGTTTTCTGTTCTCTTTAACTAGTTACCAATCCATAGGAGTGTCATATTCCACAGTCTACATTTATTCAGGAGACTACAGTGAAAGTCTTCCTGCTTCTTTAGAATCATAGAATCATAGAGTTGGAAGAGACCACAAGGGCCATCGAGTCCAACCCCCTGCCAAGCAGGAAACACCATCAGAGCACTCCTGACATATGGTTGTCAAGCCTCTGCTTAAAGACCTCCAAAGAAGGAGACTCCACCACACTTCTTTGCCTCTCAGGGCAAAGTCTGCCCAAGGAGGTTTTACAAAAGTTAATTAGCTTCAAACAACAACAATTTTATTATTTATATGCCATCCATCTGACTGGGTTGTCATATAACACAATAATTTTCCTTTAAATACAAAGCAAGAACATTGTGCTTTCAAATAATTTACAGTACAATCTACATGTAATGTTTTTAGTCAAGGTCTTCCTATAAGCTTCTTTCTGTCTATCCACCTATGGTCCCTACTGCTGCCTTCTCTTATCAACCAAAGTTGTACTCGCACATTATAGCTTCCTTCACCTGCTGCCTTTGATGGTCCAATGTCTCCCTTTGTGCTTGCACTAATGATGAAAATATTTCGGAATCTGAGTAGCCTTCCCTTTCAAGCATGGCTCATTAGATTATCTGGACTTTCTGTTCTCCAAATCCTTTCAAGGACTCTCATCTGCTGGAGTATCCAGGCAACTGGAGGAGTAACCATGGAGGGGCTGTTCAGAGGAAAGGAAACAAGCCCACAGGAGCCAAGGTTCATATGTCACAACAAATTGGAATCTGGCTTGTTTAGGGTTCGTTTCCTCTCCTGCACAGCACAGTCAGGAGCAAGAGAAGAATAAAGTGTTCATGCACATTAAAGATACTTTATTTTAAATGATGAACATAAACATAAGAATATATGAAAAGCCAGTGCCCCATCTAGTCCAGCATCCTGTTCTCAACAATGGTGATCAGATGCGTATGAGAAGCTCACAAGCATGACCTTGAACACAACAGCACTCTCCCTTTCTGTGGTTTCCAGCAATTGGTATTCAGAGAGCATATGGCTTCTGACAGTGGAGATAGAACATAGCCATCAAGGTTACAAGCCATGATAGCCTTATCCTCTGTGAATTTGTCCAATTCTGTTTCAAAGTCATCCACAGATTAATTAAGTGGATAAACTGGACCTTTCCCATTTGCTTGCTCTCCTTCAAACACAAAAGAGGAAAACAGATTATGGGTTGCATCCAGAGAATTAGGTAGAACCCACAAAACACATTTAGAACACACTGTTCTCCCCAAAGAATCCTAGGAACTGTAGTTCACAAAGGTGCAATTCCCAGCACTCTTAACAAACTACAGTTCCCAGAATCCTTTGAGAGCTCACAAACAACAGCATCTCCCGTGACACAGATAATCTGTTCTTGTTCCCAGCGTACTGAAATCAGAGCTATACTACCTCTGAACATGGAGGTGTAATTTAACTGCTATGGTCTATTACAGCCTTTGATAGACGTGTCCTCCATAAATATGTCTAATCCTGTGAAACTGCAATCTGAAGTAAACCATTGGATATTACCACAGGTTCCATAATTCTGCACTATCTAAAGAGGTAATTTTTTGGACATGTCTAGATCTACCATTAATCAACTTCAGTGGTTGTCTCATAGTATTCTAAATATGGCTACATCACATAATTACTAAATCACTTTTATACCTGCTGTTCCTCACTACTTGAAGAGAGAGGAAAATAAAGTGAAAGAAGCTAAAAGCACTACTGCTATGTTGTTCTGCAGAAGTTTTTGGGAACTGAAATTCACTTTATCCACCCAATTGTCAGCTATGAATGAAAGAGATCTGGATAATATAATATTAGTTAATGCAAACTGCATGTTCAAGATTATTTTTCTCAGGTTAAATATTTATCCTGTGTTTATTTTATAGTTTAATGCTCTTTATAAAATGTACGTGATTCAGAGTTAATGAAAACAACATTTTTAGAGTGTTTTAACCAGAATACGCATAAGCATGTTTTTTAAAAAAATTGTTATCTACTATGGAGAAATAGGAAAAGAGATAAACATAATTCACATATTTTCAAGTGCTAATGTAGCCACGCCATGATCCTATTAAGTGGAGGTTGCCAGGGGTGGCCCAAGGTGTTGCGGCACCTGAGGCGAAATGCCCCTGTGATGAAGAAGCTCTTGTGGAGAAGCCCTTGTGGTGTCTCCCACACAGGGAAAGCTGAGGAGGTCATTTATGGGTCCCCCTCCTTCCCAGCAGTGGGGTTTTGCACTGGCTTCTCCCTATAGGAGAAAAGCCCCTGCTGGGTGGTGAGGGAAGATCTCCCACCACCACCACCACCTAGTGACGAAGCAAAAAGTCTTCCCTCTAGCCAATTCAGCAGGAGGGGAGGCATTCCACAGAGCTTTGCCACCAGTCTCTCTCTGCTCTGCCCCTAGAAGCCAAGGAGACTGGCAGCAAATGAGGTGCCACTCCGACAGGGAGCCAGCAGTAAATTGCACCAAGCTAGTTGGAATTAACTCTTTATTAGCACAAACAGGATCTGTTCAGTGGTGTCAGGCCTAATAAGCACAACACACATCTCCAGCAGGTCTTGCCCTTATAAAGCATTTGCTGAGACTGAAGGTCCTGCCTCCCTACCGCTGCCTAAGTCCCCTCCTCTCCAGGGTTTCCCCCAAGCAATTTGAGACAGTACCTGTGTGAAGCTAACATCTGCTCTGCCCTCTTCATGCCTCTTCTGGGCCTGGGAGACCAGAGGGGAGGGGAGCTTGTTGCAGCAGGAGGGGGAGATACCTGTGCCTCTTCACCAGCCAGACTCATCTCTTCCTCTTGGCTTCCCTCCTCTACTGCTTTACCTTCCGTCACTGAGTCTGGACTGCTTTCTGCCACAGCCTCTTCCTGCTCACTAAACCCTGTTACCTCTTCAGCTTCCAGGATCTCCTCCTCCTAGCCTGCTCCCTCTGACCACTCATTGTCATCCCACCACCACTCCCCTGGCGCTAAGCCAGCTTTGCTTCCCTTGGGTGTTCCCCAGCTGGTTCCTCCCACCAAGAAATACGTCCAAACTAGTTCAGTGTCACATTTCCTCAGATAAGTGGTCCACAGAACTGTAGCCAAAGCACTATTCAAGTAGATACGTTAACTCAAATATCTCAGGTCCAAGGCCAACACGTGTTCACGCAATCAGTTGGGAGAATGTAAAAGAGTTTGGATTGCATTAGCTGTAGGCAATAATCCAACAGGCAATCCAAGGGTAAACAGTGAACCAGAGAAAACCAATTTTGTGATTTGGTTGTGAATTTATACCCCCACCGTGGGCCAGCTAAGACTTCTAACTCTTGTTACCAGGAAGGGACAGAGCCTTAAGCAGAAGAGGGGAGCTTGGCAGAAAAAACCCAGCAGCTTGGGGAACCTCATTGCGAGAGGCAGGGGCAAAACTAGGCTTTTTCACCTGGGTCAAAGGCCCAGTTTGATACCCCCCCCCCACATTTGCATGCGCACATACACAGGCAGGGAGCCTCAATGGTGCTCCTCTGGAGGCTTCACCTGGAGCAAAAAAACAAACAACCCCGTAGCTAAGCCTCTTGAGTGAGGTTACTAGGGAACCAGGCAGAGACCCTTCTTGGTATTCGAGCCCACCTTGTGGAATGCCCTCCTGTCAGATGTCAAGGAAAAAAACAACTACTTGAGTTTTTAGAAGACAGCCCTGTTTAGGGAAGTTTTTAATGGTAGATGTTTTATTGTGTTTTTTATGTATTTTGTTGGGAGCCGCCCAGAGTGGCTGGGGCAACCCAGTCTGATGGACAGCATTTAAATAACAAATTGTTGTTGTTGTTGTTTCTGGGCACAGAGTTTTAGGGAGTCTAGATAGATATTGCAGTTCCAATATATATTGGAAGAAATGCAAGGACAAGTGAAAGCTTTGCAGCCCTACATCTAGCGGACACTGCAAAAAGTATTCCTCTCTGCTGCCACGACTACCCTAACAGCGCTCTTTCCAGCTCCACCACCCCAACTGCAACAACATCGCGGCGCTGCTGTCTCAACCACTTATATAGTTTCCCGCCGAGTCGACTTAGCTCTCTGAATCAGCGCCGTTTAATTTTGAGGCCCTGCAGAGTGCCTGTCTCTCGAGCACAGCCGGGCGCCTCAA
This sequence comes from Podarcis filfolensis, assembly GCF_964270895.1. NCBI lineage: Eukaryota > Metazoa > Chordata > Lepidosauria > Squamata > Lacertidae > Podarcis > Podarcis filfolensis. The sequence continues at coordinate 90,529,841 of NC_139605.1, read as the reverse complement.
ACCCGGACCCTTTCCAGCTCCCTCGGCCTTCGGAAGACGATATGCGAAGGAGCAGCAGGAATTGCATTTTAAAGGGTTTGAAGTTAGGTTTTAAATAAAAACAATTTAAATGAAAATCCTACAGGCAGCTTGGAGGACAGCCCCCGAGGCGGGGAACGAGGCATCGCTAATTTGGGAGAGGAGGAACCTAGAATTACGAATTTTTTGCATCAGCGGATTCCTTTCCGCGTCAGCTTTTGCATTGCTCCCGGAATGGACGTGAGAGATAGCGGCGGAGAAAGAGCCCAGATTTCTCTCTTATGTTTCTCTAGCGTCAACTCTCTCTTCAGTCCTGAGGAGCAAGAGGAAGGGGGGGGGAGCTTTATAAATGAAGTTCTCTCTGAAGCGCTGTTGTAAACGGAGAGGCGAGCTCCTCTATCAGTTTCCTATCTCTAGGGGTGGAAAAGAGGCGGCAAAAAAAACTCCACATATCCCTGGGCCCTCCTCCCGTACGCATGCGCGCGAGAGGCATGGCCATTGGCTGGGCTGTCCCAGGGAGACAAGGAAGCGGCTGCTCGAGGCTGGGAAAGGAGCGAGGGCAGAAGCGGATACCGGGAGTTTGTGCCTCGGCTGGGCGGCATGGAGGAGCTGGATGTGGAGCCTGCGGTCACTGTGCGTCGCTTAAGCGTGTCCCTCGCTCGGGGTGTTTGTGGGTCCCGTGGAGGGAAATGGGATCCGGGGAAGGAGGTGGGGCTGCAGGTGTCGGAACGGAAGGCTCTGATTTGGGGTCACCCCCTCGATCATGGGCAAGGAACTTGAGAATTGTAGATTTGGAAGGGACCCAGAGGGTCATCTAGACCGACCCCCTGCAATGCAAGAGTCTTTTGCCCAGCGTGGGGCTCGAACCCGTGACCCTGAGATTGCTCTACCGACTGAGCTGTCTCCATTCGCCTTTGTGTCGGAATAGGCAGGTTTAATAAGTTTCCTCCTCCACCAACACCACCAACCTCCTCTGCAAAGTGAGCAGAGGCAATAACGTCGTGACAGGGCCAGTTTTATCTTGTCTCCGGCCTTTCTTGCAAGGAGCTCAAGGCAGCATGCTGTGCCCCCCTCCATTTTAGTTTTACAGTTATAACAGCGCTGTGAGGTAGGCCTGGCTGAAGGATAGGGGCGTTGCTCAGTGAGCTTCATGGGGTGTGCGTGGAGGATGTTCATTCACATGCTTAGCCTGACCCCAAACACTCCACTTCAGAGGCTTGCTACAGTGGTACCTCAGGTTACATACGCTTCAGGTTACAGACTCCACTAACCCAGAAATAGTACCTTGGGTAAGAACTTTGCTTCAGGATGAGAACAGAAATTGTGCTCCGGCAGCGTGGCAGCAGCAGGAGGCCCCATTAGCTAAAGTGGTGCTTCAGGTTAAGAACCGTTTCAGGTTAAGAACGGACCTCCAGAACAAATTAAGTACTTAACCCAAGGTACCACTGTATTTACCTTACACCCCACATCTCCATCTACTTGTTGCCAAAGAAGCATATAACAGATCCAAAGCATGAACAAACAAAATCCTGACCGGTGGCCCTGTTCCTCAAGGCTTGGCCACTGACCAAACTGTGCCTCCTTAAGCTGTGCAGTCTTAAGGGCAGCTGGCAGCTGGAGCCAGTTTGCTTTTTCTGGCAGGGTGTTGGGAAGCCAGCTCCCCACCTGCACTCCTTTGGCCAGTGGATGGGATCAGGCCGGGAGGCAGGGAGTGCCAGTGGCAGAGTAGTTAGAGCAGTGGTTCTCTTAAGTTTTTTCTCTGAGCCATGCTTTCGAAATAAAAATTTGCTCATACCACACCAAATTTTTTATTGATGGTACAATGGGTTCTCTTGTTCCAAAAACTCCCTTTATTCATTCTTCAGCTCCAACACCTAATTAAAAACAATTCTGCTGGACAGCCAGCAAACCTCCGAGTGTAGGAAATGTTTTGGTTCCATGTAGAATCATAGAATCATAGAGTTGGAAGAGACCACAAGGGCCATCGAGTCCAACCCCTGCCAAGCAGGAAACTCCATCAGAGCACTCCTGACATATGGTTGTCAAGCCTCTGCTTAAAGACCTCCAAAGAAGGAGACTCCACCACACTCCTTGGCAGCAAATTCCACTGACGAACAGCTCTTACTGTCAGGAAGTTCTTCCTAATGTTTAGGTGGAATCTTCTTTCTTGTAGTTTGGATCCATTGCAGAGTCAAGCAAATAACTGTGTTTTTTAAAATTTTTATTTCAAAACAAAAAAAAAATTACAAACATCAAATTCAAAATCCATATTCATTTTCTGACATAAGCCTATTACATAGATTACCTAAATTAAAATATATCTAAATGCTCTAGGCTTCCTTTTGCTATATGTAAATACAACACAATTAACAAATTATATTATAAATGATGTTATAGGTTCCCATATACCCCCACTCCCCTTCACCCATGTGTGATCTCAATATTTTACTTCTTCCATCTTGTTGTGTTGTTATATCAAATAACTCTGTTTTTAGTGGTTCTGCTTTGATAAAATTCACAATGTACACAGCCTGATCTAGAACCAAGTTCAAATCAGCTACAAGGGTCTTGGTGATTAATGCCTCTGTGTAAAAAAAAAACCTCAGTGATTTAATACTACATCTGGATTTTTCTGTTTGATGAGTGCCACTGTCCTGATACCCCAGTCCAAAGATGGGCTTGTGGGAGTGGTTTGGTGCAGGCATTATTATAAGAAAGAGTTAAATTTACAGTAAGTCACCCAGCCAGGCCTCACTGCCATTACAGATGCAGGATGGACACTGCAGCAGTGAGAGCTTGCCGTGACTTGTTTGCACTCAGGCAGATGTTTATACAACCCTTATTCCCAAAGCAGCATACTCCGTTTGCCCCAAACCTCCCATCAAAGCTGGCTAGTGAGGCCATACGTGGCAGCTATCCAAGGCTTCTCCCCTCTCTGGGCCTAAAGCCCAGCATCTCAAGGACTACGGATAAGCATAGCATCAAAGCAAGTCAATTAATGTATATCAAAGCAAGGAAACAAAAACATATATGAGCTCATTCTTGCAGCAGCTGCTCATTATTTCGGCTGGTTATCTTGACTATCAAGATGGCATTTGCAGGCTTTCCATAACATTTCACTTTGGTTCAACACAGCTACCAAGCCTCTCATATTCCCTGTCATACATGGTGCTCCATCTGAAAAAAATCCAATACAAGAATCCCATGAAATCTCATTTTCTCCTGTCACACTAGTGTGGCGCACCACACCCTTTGAGAACCACTGGGTTCCTCAAGCTCAGGGGTCGGAGCCCAGAGCCCAGCAGGAGCGACAGCTCCCATCATCCCTGACCATTGGCCATGTTAGCTGGGACTGATATCACATGGCAAGGCAAGCAAGCATGTCCAAGATCATAGTAGGCAGTTGGGTTTGGTGTTGATTGAAGATGTAAGGGTGGGTGTGTGTTTTAATGGATAGAACTTGTGAGATGTTCTTCATAAGAGGGTCACTCTCTTCATTCCAGCTTTTGCTGCTGTCAGTGTATGTACAGTGGTACCTCAGGTTAAGAACTTAATTCGTTCCAGAGGTCCGTTATTGACCTGAAACTGTTCTTAACCTGAGGTACCACTTTAGCTAATGGGGCCTCCTGCTGCTGCTGTGCAATTTCTGTTCTCATCTGAGGTAAAGTTCTTAACCTGAGGTACTATTTCTGGGTTAGCGGAGTCTGTAACCTGAAGCGTCTGTAACCTGAAGCATATGTAACCCGAGGTACCACTGTAATTTAAGTTGCAGGTTTTTTTTTAAAAAGTGTACTTCGTAACAGATGTGTTTTGATTTCAGCATTGTTATCATATTTGCCTGTCTAATTCCCTTCCTTCCTTCCTTCCTTCTGTTTCAAACAGCTGATTCCAGAAATAAATTCTGACAAGAAACAGTTATGTTTCGAGTGGGGACCTGGGGAGATGCTGGTGTGTGAAACATTGTTTGGATCAACAGGTTGGTAACCTCTGTTACTAATGTGTATGTTTTTGTTGAATTAATAGTAGTGAATAGGCCCACACAAGTGCAGGGATGGAAAACCTCGGGCTTAGGGATTGAATGTGGCCCTCTGGGCCTATCTATCGGGCCCTTGGAACCATCACCAAGCATTTCTGCGTGGCAGGAATGCATCCCTGAACTCAGTTAATGATTTCTCTTGCATGCCTGGGTGGAGACAAGAGAGGGATGTCTGAGTGTTGTAGACACTAGCAGACAGTACAAAGGTGAGGTTGTCATTTGTTGCTGCGGCTACTTTTAGTTTTGGCCCCGCTCATCACTGGTATGTGGCCCTTGGAAGATCACCCAAACGGAAATGTGGCCCTCTGACTGAAAAAGGTTCCTTCTCCATCCCTGCCTTAATTCTAGCAGAGTGTTGATGTGGAATTGCATGCGGTGGGCAGGAGCATCCCAAGACAGCAAAAGTTGGTTAGAATTAGCTAGGAAAGAGAGATTAATTAGAATAAAGGTGAGAGAGAGAACAGAAGGACACAGAAATAGAGATTTATAGTTTTAGACATTGCTGGTATTAATCTTACTGGGAATACTGGTTAAAAATCATTGTCTGGTTATTGTTTAATTTATCGATAATTATTTATAACTACTTTGGCATTCAACTACAATCGCATCTTTTTCGTCCCTCAAAGTAGACTTGCTAACTGGTCCTCCTGATGCCCACTGATGTACATCAAATATCTTGGGCCACTGAACTTTCAGCACAGGCTGTATTAATGAGTTTCAGACTCAAAATGCCTGGGTACATGTACGCAACACTTAACATGGCTTAATTTAGTTCAAGGGCTAGGGAACCTTTTTCAGTCCATGGACCACATTCCCCATGGGCAAGTTGCCAAGCATGGCATCCCTGTGGCAGACAGAGCCTGAGGCACAGGTGTCTGTGGTTAGAGGCAAAATTGGGCAGAGAAGGTGTCACCTGGACTGAGAGAGGTGGCCTGGGGAAGGTCCACAGGGCCAGATAGAAAAGCCTGGAGACCCACATTTGGCCCCTGGGCCTGAGATACCCCTCCCTGGTCTATATGCTTTAAGATAGGAATGGCAAACCTATCAGCACCTAGGTGGTAGCCCATGTTGGAATCCCATGAACGTGGTTCTGAACTCTTTGTTAGATCACTGGGACAAATTGTAATGAATTAAACAGCAGCCTTGTTCAGATATTTGCAACAGCAGTTTTCAGACTGTGCTTCTAGGAAACCTGCGAGATTATCAGAAATGGCAGACAAACTTCACTACATGACATTTTGTCTGAGGCAGTGGCATGGCCCAATAATCCTGGCTTAATACCCCAAATGAAATATGAGTTCACCCTCAAAAACATCCTACACAAAGCTTCAAGGGTGTAAGATTCCCCCCCCCCAGCATATAAATAATGGCAAGAAAGATCCCAAGAATGAGGTCAGTTTATAAATGAAATGAAACACTAGTACAAGAGTGTGTGTTAAAAGCATTCACGCCCTTGCCTTTACAGAGCTTGCATGGAACAGAGGGAATGTAGAACTACTTTGGAATACATATGCACCCAGATAACCTCAGCGTTTTTTGTTGTGTCCCACTGTGTTGTGGGGCTGATGCGCACATTATTCCCATGGTGAACTAACAGTGTTTGGCTGTATTAAAACTTCTTTGTGATTTGTTTCAGAGGGTAAAGAGAAAAGGCCTGACTGCCCCTATGTCTACGTTGTTCGCAAAGATCTAGATATATACTCTCAGACTTTGAGGAAGCTTTTCAATGAATCACATGGGATCTTTGTTGGCCTTCAGAAGGATGAGAAGGAAAAGCTTGGGAAGTCAAGGACTGCCCAGTAAGTGATCTAAAAATCTTCATGTTCTGAGATCATCCAGGTAGGGCCAGGGTGCTATAGTGATTTACTATTTGATTTGCAACAAAACCCTATGAGTGTGAGTGTGCATAGCATTGCAGCCTCAGCATATTGATCTTACTCAATCTGAATGTTTCTTCTGTAGCCACTGCTATTTTCATAAATGTTCATTCACTCGCTGTCTACCAGAGGTAACACCCTAAATAATGCTGAGGGATACCAGTGAGGCAACAGAGAGTACATTTAGTTCATACTGCTTTCCAAGCTCATGCATGGTTCTTGGAAAGGGTCTGTCCGTAATTTTTTTCTTTTTAACTCATTCTAATCAGACTCTTCTACTTTTGTCAGGTTGGTTCGAGTGAGCAAAAACTACCGCTCAGTCATAAGAGCCAGCATGGAAGATTCTCATCAGTTAGCTAGTAAGTTGTCCTACAGTGTTAATGTGAAATGTGGTGGACTCGAGTCCACAATATATGCATTTTTTTGTTTTGGCAAGCTGATCCAAACGTATGAATTTATTGTGTATACTTGTTTATAAATTCTGTTGATTTTATTTTAAACAGCTTTATTATGTCTTACTTGTTTTTGAGATTTGTTGATTATATTTTGAGAAACGCTATTTTACGCTATTTTGTGTAAACTACTTAGAGATTTTTATCAAGTGGTCTTTATGTAGGTTTTGTAATCTATGCTCTTCATTCAGTGAGCTACGCTACTAAGTGGTCTGTATGATATAATTTGTGAGATGATAACAATAAGAAAGTAGTCTGAATGGCTCATGAAATTGAGCTGGTCTTACAAGAAGTCAGTTTGGAAATCGTTTGAATCCCAGGCTCCACTGGGGCCCAGAAGGTTCAGGTGATGGGACCTTGGCACAGGAATTAAGAACTACAGCCTTTTGAATGTAGCTGATAAAAGTGCTAATTAACTAAGTACACTGAAGAATGTACAGTGGTACCTCTGTTTAAGAACAGTCCGGTTTAAGAACGAATCAGTTTACAAACTCTGCAAAACCAGAAATAGTGTCCCAGTTTGAGAACTTTACCTCAGTCTAAGAATGGAATTTGAACAGTGGAAGGGCAACGGCAGCGGGAGGCCTCATTAGGGAAAGCGCGCCTTGGTTTAAGAATGGACTTCCAGAACGGATTAAGTTTGTAAACTGAGGTACGACTGTACTGGTCTCTCCATACAGAATGGTAGATCTGGAGTGTAAATGTTTCTTTGGCTCAGAGAGCTAAGAAAAAGGAGAAAACCCTGACTTGTATATTTTTCTTTTGTTAGTTTCAACACAGGACCCAGCACTCCACATGCAACACAGCACTGAGGTAACCTAAATATTTTTTTTGGTCACATTTGAGAATAACTTTTTTGCTAGCATCCGCCACAGAGCTTTGCAGCACTGCTAATTTCTATTCAATTAGTTTTTTGGATTCTGTCAGAATCCCAACTGCTCTTGTTGCTTAATTGTCTTGGAAATACAGGCCTACCTTGGAGGTGTTGTGGGTTCAGTTCCACACCACTGCAATAAAGCACTGACAGAAATTTTCCAGAAAGAACAAGTGCTGTGATAACTTATTGTTATCTAGCACTGTCAGCAACTGCAACCTGTCATAAACTCAGTTCTAAGCTGTATTCTTATTTATTAAATTTCTGTGCCTCCTTTCATCTGAACGTCACAGAGCGATTAGCAATATATTTAAAGTATTGCGATATATTCTGTAAAGTGGAGTTCATCTAGTTGTGCACAGGATATTACTCACTGTAGTTTGATCTTTGTATTTAAAAAAATAAATTAAAAGGAGATATTTAGTGCCTGTGGAAGCAGCCAGATACTAATAAACCATGGCAAAATCTTCTGAAGTGATATCCTATGCTACCAAAAATGCTTGCTGTTCTTGGTGGCCAGCCACGCAAATTTGTTCTCACCACTGAGATTGCCTCTTAAGAGGCGTAGGGTCTTGTGTAACACAATGCTGAGTTTCAAAGGTACTCAAGACAGCAGAGGAGCAAGCACAAACCTCTGGATGAACCACTTCCCTACCTCCAGGAAAAAGAGGGAGGAAGGGATGCTTCAGATTCATGCCTACAAGGTGAACTTTAAGAACTGGTGTAGTATGTGCTCAATCATTTGTGCCAACCAGCAACCTGGCTGCTGCATTCAGCACTGGTTGCAGCGTCCAAACTCTCTCCAAGGGCAGCCCCACGTAGAGTGCATTGCAGCAGCCTAGCCTTGAGGTTGCCAGAACGTGGATCCCTGAAGCCAAGCTGCCTCTGCTCAAGAAAAGCTGTAGCTAACATATTCATGTGAAGTTGACTCCAAGCTCAACACGTTAGGTGTGTCATCTTTAAATTGGCGTCTGTTTTCCTCAGGTGTCCACTTTGTCTGCGATGGAGTTGATCTGGAATCTTTGTGAAATCATGTTCATCGAAGCAGCACCAGGTGAAAATTGGACTAAAATGAAGTCAAAATGGCATGTTTTTTGTGTTGGAAGTATCTGCAGGTCGCTTTTTTTTAAAAAAAGAGATACAGTGGTACCTTGGTTTTCGAACGTGATCTGTTCCGGAAGACCGTTCGAGTTCCGAAATGTTCAAAAAACTGAAAACACAGTACAGAAGCCTCAAAATGTAAAACTCAAAACAGAAAACTCAATACGGAAGCCACATTTCATGTTCGACTTCCGAGGCACCTTCAAAAACTGAAGCACTTCCGGGTTTTCGGTATCCGAAAACTGAAACGCTTATCAATGGAGATGTTCGAAAACTGAGGTACCACTATACAAGAAGAAGAGGAGGAGTTTGGATTTGATATCCCACTTTATCACTACCTGAAGGAGTCTCAAAGCAGCTAACATTCTTCTTTTCCCTTCCTCCCCAACAACAAACGCTCTGAGGTGAGTGGGGCTGAGAGACTTCAAAGAAGTGTGACTGGCCCAAGGTCACCCAGCAGCTGCATGTGGAGGAGCGGAGACCTGAACCCGGTTCTCCAGATTATGAGTCTACCGCTCTTAACCACTACACCACACTGGCTCTTAAGGGAATGTCCTCAAAGTTATCTCCTTCACCGCCCCCTTATGTGCCCAGATATGTCACAGAGTGAAGGAGAAGCCTTGCCTTCAGAGCAGTGGCTGGTGCTTCAAGGATTGGCACTCTTCAGGCAAGAAGCGGGGCAGCCTAGATGGGATAGACTGGATGGAGGCACTTCTAAGGCCTCGTCCAACTCCAGCCTTGTCTCCAGAGCTTTCTGTAGTGCTGCAACCAATGGCCCGCCTTGCTTTGTGTGTGTTTGCTCTGGATGGTCAGAACGGTGCCAGCATATGCCATGTACCCACGTATTGAGGGTGGAGGGACGAATTTGAGGTGACTTCCCATGACATGTATGCCCAGCGAGTTAATTCACATGTGAGCTCATTACGGTAAACCTGGATAACCTTCTGTGTAGGAAATGGGTTTTTGTTTGAAGTTGCCCACAGAGCATCAGCGAGCAAGTAATGAGTGACATTCTCCAATAACATTAGCTAAGGCAGAGCAGACAGCATTTATTCTCATCTGTGGGCTAGCACAGTAGGTTAAAGGAGAAGAGAGTAAAAGCATGTGAGTTTATGCACCCTTTTCGGAAGCATAGTCCCTTAAGCTCAAATATTTTTGTGCATACTCGAAAAACATAAGAATCGGGGGGGGGGGGGCGTTAAGATTTCTTTTCTGGCAAAGCAGCAGCAAAAGAAGAGTTTGGACTTGATATTCCGCCTTTCACTCCCCTTAAGGAGTCTCAAAGCGGCTAACAATCTCCTTTCCCTTCCCTGCAACAAACACTCTGTGACGTGAGTGAAGCTGAGAGACTTCAGAGAAGTGTGACTAGCCCAAGGTCACCCAGCAGCTGCATGTGGAGGAGCGGGGACACAAACCCGCTTCACCAGATTACGAGTCCACTGCTCTTAACAAATATCTTTTTTGCAGCTGGTTCTCTCCTGCGTCACCTCCTTGACTGGGTTCGTCTTCATGTGTGTGATGTGGACAACATGCTTTGCGATGTTCTGAGGAACGAAAGCCCCGCAAAACACAAAAACTTCTGGGATGCGGTGAGTGAGGAATTTTCTTAGCCAGAAAGCATTTGCTTCACTTCCCCCACCCCCCAGAAAGAAACCTAGTTCGAACCAAAAATAAAGGGCTACTAGGAACGAGTTCTATGAAATGTGCAAGATCTTTTTAGTTTAAATCAAACAGAATCATCATGAGGAAGGAAGACAGTTACATGTTAAGCATCTATCAATGTAAGTTGGAAGTGCTATGTACCAATAATATTTTTTTGAGCTGATGTTTCAAGACCTTTCCCCAGCAAGATATGCACAAGGGATTTGAGTGCAAGGCAGTAGTTTGTAGCTGTGTGATTGCGATAGATCACTCTGGGTGCAGAGTGAAGCTGGAGGTATCGATGCCGATGTTCTATCTAGCAACAGACGCACGGTCAGGTCTGCATAATGGCAGCATGTTTTTTTGTGGTAGGAAGAGGAATAGTCCTTTACATTTGTGCTACTTCATGGCTTGGTCGATTGGACTAGTCTCTTCTTTAGGATGCTTACTTTTCATAAGCTGCTGTATGTGCCGCTGCAGCTGCATGCACATCGATTTAATATGTTAGTATTAACATGTTGGTGCTTTCTTGGGTTCAACTCAGTTGCAAAAACCTTGCTTTTTGCTTTTGCAGTTAACTATCTTGGTGCTGCAAGGTCGGATGGACGAAGCTCGGCAACTGCTTTCTAAGGAAGCCGACACCAATCCCACTTCAGTGGGCATGTGCAAAATTTTGGATGAGTTGATGAAGAAGATGCCTGTTCTTTGTGTATGTAAGATGTTCTTCTCACGCGCAGTGCGGTTTCTTAATTCCGTCACTTGGTGAATTGTCCGAAACCGGTTTGGTGGTTCAGATCGCGATACCAGTTTCAGACATTTTGTGTTGGCAATACATTGCAGTGGTCAGGGAGCCACGATGTCTTCCCGGCTCAAATTGCGTGCAGATGGCAAAGGTGCAGGCAGGCAGAAGGAGCCTGAGAAGGTTCTTGGGCTCCATCTTCCTGTGCCTTTGAGGAAGCCAACCCCCCAAGGTGGGGAGGAAGAAGCAGCCGAGATACATTCCAGACATCGTAGTACAGTGGTGCCCCGCAAGACGAATGCCTCGCAAGACGGAAAACCCGCTAGATGAAAGGGTTTTCCGTTTTGGAGGTGCTTCGCAAAATGAATTTCCTATGGGCTTGCTTCGCAAGATGAAAATGTCTTGCGAGTTCCTGCGGGGTTTTTTTCCTCCCCCCCCCTTTTTCCCAAGCCGCTAAGCTGCTTATCAGCTGATCCGCTAAGCCGCTAAGCCGCTTAACAGCTGGCCCGCTAATAGCGCTAAGCCGCTAAGCCGCTAATGGGCTTGCTTCGCAAGACAAAAAAACCCGCAAGACGAAGAGACTCGTGGAACGGATTCTTTTCGTCTTGCGGGGCACCACTGTATATCAGCATATTGCACTATTTAGCTGCTGATATATCACAACGTTGAAAACCAAATATTGCCCAGGCCTACCTGCCACTCTTCCTCAGAAGAGCCCGGGGTGATGTGTGCAAAACATGCAAACAAAATACAATGCAACAGCTGTCAGCTGAAAAAAATAATGGTAACAGATTAATTAAAACAAATGCGTGCACTGCTTATTAGGAGCACACCTCTTGCTTATGGAATTGAGAAGGCCTGGCAATGTTCTGCTTGGCCGGTGTTAGCAGCTTATGCATGTGCCTGTTTTTTGATTATATGAAGCTGCTTTCTTTTGAGTCAGACGATTGGTTCCTACAGCTCAGCACTGTGAGGGAGCTCTGGCAGGAAATCTCCAAGGTCTCCGAACGAGTTTTTTCCAGCCACGTTACCTGAGATCCTTGGCAATGCTCAAGGTTGAAACGGGGACTTTCTGCAGCATGTTCTTTCTGCCACTGACAAGGATTAGGTCATACTTTTTCATACTGCTTTCATTGTTGTAGGAAATAGGTTTATTTTGTCTCTGTGAAATAGTCATGTAACCTTTGGTGCACTTTCAAGAAGAGAGTTGCTTCTGGGTTTCTGATATGGGCTTATGTATTTCCAGACATTGTGGCGAGGGGGGAGTGCAGTACATATTTGAAAGGAAGTTCTATTAACGTGAATGAAATTGATTATGTGTAAATGTTGACAGAGGTGCTTGTCAGCGGAGCGTTATCCTGTTGTTGTTCTCCATCCCAAGAAAAAAGGTTAATGATACAGTGCTTGTTTTGGCGTTCCAACATGTGTGCCCCATTTCATTGGATAAAACAAAATTTCAAAAAGCTTTCTGTTCATGCAGAGTTGTTTGAAAGCACTGTAAATTATAGTGTAAGAGAGATCTAACACTAGGAAAATAGGAAACCAAATTGCATGTTTGTGTCTTCCTTACCAGCCTAGCAACACCCAGACTTTGACGGAGATGGAGCTGAAATGGCAGCATTGGCATGAGGCATGCGAACGGTTCCTAAAGGATGGGACATTTGCTTCTAATCCGCACATGGAAACCCTCTGCAAGGTGGGTAAGATTGAAGAATGAAATATTATGGTTGACCCCATTATTGAGTTTAAAGCAGTTTGGGGTATAGGTTCTGCAATTGCATTGAAGACATTTGGAGCTTGAATCGTTTGGCTGTATTCTTTTCTGTCATATGGTGATCTTGGGCGAGTCACCAATACATCAATATCTTGATTTCACTCGTTTGTATGAGTCATAAACCCGACAAATGGGCTAGGACAAAGTGTTTGTGCGTGGAAGGTATATTTCATTTATTGGGTCCCTGTTCTGGAGCCAGGAGGAATGACAGACTCTCAGAAGTGGTCTATAAAACCGTAACAGTTCTTACTAAGGCTGAACATCCTTACTGAGAATGATTCAACATCATGTATATTCTCGGGTGTAACAATTTGGGGCTGCTTATTAAGCGGCGCGCTCTGCTGAAAGGTTGCGTTGCTAGTACAGCTAACACTCTGCTGCTGCACCCAGAAAAGGCTACCTCCCTAGTTTTGAAACATCAGAAACACCTGTAACTGAAGGGGGAAAGCTAGGAGAGCTTGCTCATGCCCTTTCTGGCACAACTGCCTTATAGAGTTAGCTCAGTTGGATCTATTAACAGTCCCCCAGACTAGAAGGAATACTGGGGTGCCCAAGGAAATACTAGATCCCAGGTTCTTGAGACAAGATGACCTGTGTTTTCCAGCCAGATACATCACTTGCTCTTCCTTAACACACCCAATCTTATACTTCTTTAGCATGAGCCCTAGCAGCCTAGGCTTGTGGGCTATTACCAGAATCCCTAAGCTTGACAAATACTTATTCCAGACCCCAACAGCCCAATTATATGAAGCTTTATTCAGAAGAGGAGGAGGCAAATGGGCAAAGCAGGTTAAAAATAAACAGGAGCTCTGTGGTTCAGATCTAACTGTGCTGCGCGAAGAACTTAAAAACGGGTTTCTCAGTCTACTCAGTAGACTCAACAGAACATAGTGGATCAAATGCAGATGGGGGATGATGGGAAGGAGCACTGAAGTGGTTTGTTTTTTCTTCGTCAAGATCTTGGTGGGAGATGAGAGCGCCATTTTAGAGAAGAAAGACCTCATGACTAATTGGTACCATTTTCTGGTAACCCGGCTGTTGTACTGCCACCCTACCGTGAAGCATGTGGAACTCCATCTCTACGCACAGGTAACTCGGGGGGGGGGAATCACTTTTAGAGTAGAGCCGGCCACAACCTTTGGGTCACCCAAGTGGAAAACGGCTGGCAATCCTGTCCTTTTGCTCCACCCACGGTTTGCCATGCCTTCTAGCTCATGACAGTGGGAGGAGGAAGTGTTGGGACTGTAGGTGAGCGATGCTCAAGTACACTGGGTATATCCCAGGCAGAGCCATCTGCCCTTCCTGCCACCAACGCTCATGAGAAGCTTAAGTAGCAAATTTTTGAAAACCACCACACTTTGTACCAAATCCTACCTGATCAAAAGAGGGCCTTCATTTCATAATTGTCTTGCCTTGACCTGGGAAAGAGCATCCTCGGTCTTGAGTAAACCCTACCCCTTTCTGTATTCTGCAGTCGAGCATGGACCTGTTCCTGGGAGCAGAAAGCAGCCCTGAGCCTTTAGACATCATCTTGCTGGCAGCCTTTGAATTAGATATCCACCAAGTGATTAAAGAATGCAGGTGAATATTGTCATTCTTGTCTGAGAGCCTTTGGCCAGAATTCCATCAGCTTCACAGTCTGGTATCCCAAGTATTGTAGGGCCCAAATGAATTCTTGCAAAGTAGGTTACTGCATCCAGGCCGGAGCTTGAGGCATCTCGTTGGGGGTTCAAAATCTGCTTCTTGCGCTGCCGCTCAATCCTGTCCTTCCTGCCCCTTGCCTTTCGCTGAGGCGGGGAGGACAGGAGAGCCTGCAAATCTGCCTGCCGAAGCTCTGTGTCCAAAATTCCCTTTGGGGCTTCTTTTGGGGTGCATAGCGCCCTTGTGCTCTCCCCAGGACTCTATCGACTATTGAGCCTTTCCCGGAGGTTAAGGCTCTCGCTCCGTTGCCATTAGCGGCCTCCCCAGAAGTCCATATCCTAAGTATTCTAAGGCCCAAATGGATTCTTGCAAACATCGTGGTGGGTGCATAAACGGGAATGAAAATGAAGAGCTGGTGGAGCTAAGAGCTTCGTGGCAAAAGCATGAACAGAGAAAATGAGATTCTCTTAGGTGCGATAACGTTTGCTAAATTGGGCTGGGGAAAACTTGTCAATTTTCAGAAAGCAAAGAAATAGTTTTGTGTGTTAAATTATCATTTTGCCTTCCCTCCCTTTCGCTCCTTGTATATACAGCATTGCCCTGAGCAACTGGTGGTTTGTAGCCCATCTGACAGACCTGCTGGATCACTGCAATCTCCTCCAGTCACACAACCTTTAGTGAGTTACCCTTCCTTGGTGTTTTTGCGTTTTATCTGTCAGTGGTCAGGCCATCCCTGTGAGTGTGGTGTTTGAGAGGTCCCTTGGCGATCTTGTGGCAACCGGCAGTTCAAAGGCAAACATGTTTATTATCTGTCAGATAATAACTAAGATGATTCTTAAATGTCTTTGCTTTACTTTTAAAAACTGCTTAGTTTTAAGTTTCCTTTTTTATGGTAATGCTTGGCATTTATTTAGCATTTTAAAAGTGCTTCATCTAAATTACAATTTTATTAATCGTTTTACATATCTGGGACTGAGACTGAGAGTACACAAGGTTGCCTAAGACAGTTTAATGAACTGGAGACACTTCACTCTACTAGCTCTTACTGACAAAATGAATCTAAAGTGCTTATTCTTTTGGAACCGTCAGCAGTGCTGTGACATAGATGACAGAATATCTCAGGGCAAATCCATCTGCTTTTGTTATACTCCCTAAGGGATGGTTAAGCTCTTAAACTCCCACTAGAATCTTGTTCGAATAAAAATGTTTTTTGGGGGGGTAGAAGTTGTTGTTACATCCTGTCCAACAACTGCTGTGGTTTTTTCACAACCAATTGCTTTGATCATAGTGCCTAGCAGTTCATGTTATTAGTCAAGAGCGAAAGATTTTGAATGTGGACTATATTTCTACATACGCATTCATCTTGGAAGGTTACAAAAGTCACAGATGCAGACTTTTAATTCGTTCGTTTTCCCTTCCTGAAAGCAGTGATGGAGAGAAGTGTAAATTGGTCTTTAGACTGAAATGTAGTCAACCTTCTGTTGCTCCCCTTCCCAATGATGGCAGAAACCTTTATGATGAACCCTTTGTCACTTTAATTCTGAGTGATTTTGGTGTTCTCTAGGAGGGAGAAAATCACTCAGAATTAAAGTGACAAAGGGTCCATCATAAAGGTTTCTGCCATTTTCTCTTTTCTCAGCTAAGTGATGTAAGTCAGTCATCATTGGGAAGGGGAGCAACAGAGGAGGGAGAAGGGGATGCGGGTGGCGCTGTGGGTTAAACCACAGAGCCTAGGACTTGCCGATCAGAAGGTCGGCGGTTTGATTCCCCACAATGGGGTGAGCTCCCGTTGCTCGGTCCCTGCTCCTGCCAACCTAGCAGTTCGAAAGCACATCAAAGTGCAAGTAGATAAATAGGTGCTGCTCCGACGGGAAGGTAAACGGCGTTTCCGTGCGCTGCTCTGGTTCGCCAGAAGTGGCTTAGTTATGCTGGCACATGACCTGGAAGCTGTACGCCGGCTCCCTCGGCCAATAAAGCGAGATGAGCGCCGCAACCCCAGAGTTGGCCACGACTGGACCTAATGGTCAGGGGTCCCTTTACCTTTTACCTTAGGAGGGAGAAAGTCACAACAGAAGCTGTTTTTGATAATGGTTAGGGTTAGCTCAGTGCTTGCCACTAATTAGTGATTATGCTGTCCGCCGTTTCATTCTTGTTTCACTATTTGTAGAATATGAAACGTATGTGAACTACTCTTAACGGTGCAGAAGTGATGTTGACACAGAAGGAGACTGGGATTTTAATAACTTTGACAACAAAAGGACTAGCCGGAGCAGCCCTAAATTCAGTGGAAGTGATTACATGGAAATGGGATTTTTTAAATAATGTGTTCTTCTTTTAGTTTTGGTTCCAATATGCGTGAATACCTCCTGCTGGAATATGCTTCTGGACTCTTCTCTCATCATAGGTAGCAATCTTGTTTATTTTTTTAAAAAAAATATGTTATAGTATTGTGAAGCAGGAGGAGAGATTCTGTTCTGAAGAAAGAGAATAGTAAGACTCTGAAACATGAGGAAGGGTTGGTTATGCTGTATTAAACTCATGACAGTCGTTTAAGCCATTTTATGATAAGTGCTACTCTAAACACTACCTCTCTTCTTACAAATTTAAAATACAGTACTGTATGTTGTTACCAGTATATTATTTTACAGAGACAGAAAACGGCCCATTAGCTCATCACTCTCTTAAAGATCAGAGGCCAGGGTAGTATTTAGAATAGCAGTTACCAACAAATGGCTTCTAGAGAAGAGTAAAAGCCGATTTAAACCCAAAGCTAACTTAACATAAGGTTCCCCTGCTGCATTATCACCAAGTGCCCTGTAATTTTTAATATACACGCATTCATGTTAGCTTGAGCACCAAAATGTTTCACTTGCAAATTTTTACTTTCCAGAAGCTTGCAGGGCATGTGGCATTTCAGACCGGTGAGAACTCTAGATGTTCCTTGCATAAGGGATTCCAGTGTAGAGTAGAGGAGCAATCCAGA
Source organism: Podarcis filfolensis (assembly GCF_964270895.1). Classification (NCBI taxonomy): domain Eukaryota; kingdom Metazoa; phylum Chordata; class Lepidosauria; order Squamata; family Lacertidae; genus Podarcis; species Podarcis filfolensis. Next base: position 90,512,705 of record NC_139605.1, on the reverse strand, counting down.
CAAAAATCCGAATTCTTTTTTTGTGTGCTCAAGGCATTTCTTAATTTGCATCTGTTGAAGCTGAGCATATGGGAGCCTGACTGCAGTTGCTCTTCAGCTTGAGTGATTGATTGATAAGCCTAATTGGTCAAAGACTTGCGAGTCAGGCTTCTAAACATATCTGCTTCAGTTAAAGTTAATTGTGGCTAACAGTGCAATCCGAACCATCTCTACTCAGAAATGTCCTTATCAAATTCAGTGGTGCTTGGTTAGCTAGGTAAATAAGGTTAGGATTGCAGCCTTAAGTCCCTCTGAAATAAACACTACAAAATAATCTTGGCTAATTTAAGTTCCATACATCAACTGAAATTTGTTTTAACTGATATAAATGGTTACAAATATTTTTTTAATTTTTTTTTGTAAATGGTTGTAACCGGTCCTTGCTCTTTGTGGTAAAGCCCGGGCAAGATTTCTAATACATAATAAAATAGTAATTTCTTTAGTGGGACATGGTACAAGTAACTATATCTGGATATTAACTTTATATTTCAAGATTTAAACAGTTTGCATTGACTTCAGATTTCAATGAGTATTTTAAGGAATGTGAGGCTTTCATGTTCACAACTTGCGTAACCCACAAAGGCCAGAATTTTAAAAGTTCAAATTCTCATTCTTTTTATCAGAAGTATCACTGCATGGACTAAGGACGATGATCTAGGGGAGGAAGTGCACATGAAAAGTGTTGAGCGTACTTTTTTCTTTTCAGAGGCTGCTCCCACAGAATTCCACGCCGCCATTTTAGCTTTTCGTTTTGAAAAGCTCCCACTTCAGTTTGCCCTGTGAGCTTGGTAGGGTCTGTGAGGGCAGCTTCTGCAAAAGGAAAAGCTGGAAAGAGTTTGTGCGCAGAATGCGTGAAGACAAGCCTTTGGCTCGTGGTCTGTGTGTCGTGAAATGGCTTCTAGTAAGTTATTTTGTGAGAACTGCCTTCTGAAAAGAACTGTTCAGTCACTCACATTTCTCCTTTGTAGCTTGTGGCAGCTTGCAGTAGACTATTTTGACCATTGTCCAGAATTTGGCAGAGCGTACTTGGAGCATCATATTGAACGGATTCCTCTGGACACAGAGCATAAGGCCCTCAAAATACTGAGGATCTGTGAGCAGAGAATGATGACCGAGCAAGGTACCTTTCTTCATATATAAATGTATGTATATTTTTAATCTGTTCATATAAACACCATTTACTGAATGCATCTCTTTCCCCTCCCAAGTCCGTAGCATCTGTAAGATCATGGCTATGAAAGCCGTCCGGAACAATCGCCTCGGCTCTGCCCTGTCCTGGAGCATCAGAGCAAAGGATGCTGCCTTTGCTACCCTCATATCAGACAGGTAAGTCTTGCTTAAGGGGAGAGCCATTTTGTCCAGCAGCAGTAACAGCAGACTATTGGAAGACCAACGCTTTCGTTCAGAATTGGCTTTTGGACCTGCATGTTAGAGGTGGGTTGGGCAGGGTCCCTTACACAAAAGAGGGGTAAGCTGCAGAGCACATAACAAAAGGTAAAATGGGAGCTCACCCTGTCACGGGGATTCAAACCACCGACCTTCTGATCGGCAAGTCCTAGGCTCTGTGGTTTAACCCACAGCGCCACCTGCGTCCCATTAACAAAAGGTATTGCAGCATTAATGTGCACATAGCCCTTCAACAGCCATTGCACACAAGAGCAGAGTGGGACGGGAGTGGCACTATGGTCTAAACCATTGAACCTCTTGGGCTTGCCGATCGGAAGGTTGGCGGTTCAAAGCCCTGCAACCCACCTGCAACGGGGTGAGCTCCTGTTGCTCTGTCCCAGCTCCTGCCAACCTAGCAGTTTGAAAGCACCCCAGTGCAAGTAGATAAATAGGTACTGCTGTGACGGGAAGGTAAATGGCATTTCCATGCGCCCTGGTTTCCGTCACGGTGTTCTGCTGCACCAGAAGCAGTTTAGTCATGCCGGCCACATGACCCGGAAAGCTGTCTGTGGACCAACGCTGGCTCCCTCGGCCTGAAAGCGAGATGAGCGCCGCAACCCCATAGTCACCTTTGACTGGACTTAACTGTCCAGGGGTCCTTTGCCTTTCTTCTTCTTCTTTTACACAAGAGCAACTGGGTGAGGAACTCTGAGCTTCATTTCTGGAGTATTGCTGTTAACCCAGAACAGGATAACAGTGTCCATACTGTGTTGCTTCTCCTTCCAGTGGAAGTCATATGCTCCAGTGTGTAGCTTTGGAGAGAGTGACTGCACACAGAAAGGGGTCCCGGTCTTGCTAGGCTGTGACATACCTGCAAGGCAAGAAACCTCCACTTCCAAGCTGTGACCTGCATATGCTAATGACCAAGCAGCAATCAGCATTCAAATACTACACCCAGGGGGTTAAACTGGCTCTTTTTAAAAAAAAGGGGAAGTATACTGGTAGCTCTGGTTGCGAACGGGATCCATTCCGGAGGCCCGTTCGCAACATTAAGGAACGCAACCCTCAGCAGCGCGTCTGCGCATGCGCGAGCAGCAAAACTCAGAAGTAACCCTTTCCTGTACTTCCGGGTCGCCACAGGACGCAACCTGAAAAAACGTAACATGAAGCAAACGTAACATGAGGTAAGACTGTAGCTTGAGGCTCGAATTCCTCTGAAACTGAGAGACACAAAGTACTGCACTCAGGGCAAATCCAAGTTCCCATTTGCAAGCCCTCACTTTGAGGGGAAATGCTTTTGTCTCAATCCGACCCGCGGATGGTCCAGGAATCGCGCGTTTTTACATGAGTAGAATGTGTCCTTTTATTTAAAATGCACCTCTGGGTTGTTTGTGGGGCCTGCCTGGTGTTTTTACATGAGTAGAATGTGTGCTTTTATGTAAAATGCATCTCTGGGTTATTTGTGAGGCATAGGAATTAGTTCATTCCCCCCCCTTCAAAATATAGTCCGGCCCCCCACAAGGTCTGAGGGACAGTGGACCGGCCCCCTGCTGAAAATGTTTGCTGACCCCTGGTTAAGCAAATTGGAAAAGCTTTTAAAGATCATTTGCTGCTCCTACCTGAGGGGGTTTGGTCAGGTAAAAAGACAAAACTATAGTCATCTCATAGTTTATTATACCAGGGGTAGGAAACCTAAGGCCCATGGGCCGGGTCGTTTAACTGGCCCACAAGCCGCCCCCGAACCGAGCCGCCCACTTGGTGAGTCTCCGCGTGCTGCGCTAAACCAGCACAGCGCGGGGACTCGCTTCCACAGCGCCAGAAATCGCATCTGTGCAGACGCTGGAAATCGTGTCTGCGCTGAGGCCGGAAATTACAGCAATCTGGCCCACAGAGGGATCTCTACTGGAGTGAACTGGCCCAAGCAAGGTAAACCCCTGGTTTATACCTTACCTGAGGGTTGGTTTCTGGAATTTCGCTCCACTACGTCATCTTTAATAACAAAGAACCTCTCATAGGGCAGTTTTGGGAAGGGTGCTTTCTTGATCAGGGATTTCCAAATTGCTACAACTGCTGGTACGCCAGGAGAAAAAGAAAAAAGGAAGCATCCAGCCCTGGCTCTGCCTCTTTCTAATCAGCCTCTGTTGAGATGGATAATTCTGCCTTGGCTGTACAGCAGGTATGACTGGCTCATTCCAAAATTGCTCAGAGAGGCAGCAGAATTAGCTGCCCTTAGAGGACGCTCTGTCTGTAAAGTTTCTCCATTCAGGCCGCAAAGTTTCTCCATTCAGGCCGCGTGTTGAAAACAATGACTCCTGAAGAAACATGGGGTGGAGGGAGGGTTCCTTTGAAGGCAGGCCTTTGCACGCACTTTAAAAAATGAAGCTAATTTGAAGAGTTAAGAATGAAGTGTGCCTCTCAGTTCAATTCAGGGGAATACATGTGACTTGATTATTAAAAGTTTAGGAAGCACTGTTCTCAGTTCCAGGCGGCAATTCCATTCACAATGGCAGGTTTTGAGTCTTTAGAATACTTGTTTGTAAGAGGATGGCATGTTGAAATGAAGTAACAATATGAACACATTGATGGTTCGGAGTGGTAATAATCTTCCCACCTATTCCGCCCCCTCTAGATTTCTGAAGGAGTACTGTGAAAGAGGCTCTTTTTCAGACTTGGATCTTATTGACAACTTGGGACCATCCATGCTGCTTAGTGATCGGCTGACATTTCTTGGTGAGAGCGATTTCTTACAGCCTCTTTTAAAAAGGAACGGCATGGTGCGCTGGGCGATGACACCACCACTTGAGGAAAGCGGACTGAAATTCATTTTGAAGTGCATGTGTGAAGCAGTGCAAATTCCACATCTCGGAACAACCATGAAACCACTTGTTATAGCCTTGCTTAGCTGGAGGACATAACAGTAGTCTTATCATGAGTAACTAGACAGACTTTCTAAGACGTTTTCCTTTTACGTCACAAAGGGCATATTTGTTTTTTTAAAAACCACAGGAAACAAATGCTTCCAGATGTGGTAACACTAATGTTGCTGGCTTGTATCTCAGACAACCACAGGAACGGATCCTTCCTCTGTGGGCCTTGCATCAGTGTGATGGCGAATTGAATTGAGGTTTTCTTATTGATAATCCAGTGGAGGTTTCAAGGATTCCAGGGAACTAATAATAAAATAGGAAAACGTGGCTGGATCTGGCAATATGTAACTTACTGATTTCTTTTTTAAAAAACAGAAATAGTTAGAGGGAATGTGACACAGCCTAATCATTTTCCCAGCCTGAAGGCACTTTGAAACTAGATAAATTAATCCTGCAACTGCCCTGGGTACAGAAGTGCAGCCATATAATGCTGAAGTTGGCATCAGGGTGAAATTGAAAACAGAAACCGTCTTTAACTTCTGAGTTTCTGCCTGTGTTTTCATGTTCTTATTTAGCTTCTCTAAAACTTTAAGGTCTTAATAAGATTTTTTTTCTTACTAAATGAAAGGTGAGATTTTCAGGGCTTTGAAAGCTGGTCCAGTTTGCATCAATAGCTGAAAATACTTTTTAAAACTCCCTGAGATGTAGTGATTGTTTTCTCTTTTTCTCAGCCTTTGCCATCCTGGTGACTTCCAGATGTTTTGACTGGCAGGGTTGATGGGAATTGTAGCCCAAAATATCTGGAGGGCACCAGATGTTGGCAAAGCCTGCTGTGCATTATGGAAACAGTTTGGTAGCAATTGATCATGTTCCATTGACATGAATGGGGCTTAATTAATTTTAGTAGTTGTTGGTTGCAACTGCCTCCTTTACTGGATTGCCACCAGAAATTTCAGCTTCCCTAATGACCAAGATGCTAGGTGGCCATAATGCAGTTTTAATGGATCACTCTTAAGAAATGGCTTTGCAAGCCGACGGTGTGGTACCCTGAAAATGTGACAGGGCTTAATTAATGTTTGGATACAGGGAAGTACCGGGAATTTCATCGGATGTATGGCGAGAAGCGGTTCTGTGCAGCGGCTAAGCTGCTGTTGACATTGATGACAGCTCGTATTGCTCCTTGCTCCTTCTGGATGACCTTACTGACTGATGCACTTCCGCTCCTGGAGCAGAAAGAGGCAAGTATGATATTTCCGAACAGTAGAAATACCTGCCTGTGGTGGTGATGGTCTAAGGATAATGTCCCCACTTTCCTGGGTAAATTAATCACTTGACAGGGAAGCATGTGACCCTGTGCTCCCACCCCAAGTAGCTTTCAACAAAAACACAGAGGAGCTCCAGAGCTGTATGGTTGTGAAGATTCAGACATTGGCAGCAGATAGGCAGCCAAGTGCACTCTGTGTAATTGCTAAAACTCCGCCTAGTGTTCGCAGGGGAGATGGATGTGTGACCTTCCTCTTTGATCATCTGCTTCTTCAAAGAAACAGACTCATTACTGAAAGAGCTTTAGCGTTCCTGCAGATGGGTTCAGTTAACCTTGATACTAAGCTGTAAGTCATGAAGTTTCCCCTGAGGTTCACTCTGCCCATTTCTCAAGGGCTTGTATTTCAGCAAGCTGGTTAACTCTGAATCCTTTTCAGTTGGACAAAAATGGAAATGGTGCTCTACAGAAATCAGTTGGCCTTGGTCTACAGCACCCAACCATCAATTTGCAACACTTTTCCTAAAAGCCACAACCAGGCTGAGGAAACCAAAGTGTAGATATTCAGCTTTTAAATCTCATTGGTCACTGAGATTACAACTTTCACGTTTAGATGCATGACCTGCCACACATCAGCGGCTCGAAAGTCCACCTCCAGTAAATAAATGCTGGAAGAAATTGCAGTTGTATGAAGGTAACTACTCTTTTCCTCCAGGTGATATTCTCTGCGGAACAGACATACGAACTGATGAAATGCTTGGAAGATGTGATGGCAGCAGAATCGAAAAACCAGAAGCTCCAGGTAATCTTGTCCCAGACCTTGGCTTCATATCATAGTTTGTTTGGAGGGAAACTAATCGGTCTCCGGTTCATAAGATAGCACTAAGCCATGAACCTTGGTTTTTTGCTTCTTGGAGAAAGAATAAAGCAGGAGTCGCCTGCATGTTCACAAACTATTAACTATGTTTCACCATGATGTGTGAATGCAGCCTCGTCCTTTTCCTTGAGCCCTTGGAGAAGTGCAGAGGGCTCAGAAAAATGACCTGAATTTTCTCTCACATGTGGCGTAGCTTGAGAAAAGGCCGAAACAGCAGAGGAAACATCTACTGATCCCCGCAGCCTCAGAGTGTTTTATGAAAAGTTTTGGCCGCAAGGCAGTAAAATGGAAGAATTAATAGCATGTTACATGATGTATGGCTGTTTCTAGCAAGTTGGAACTTAGCCATTTTAGAACAAGAGAAAGAAACGGAGAGACACTTGGTTCCATGCAATCCTATTTTCTGTGACTGTAGTCGTAGCCCCTTGAAAGATGCTTCCACGTGTTGAATGCAAACTAACAGGAAGCGCTTTCTTTCCCAACAGCCATAAAATAAGCTGGCAGAAGAATGCTTAGTAATGTGTAAATTGCAGCTCGCATACAAAATATCAGTTTAAATGACAGTAGATTGGCATATTTCAGGGATGATGAACCTCTGGCCTATTTTGGACCACCAGGAAAGCCACACAAATCTGCCTTACACCTGACATATATGACATGAAATGTGGGGCAGATAAAGGCAGGGCTTGGCCTCATTAAATGCTGTCCAATTTGGTGAACTCCTAAGATTCTTTCTGTTTCCAGGAGGATGATGCTGAGACCATGAAGGTGGAAATGCTGAGAATTGGTCTAGCACGAAACCTTGCACGAGCCATTGTCAAAGAAGGCACATTGGAAGAATCATGAGATCACTTTATTGGAGCAGCTCACAAACTTTGCGTCAATTACTTACTGTACATATCATGGCTGTTTTTTCTAGGAATAAATGCCATCTTTTGCACTTTTCTTTTTAAAATTGCCTTTTGTAACATAAAACAGTGGAAGAGGAAATTCCTTTTTCCAGTGAATTGAATGGAAATTGAGCTTTCTGCTCTCCTAGACTTCAACAACTTAAGATTACTTAAGGTAAGTAACCTCCTAAAGTGACCTAATAATCAACATCTAGATCTAGTCCATTTGATAATCTAAAACCAACCCAAATCTCCATTCATGCAGAATCGAGGAACAAAAATTATTTAAAACTTTTCTTACCCAAGAAGCAGCTTGTAATTCTAATTTGCAGGCACAGAAAATTTTCAGCATCCTTGCTTTCCCCTCATTCCACTGGATGAAGCTGTGCAGCTCAGTTTTTAAAATAAACCACACAACTTTCATCCAAGCCCCCATCTCCTAAGTAGCAGCCAACCTGAACTCTGAGCATTATTTAATCACAGGATGCTTCTGCTTTGGTGAAGGATCTGGTTTTATTCTGACTATGGTTCTTAAGAGAAACAATACTATGCGGTTGAGTCCTAGGAGTTAGGGATGGGGGGGGGGGAACACCCTACAGTATTAACTGGCAGCAAGGCAGGTGAAGCAGAGTAGAGAAAGCAATTTTATTGAACGTGCAGAAAAACAAGTACTTCCGAGACATATTTACAGTCTTTTGCGTGTTTGGTAGGAAGCTGCAACTTCAGCCTATGAACAAGTAACATTCATAAATAACTTCTGAAGCTTCTAACAGTACATTTCCACACAGTGAGACGACGGGATCTTGCTACTGGGCTTGTACAGCATGGGTATGGCAGCACTGCTGACATTGAGAAAGCACTTGTGCTTCCCCCCTCCCCCCTGGTTTCCTCAGTGAGAGAGAGAGAGAGACTTGCTCATAGGCAAGCTGTAGCAGTGAAATCAGCTCTCTATAGATATGCTATGGCAGCTGGGCAGACTTGCTAAGCAAAAACGAGACAGCAGAGAGACTGAAATACGGGAGAGGACCAGATCAAGAGGCAGAAGAAATGCCGCCCTGTTCTCAAAAACATAGCGGATGCTTTCCTCCCAAGTCTCTCCTTTTGTTCATATGGACCATGTCTGTCCCTTTCTGGACAGTTCCAAGTCTGTACACAAGTCTGAACCCTCCCAATAACTGCTGAAGCTCTTTATGCTGCAACAGATTAGGTTGCACTGCCTATAAACCCTTAGCCCAGTGAGTACCCCAAGCCTTTGTAGGAGACAATTGTTCCAGGTCGCCGTTAAATCTCTTCCCTGTTAAGTACAAGGTGTCCAGAAAATTAGAACGGCTGTTTGTAAGACTGGCTGAGCTTTTAAGAAATTCAGCTTAAGCCAAATTTCCACCTTCAGATCACAGAGTGGCAAGAAGTACTTAAAATTACACCTAGCAATTCTTAGCCTACTTGAGTTTTTAAAATTTTTCTAAACAGCCTTTTTTCTTCATAACCAAGCAAAATGATTAGTTCAGGACAACTGTTTTTCTGAAAGGATATTTCAGATCAAAAATAATTGTAGTAGATCAGAGGAAGTGACTACTAGACCCAAAGCAGTGATATTCACTTTATGGCTTACGTGCCATATGTTGGACTATTAGTCCGACTGACTCAACACAGGGATCTCCTCCTGGAGACAATTGCACTTAACCACTTAATATTTGGAATGAATAAAATACAATATAATCAACTCAGCACATGCATTGTCATGGCTTCTGTTTCCCCTTATCTGTAGGTCTGGTGTTTTCCTATAGCACTATGTACATTGTATATTCCTAACTACTAATACTGCCTTTGAAAGAAGAATCAAGGTCTTAGCTGCATCATTTCCTACCTTTGACCCTGATCGACAGATGCACCAAGAGTGGATGCCCTCGCTTTCTCCCCAAGCTCCCCACTTGACCAATGGACAAACTGTGCCTTTGTGACTCTGTTATAGTTTTTACCCCTCCCCCCCCCCATGGAATACAGTTGTTGAATGCTGAGGGAAAACTGACTGTAGAGCCATGTGCGTCCAAAATGTAGCAGCTGCCTAGAAAGCGCACATTGCAGAGTCAGCTGGAAGTATAAAATCGAAGGCAGCAGATTGAGAGCTATGTGTTTTTACGCTCACATGTGGCATGTATAAAATAATACAGCTTGTTGTTCACCTGTATGAGCTGTGCTGGCTTTTGGGGTAGATGTTGCCTTACAAAAGAAAACGGGAGTGTCAGGTCATGGCAGAAACCTCCCCTTGTGGAGCTTGTGTTTATTACCCAGCAAGCCTGCAGGTGGTCCTAAGTTCTGGCACCAAGGAGGTAAAAAACAAAAACAAAAAAACTGAGCACAGGAACATCTGTTAGGGCTCTGCCCCAAAGAAACTTACGAAGGCATCATAGCCCTTTGTAGACATCTGGCCAACACTGAGGGAAGAGTGCTCCGTTTCTGCTTACGAAGCTCACCAGAATGATCAGATTTCAAGTTTAGCAAAGTGGAAGATAGAACCGGATTGGCCAAAGTAAAGAAACCATCCAGGCCTCTACTTGTGGCTGCCTACACAAGTTCATGCCCCCGACTGCTTCACCCCAGAGTGCAGGAAACATTCTGGACTAAAGCTACAAGTGGAGTGGACAGGACATGTTAAACAAAGCTCAATATCGCTGCCGGATACCACTTGCGCCCTTTCCATTTCACATTCGTTCCAGTCCCTTTGGGGTGCCTCTGGGTCATAGGTTTCCCCACTGCTCAACCGGAGGGAACTGATCCACCTCCCCCACTTCTGTGCTGGGCTGGTCTCCTAACGTGAAAGTCAGTCGGTACCTCAGCCTCACCTTCTCCTGCAAGGAAGAAGGAAACAACATAAAGCTGCAGTCAAGAATACAGAGTAGAAAGATGGAGGAGCCTGGAACAAGGTTGGTGCGTGCCACGACGTTATCTGAGCACTAGCAGGGCTGAGCAATAGTTTGTCTGATACTTTACGAACCGGGGCAAGGAATTGCTGGAAAAAGAACAATGCACAAATCCTATATCCAGTTCTGTCCAAAGTTGTAAAGCTGAAAAACGTATTAGGCAGAAGAAAAGCAAGCATGGAACATCCTTTCATATTCCCTAAGTGTGGCAGTAGGCAGAAAAGAAATCTGATGATACAACAGAATTGTACAGAATTGTACAGATGATACAGAATTGTAGAGAGAGATACAGTAGTACCTCGTTTTGTGACGGATCCGTTCTGGAGCCCCGGTTGCTGGCCAAAAAGGACGCTAGACAAAGTGCCGCTTCTGCGCATAGTGCGATTTAGCGCTTCTGCGCGAATGGCGAACCCAGAAGTAACCTGTTCCAGTACTTTATGGGTTTGCCGCAGACGTTCAACGGAACAGGCGCTCGACGAGGCGGACGCTAGACGAGGTACCACTGTATGTGTCTCTCCATCTTACAAGTAGAACCATAGCTCTAATTCTCAGACTATGGACTGTGCAACACAGCTGTTTCAAGGAAGATGTAAGATGTGCACCAGTCTTTCCCCCTTTGAGAGTCACAAATGAATAGTGACTTCTGCTTGTGCAGTGGGACCATGCCCCCCCTCTCCTGCACACACCCTACATTCCCCAAAATTGGCAAGGGGGGAACCCCCAGAAAAGTACACGGGGAAGAGGAGAACTGCCTGCCTGGCAGACTGAAATGCTTTGCCTGAGGAACCTTAGTATGATGTTGAATTCCTCCTTTCAGATCAGTAACATCCTAGATTCTAGAAAACAGCACTTTTATCTTCCACCAAGCTCAAGACGACCATGAGCAGAAACCTAACATTTGATCTAAATGTAGAAAAATGATGGCAATATTCCTTTTCTAAGAAAAGGTGGAGAAATTGTGAATGCAAGTCTTCTCACCTTCCTCGGATTTGCCAGCAACATGACCTGGGTGATAGCAGCTGGTGGCTGGATGGGATTGAATGGAGCTAGCTCTGTCCCCGAAGGCGGCTGCAACTTCACTTTCATGGACTGTGGATTAAAAAGCAAAGGAGAAAATCTTAATAGTCACGTTGCATCACTGAACACAAATATATTAAGGGAAGTGGGTGTGTTTACTGAGCACTGACTAAACCATAAAAGCAAATATTTGTCTAGTGGACTTAACCGGATGGAGACACTAACTGACACCTTAATTCTAAACTCATTACATGGATGCAAGCCCCATGGATTCGGTGGAATTTTATTCCAGCCAAAGATGCTTAGGGCTGAGGCCTAAGACAGTAGCTTGCAACAACTATCCTGTAATGTTGCAGCAGATAAAATATGCTTCTCGATAGAATCAGCTGGAAAGTAAGTCTGGTCCCAACCGCCTGACCCAGCAGGATTTGCCTGGATGAGCAGCTCTTGATCTCTCCTCCAGCAAGAAGAGGATGCTGGTCTCTTCCCCTATTGGTGCTTGAGAACGGCCATCTTGGTACCTTTGGCACTGCTGCTTGTAGCACAATGTTCTTGATAGGAAGGGGTGCTGTGTTTAACATCGAAACCACCACTACCAACACATCGGGCCGGCCGGGGGGGCACTCCTTGGCAAAATGCAGGAGGATGCGCAAACCGTTCTTGTCATAAGCCGTCACAGGAAGAGCGCTGCCTGCAAGGGGGAGAAGGTGCTTACATGACACAACAATGCAAGTGAAATCTTGGGAGGGCACCGGGTTATGCTTGGAATGCTGGGAGCTGTGTTAAGAGAATCTGCAAAGCCTCTATTCTGAACAAAAGTGTCATCTCTAAAGCGGATGCTGATGAGATGGTCCCTAAAAGTAGGTGCAAAAACCTCTTGACTTTCAAAATCTGTTTGGGCAGATTTTGCCCCAGAGAGAAATAAGTCTGCTCCAGATACACCAGTGTCCCTGAAAGGTTAATTATACACCTTCCTTAGATGTGATCCTTGTTCCAGCTTGGATTGTATTCTGGCAGGAAACCTGGGATATTGCACTGTAGTCTAACCCACACATCCTACTAATACCACTAGAAGATAGGAAGCAACTTGAGGCAAATGTGAAGATGTACTAGGTGAGACCAACACAGCTGGAGGCTCACAGGCTCCCCATCCCTGCTTGAAGCAAATACTGGCTAGCAGCTTTCAAAGCTTTTCCTTTCAACCATAAGATCGTTGTCACACTAAAAGCATGATGCTTCTCCTTGAGGGAGGGGGCCTAATAGGGAGTGGAATGGAGCCGTGCAGAGTTCCCAAACCCCTCTCCCTCTACACCCCCAAAAGACTTCAGGACAATAGTTTGTAAAAAAATTATTCCTAACTCTCCAAATTATGAAAATAAGGAGGCTTTGATTGATTAACTGATTGAATTTATATTCCGCCTTATACCTGAAGGCCTTAGGGCGGCTCACAGAACAAAACCAAAACACAAAACCACAAACTATATAATCAAAATAAAAACAACAACCCAATAACTCCCCCCCAACCCCCCAGATTTTAAAAGGGCATGAACTAAATGAACTGAAACATGCAATCCAGTATCAGCAGTAAGCAATAAAAAATATTTGTGATGCCTACTTGGCTTGATGGACTCCAGTGGGACGTGAACGTTGCCCAGGGAGATCTCGGGTCCTTTCAGAGGACTTCCTTGCTGCTGGAAGGAGGCTGGCTGGAAGAGGGGGCTTCCTGACCCGACTGGGCAGCTGCCTGGGTATGGAAGTGGAGGGACTACTGGAGCTGCAATGGGCAGCCCTGAAGTGGATGTAAGAGGTGCAGCAGCAGCCGTGGGCAATGCAACTCCACCAGGGAACACAGAGGTGCCTAGGTTTGCTTGAGCTGAAGGTCTGGAATGGAGCAGAAAACAGATGCAGGTTAAAAAAGAAAATGAATGCAAAGAAACATATTGAATGTCTCTGGTACCTAGTCTGCACCTACCCCCCCCCCCGCCCGCTCTGTATAAAGCACTTGGTGTGAGCATGTGTAACTGCTCCCTCCTACAAATAGCAATTGTCCTTTGAAAAGCCAGTGTTGCCCACCACTGCCTGGTTCTGTGCCCTGCAGATTGATGGGGCTGAATGAAGAAATGAATGCATTCTGCATTAACATGGGGAGGCAGAGTACCTGCCTGCCAAAATCCCTCTTAAGTAAAATCTCCAGCAGCATGACAGTGAGATACCACAAATGATGTCCATGTGGGGCAGGTACTTGGCTCAGTCAAAAAGTGTTTGCTGGCCCCACCAGTCAACCGATAGCAAAGCCCTGTGCAAAGTTACTCACATGGCTATTGGGCCTCTCACTTCTTTGCCTTGCAAGACCCAGCCATCAGCTCATCAGTTGCGGTTTGTGGACTGTAACTTTGCTGGCATGGCTGCATTTCAAACACAGCAGGTGAAAGGCAAAGTCATTGTGCTCTCAGGTGACCGAGAGGTGGGCAGCCCTGGGGCGTGGGGGAAGATAGTGATCTGGCCAATTGGCCAGATACGGTTACCTGCTCCTGAGGTATAAGAGGTGTGCAAATCTGCCCCGGGGCAGAAGCATCCCTTCATTCAGTCTGCCCTTGATGTACAGCAAAGGCAGAGAATCTGCAACTCTTCCCATGTTAAGATTACAGGTCCCATCATCCCTGACCACTGGCCATACTTGCCGGGACCAATGGAAACTGAAGTCCCACCTAAGAGTCGGGGAGGAAAATCTGATTCATAGCAGCAATTCTTTCCAAGCAGAAAGGAGGAGAAAACCTTACCCTTTGCTCTCGTCCAGATGTCCTATGGGATCCATGTTGTGCAGATCACCACTTCCCATAGCAGAGCCCAGGTACCCAGGGGCACCTGACATTGCATTGGACGGTCCCAGTGGTGCCGCAGCAGAGAATATGAAAGGGGCTGAGGTAGGGGCAGGCTGCGGGGCTGTGAATGTGGAGGCAAGAGAGGCTGACGTTCTACCCGTGGGCTGTGACAGGGCAGGGAGAAGAGGTGAGTTACAGGCAACGGAAGCTGGTTTTGGGTTCAAGAAGTCCAGATCGACTGGTTCATTCTGCAACGGAGGAAACAAGTGAAAAACGGTGCTTTGCAACACACTGATAAATGTTTAACTTTCCTCCTGTTGTTATTCTCACTTGCTGTATTTTACTATTTAGCAGACACACAATGACCGTTAATTCAGAATTAAAAAAAACACACCACAATTTAAAATCAGAAAGTCAACAAAAATGTGGCCGAGACATATAAAAATGTGTCAAGTAAATGCTGGAAATGTAAGCAGATAGAAGGGTTGTTCCTCCATCTGTGGTGGACGTGTAAAAAATCGAAAGGCTTTTGGGAAATGATAGCTGGTGAAGGCAATAAGGTATTAGCGTAACTGGTATAATGCAAGCATAATAATGAAAGTGGGGTGGGGTGGGGGTGGCATGCCCTAAAAGGGAGTGAGAACTTAAGGCCAGAAGCAGGACAGATCACAAAAGTCACCACCTCATTTCAGTCTAAGAAAAGCTGTTGAAGGTGTGTGTTGGGGAAAAAAGGGAAGCTGATTTCTCCCACTGGGAAAGGCAGGCTGGTCTTTATTGGTACAGTACATCCCCTCATGACATTACAAGCTAGAAAATGAAAGTAATGTTCAGCCCGGGACAGATTAACATGCATTACCAATCCTCTGGCTCACAGACCTTCAAAAAAGGATAAGATCTTGGGAGGGCAAAATTATTCACACTGACAAAGTGCAAAGTACCTGGAACATGTTCCATTGGCTGCTCTCAGGAGCTTCTTTTGCTGCAGTGGGAGCCGGGTCATTCAGGCCTAAGCACAAAATGACATTTTAGGGAACAAAAGGAACGGGCAAGCAAAACGTGTAAATAAGGGAACAATCTCAGCTGAACCAACATTTAACTATTCAACGGATTGAAATGGGATACCTGAGTGCAACTCCACCCTTCATATGGTCACTTCTGAACTTTGCTCCATTCTGACTGCAAGGCAGATTGAATTTATTATGTAACAAGCCAGCGGTAAGCAAGCTCTGCATTCTATAGTCATTCATTCATTCATTCATAGTACCAGCACTTTTTTAAAGGAGGTACTCAAGGGTACACAGTACCGGCACCTCTTTTTGTTGTTAAAAAGTGTGGCATTTACTGTAACAACTTCATGGTGAGGGCCGGCACCTCTTTTTCTAGAGGGGAAAGCACTGCTTAGTACTTAACACGCCTCCTTTCAAGGCAAAGCCCTCCCAAGGCGGCATTCAAAAGATAATTAGGCGTATACTCTGCTTCCTGAACATAGCAGAGCTAAATCTAGGCAACATGGTGTCTGGATGTTCCTGCTTTCCCTTCTGGCGGCCTCACCAATAGCAGCTGGCAGTAAAGAGGGGTGTGAGGCACTATGGAGGGGTGTCCAACTTCTGCAACTTCTCAGATGGTGCTCTTTCTCCTATTCAGTGGCATCTCCAGAACAGGTAAGGTTAAATAATCTGGTGATTATCTAATGTTTATTAGATGGATTTCCCCTAAATTGATTTCTGAACTTTGAATTTTATTGTTATTCATGTTTTTATACTGTATTTTATGCTGCTTTTACAATTAAGTATTTTAAATTTGTTGTTAGCTGCCCTGAGCCCGGTTTTTGAACCGGGAAGGGCGGGGTATAAATAAAAAATTATTATAATTTATTATGGACATGCCACTCTCTGTAGCTCTCAGTGATAACCCAGTCCAGTAAATTCAAGTGGAGGGACTTTTTTTATTTCTTACTGAGGAGGTGTGGCGGGGGGCGTTTTCTGAACAACAGACACTCAGCAAAAATACCGGCAAACCTGTGTGCAGCAGCTACTTAGCAGTGCCTCCCACCCAAGCCCTTAGGAAAAGGCGAAAGATTTGTATGATCTGAAGAGAAGCCAGAAACCTTCCACAGCCAGTGCACCCAAACCGCACCTGCCTTACCTAAGCATAGCAGTTCCTCATCAAGCAAGGAGATGGAATTGGCCGAGCTCGTCAAGAGAGCAGAAGTGGCTTCTGCCTGGCTTGACGAACGACTCCGGGAGTGACCGATGGTCTGAGGGGGAGGTGGTAGGATGGGGATTTCTGACGAGGCTGGAGCTGGAGTTAATGTCGGTGCTGGTGTCAACGTCGTTGGGGGAATCGGTGGTGGCGGAGGCGTACTAGAAATGTCCAGTCCCGCCAAGTCAATGAGTGTACTGATGTTAACGGAAGAATCACTTCCTACAGTGATGAGGAGAGAACATAAAATATGGCATGGGATGCATACAAACAATATAACATATTATCCTAACCAAGGAGGGCAGTGGTGGTGAAAATGCCTAGATGCTGCTGAGAATAGCATCGGTTTTCAAATTCTCCAGGCTATGCCTCCTGTAGTAAACCTTCAAACATGAACTGCCGGTCCCTCAAGCTTCCATGAGTGTGCACACCATTATCCTCAAGATCCCCAGGTCCTAAAAAGCAGCCACTTTCCCCCAAATTTCTTGACCGGCACCCTCGCACAGTGTTCAAGTAGACACAATGGACAACACCCAATGATGTCCAACTCCTTCCTTAACAGAAACCTACTTGTACAATGGGATGTCAGATTCCTGCTCTCCAGAGTGGATTTTTGAGGCAGAGGGAGGAGAAGCTAGAAGCCTCATTGTGTTGAGTGGCCATCTCACCCAAGGGGCCAGGTTTCATTTCTGAGAAACTGCTGTACCAGGGCAGAATGTATTATGAGTTCTTTATGTAGGTGAAGGACACCTGGATGGTTAGTCCAGGACTCTACCCAAAGCGGGTTACAATATTATTATTATTTTTAAAAAGAAAGGACACTAAAGAGACAAAAAAGGAAGGGGAGGGACATGGAAGCAGGGGAAACACACTCAGACTTTATTAAAGTATGCCTCTCTGTGTAAAAAAAGAAACAGACTTCCCCTAATTTCATTAAGACTTTTGGCTGCATTCAGCTCTTTCCATTGATAGTATGAACTGAGAACTCTTGGCCATTTCCTGGGCAATTTCTTCTCTCTCTAATCTTAAAGAAATTTATTGATTGATAATACTGCGATAAACCCCCATATTGTGATGTAGAACAACAGGGCCACCTGGGATTCTTACCCCCTGCAGTTAACCCTAAATGGTGAGCTATTCTCCTGCATTGTCTCTGAATATATATGCTCCACTTAAGCCCTTCTAAACAATGGCCTGACTGGTCTGAACTGGCCAGGCCTTTTGTAATGTAAGTTCAGAATAGTTAGGGAGGCTCTTGGCAATTTTCTGGTTAAGAGATTGCTGACATCAGAGATGGGGCTTATTTTTCAGCTGGAGCCAAACAATGATCCCCATTAGAAAGGAGGCAGCTTTTACCTGGCTCAGATTCCCATGTGAGCGTTTACTCTCAATCTTTGTCTTCCTGGAAACCTGATCAGGAATGCAAAGATGCTCCCTCTTAGAACCTCTCAGCTAATCAATGTCTGTTAGGCAACAACTAAACACCAACTTAGCATCACCTGTAGCTTTCTGCATTTAATTTCCTTCTGGCCACACTGTTGACAGCTCCCCCCCCCAACCCCCATATGTTTATAACTCAGGATAGCATTTCATGAATCTTCAATGGGGATTTAGTGCAGCTGGGGGGCCCTCTTTCAGCTAGCCCCTTTGAAGGTGCACTTTCGCAGACAGAATGTTTTTGAAGTGGCTCACCTTGAGCCTTGCTTTGTCTGTTTGCAGGTGCAGTTTGAATCCAAACAGGCCTCCAAATGAACTTCAAAGGGGCTTGCTGTTAACTGCTAATCAGCTGGCATCATAATGATGTCAGGTGACTGACAGCTGGGCAACCGTGCCCACCTGTCAAAGTTAGCCTGCAGAGGGTGGAAGTCAGAATCCAACTCCCTGCCCCTGTTGTAAGTCAATGGTTTCACTCTGGAATCCTTTGTTCAAGAAAGGCCACTTGACAATCATGAACAGAACGTCCTCGGAAGCTGAAATGTTCTCCCTCTCCCCTCTGAATATTTGCCCTTTCTGGTGCCAGTTTTGCACCCACTTTTTCTTTTGCATATCTATACCCATAAATCATTTCTGGGTATATGTGTCAGTGTTAATCTTGGAAGCAGACCTGTGGAGCTCCTCTATGAAAAACCACTTTCATTGCAGCTGGCCCTGTACAGAGGGATCTTGAAGGAGCAAAACATATCCATGCTGAGATATCCTGATTCCACTCCCACCCACTGCTTCAAAGCACACTGTATGTATCATATAAGCAGATTGAATCATCTTAGAATTGCCATTTCTCTAGGATATCCCTGTCTTGTCTAAAATAGCGTGATCAGATAGTTGTAAGAAGACACCAGCATCCTTTTCGGAGGCTTAAAGACAATTGTGTTGCCATTGAACCGGGGCTAAAAGTCTCTGCTAAATTCTTCACCTTGGGATTTGATTACGGTGAGCAGCAATCCAGAAAGGAAGAGTTGTTATTTGTAAAAAGACTTAACAATTTAGAACAAGGGATTAGGAAGTACTTCTATATTGTAAGTGACATATAATTTTAAGATTATACAAAAGCTGGGAAACATGATATTTCATAGAAGGGCCGGTGTTGCTCCTGAAAAATATGACTCACCATCTGTTGGAGGCAGCCCAGGAATATCCACTTCACCATTGACGACTTGCCCCTCAATAATTCTTTTATAGGAATTTATTACGCGTGATAAGTTGTCACTAGCCTGCAGGATGTCGCCTGTAACGGAGACACAAACAGTAAACGACCAATGTAAATAACTTCATCTTCAGCAATGCTTTCTCAGGCTAGGAACGGGACCAGCTCATTTGATTTCATTCATTTCCACGACAAAGAAATCCACCAACCCCTAACAGCACTGCCTTTGTAGGTGCTGCGGTTATATGCTTCTCTGGCTTTTGCCACATCCATTTCTGCTATCAATATTTAGGATTTATGTACACGAAGGAAGATTTGGTGGTTGGGGGAGGGCCATAGCTCTGTGGCACAGCCCTGGCTTTCCATGCAGTAGATATCTGGCTCAATTCCCAGCATCTCCAGGTACGTCAGAGAGAGACTCCTGCCTGAAACTTTGAAGAGCTGCTGCCAGCCAGTGTAGACAATATTGATACAGATGGACCAGTGGTCTTACTCTGTATAAGGCAGCTTCCTATGATATATATCTGATATTCTATCCAACACCTCTGACTTACCTATATGGATTATAGATTCTTTTCAGCTGACATTATACATAATATCCAGGCTTTTAACCACCTATTAAGGCAAAAGCATGTCCCAGTTTACCTCCGGTCCTGCAAAGAAAAACTTATCGTTTTACCCAGAGTGCTGTCATTATCCTCTGTCTCGCTGGCCAGTTTGAATAACGTCCGCCTCTTGGTTTCACATCTGTCATAGAGCTCCTGGGGAAGGGTGGGGAGAAGGTGAGAGATAGGGGCCAATGAGTCAAAATGGACATGTGCAAGCCTTTGTACTGAAACCTCATTTACTTATGCACAAAAGCCAAGGCATCACCACTGCAAAGGCTTGACACAAGATTTCGATACAATATTGGTGGTCCAAGACGTGGACACTTGCGCTAACAGAAAAATTGATGCAGAGACATTGAGTCACAAGGAGTGAAAGCAAAAGAGACATATTTGCCAACACTTTTAAACTTATGTAGCGGGTCAGAGGTGCTGTGCAGACACCGCTCACTCAGAAGAACTTCTAATTGGCATTATTACTGAGACACCTTTTCTCTTGAATTGCTTCTGGTGCCTGAAGAGCAGTCGGTGTTACCTGAGTGTAAACGACTGCCTCTGGCTATTCCTCTTTCATGTTGGTGATAGATGTGCACTGTATTGTTATAGTTATGTATTTTGGGTTGTTGTTTTTAATGTAATTAACGTACCCCAAGGTTGTATACCTGGAAATATCTTGAAAATAACCAGTAATCATTAAAAGTCTCGTTTGTTTTCCTCGATTGCCTTCTCCTTAGCTGAGTGATGCTGTCAGTTTGCATTTCTTAGTGCAGAAAGTATTGATCTGATGTGTAGAGATTTTTCTTATTCTAATTCATTCAAGAGGTTTCTGGAAGCTTCTCTGTATGAAAGAAGCTTCATGATTGTTTGGGGTATAGAGAAGATGAGTACAGCTGGCTTGAACTGGTTCTTTTATCTTTTCCAATTAAGATCTTGTTGACTATAAATATAAGCCAGAAGGAGACTGGGTTTTACTTTCACTTTCTCTCTCCTTTGTTCTGGTGTCCTGTTCTGTATGCTATAGTGTTAAGGTTTAGTCTTATTATACGTTTTTGTAAATTTTATTGTAAGTGCTGCAAATCAATTTTTATGGACTGTGCCAACCCTGAATGTACTGGATTTGTGACCATTATGCTCATTTGCCTTCAGTAGAAGTAAATCTCCACTGGGATGAAGTACAATTGCCTCTGGTCTATTGTCTGGAAACTCTGCTATGTGTTTAAGTTTTTTCCTCCCCAGAAGAAACTGGGGCGACAGGTGCCTGCACCTATTTTTGCAGGGGAAGCTGGGCTATAAAATTCCTTCATGTTGGGAGATGGAAGTCAAAAGAAAATCAGAGGGTAACAAGCACTCAAGGTTCTACCAGCAGAGAACTCACACTCACCTTCATCAGCTCTTTGTCAGCCTCCGAAGAGTCTTCTTTGCTGTAGTGAACCAGCATCTCGTTCAACAGCTTCACATTGTTGTTCACCTCCTCCAACGTGTGCATGCGCTTTGTGACTTTCTGTATGCGTGCCTCATCCTTCAAATTTTAAAGCAAAAGAGGTAATATGAGTCTTTCCTTTGTTCTTCCGCTACTGTCCAGGACAAGGTGGCTTGAAGAATCCAGAAGTCTGGTTACTTATCACCAGTGGTTACAGAATTCTGTCTACAGAGCCCCTACCTTCTGCTATCAAAATAGTCCTGAAGCTTTGACTTCTGGGGATACATTTGCAAAACAGGCAACTCTCAATCCATAGTAATAAGACCCCCACCCCACCCCACTCCTTTATTCAGTGGGATTTACTCCTAGGTATGTTTGCACAAAATTAGGTAAAATGGTAGGAGCAAATTATATATTGAACTAGAGGGGGAAAGGGATACATAGATCATGGGGAGAAACAGGAAGCCATGCGAAATGAAGTGAGGATGACCAAACGAGCAGGAGAACAAAGCTCTTGTAACTGGAATCGTTGCCTAGAAGAGGGAAGTTTTGGCAGGTGCAACTCACTTTGCAGGAGTGAGAAAAGGTACACTTGCCCACATTATCTCTTCCAGGCAGCCATTAAAGGCACAGGTGCTCTTGTCCTTCTTTGCATCTGGTCTCCGCAAGAGAAGCCTTTTAACCCCGAACAACCAGACAGCTCCTCGCCACTTCTGCTCCCTGAGCCTTTCAGAAATGCTGCATGTCTATTTTCAAAGCAGCTTTCATGCTTTTCTTTGGGGGGGAAATGCAAAAGGCCAACGTAAGATCAGAGGAAATCAGAGACAGGAATGCCATACCCAACAAAGACAAGGACAGCCTATGGCACTAGAGGAAAAGGGAACTTCTGTCCTTGCAACTTGCACCCCAAACCCAATTCTAAACACAGCTGAGTTAGGCATGCCTAAGCCCACCAATTTCAATGGATGGAAGCACACTTAGCTCTGCACAGCGTAGGGCTGTGACTGGGAGGATGAGTAGGAAAAGGACTAGGGCATCGGCAGCTATCAGTAACCCCAAGGAATACCAGGCAAAGTGGGGCTATAAATCACTGAGCAGCTTTTCTTAGTTTACTATGCAAACTCTAATTGCAGCATCAAACCTGGGTAAGAACTTGGGTTTCGCTCAGGAAGGAAACCAGAGCATTGTTTACAGACAGCACAGATATTCAGGTCTTCTGACATTATAGCAGCCCAATGGTACGGCTCAAATATTCTAAAAACGCTTAAAATTACAAAACAAGCCCCAAACAATGATCACCCCTACAGATATGTTGATTAAGTGCTCAGTCTCACCTCTTTCACCATAGATTTAATAAGCTTGTTTGCCTCTTGCAAATCATCTGGATTTTTGCTTTTTAACAGTTTAGCTAAAAGCTGCAAAAAGGGAAAAAAACTTTTAGGAAAAGTGTTTTAGGAGTGACAGAACTTTTCCTGGTTTTGCAGATTCTCAGTTGAGGAATTGATACCTTATGCTTGCATTAACCAAGTTTTGATTTGTCTTTGAAGCACCCAACTTTTGGCACTCTGATCATGAACACATTAGAACAGAAGCAAGAAACGTGGATGCTATTGGAACGTACATCATGTTAACTTGCTCAGGCTAGTGGTTTCAGTGCTCCGATAGGGGAAGCTGACAGCAGTTCATCACCAGCTACTTCAGAATCAGGACCGGGGTTGGAGGGAGCCAATGTTGGATTCTCACTGGTCTGCCCCAACCTCAGCATGGTTGGTGTAGAGGCACTCTATGACAACTACAACTAGGGATGAGGTTCATTTAGCAAGAGGAGTAAGACAAGAAAGTGCACTTTAAATTACTCATCTCAGCTTTAGAGTGTCCATTTGACACCCACTTCTATTCCGTCCTCTCTCGAGACAGCAGCAGTCTACAGCAATAGTCCTTCTGGGTTGCATCCAATCCTGTGCATGCAGAGTTCTATTCACACAATGGGACTTCCCCTTCTTCTCCCCACACATCCTCAAAGTCTGCTCTGGAGGGTGAGGGTCTGTGGGGAGCTGCAGGGGAGAGCAGAAGAGGGAAAAGTTCCACTGTGCAAGCAGAAAGTCTGTTGCAATAGCCAAACAAGAAGAACCTCAATGTGCAGAAGTGCTGGAATCTGCACCATGTTCAAGCTCATAGATATGCTTTTGTAAAGGCAAGATTCAACACCTTCCCATCGAACGTGCTGAGAAATAGATTCTCCAATGGACAGATATCGCTCTTATGTGATTGTAATTGTGGGGCACCGGAATCGTTGCATCACATAATTTTTGACTGTGCATTTCATTCATCGGCCAGGAGCAAGTTTCTTGCTCAATATCTAAAGGGAATTGCCGATGATACAAATGAAGCCAAACTGAGATATCTACTAAATGATGATGACCCCTTAAGATCACTCATGGTTGCCAGATTCTTGATCAGCGTTCTATCCCTAAAGAAGAGAAACGGACTCCTGTGCGGCTCGGATAATCCCTCTAAACTATGATCTATGTTTTAGGATGTAATTAGGTGATATCACCATTGATGTCTTCTACTAATTTATGAGTAGAGGGCGATGTTTATGTTACAAATTTAGTGTAATGTATGATGTTGGTCTTTTGTTTTATTTTGCTTTGGTTCTTGTCTGTTTTTTGTAAGTTTTGGCGGTTTTAAAATTGGAGTTTTAAGTACATTATGTTGGTATGGGAAACTGTTGTGTGATGGGCCAATGGCCGTAATAAAGTTCAATACAATACAATGCACCATGTTCAAGAGCATGAGCCGTGGCTTGGAAATCCCTGCTCAGGCCTAAACTCACTGAATGCTCTAGGTGAGTCACTACTGAGAGTATAAGTTCTTAAGTTTCGCTCCAGTGAGGTGGCAATGGTAATCAGAAAGGGACCGGAGTCAGACCAAAAATAAAATAAATTGGAAAGATCTATTTAAATCAAAGCATAGGAATGATAAAACTATATAAACTCAGCAATAAGTTTGAAAATGTATAAATGGAATATAAGAGGAGTATATAAATTGAAAAAAAATACTAACCAAACAGCCACCAATTAAGCATGCACATTACTAAATCCTAAATTGCATCTTTCTAATACTTCCACCAGTACAAACTAGTTATAAGGTTTCTAAATTCCCAGCATTAAATTAGTTTAACTCCTCTCTCTCTCTCATCTGCAAACGGGGATAATAAGACTGGTTTACTTATAGGAGTGTTGTATGGATGACAGGGGAAATGAAAGTGAAGCTCTTAAGTCCTTAGGGAAAGTGCTGTACAAATACCATCATCATCATCATCATCATTATTATTATTATTATTATTATTATTATTATTTAGCAAACTTCATCATCCTCTCCTGTTCACATACATACACAACACATCTTACATTTTCTTCAGTGAAGCCATGCAGGGCTTTCCCAGGCTTCATTTTTTTTCATAGTTTAAAGACCATAACATGCTCTTGCCCCCTTTCTTTCAGCAAACAGTAAAGAGAAATTTAAATAAAGCTAATCATAGAATTGCAGAGTTGGAAGGGACCCCTAGGGTCATGGCTGGCTAAAGTCAGCCGAGTATTCCTGAGAGATTCACTGCTACTCTACAAGCAGAAGAGGCAAGCCTCCTCCGCCCTCAACACAAAGAGGCAACATTTTGTAAGATACAAAAGCATTTGTGAAAACTTCCAAAATGTTAAGTTGTCGTGCTACGACACTCGTGAGAAATAGGAGCTACTCAAAACATTTGAACCTTGGACATTTTTTTTTTAAACTATAGCAAACCAGATTGAGGGGTGACGGTGGTTTAGATCTTTATATTTGCTATCCTTTGTCAAGCGCTAGAAGATGCCTCAGCTGTTGCCAAGTTCTAAGAATTACAGTGCTAATTTTTGCAGTTAGCTTTACCTTGGATTTCTCTTCATCATCAAACACAGGGTTTTTGGGACGAGCTGGAGGGGAGGGGATTAGGGTACTCTCTGCAGGAATTACAGGGTCAGACAGCACAATGCCTGGATGCAGAAAGGAAGAAAAACATTGTCACTCTTTACAGGAAAGCTCTCTGGGTTTGCTTGTTCACTGCCAGTTGCCTGCACACAAAAAACCCAGCAAGCTCTATCCTATTAAAACCATCTTAATGCATTGAACTAGGGTCTGCTACCTGCAAATGGTGCTC
Source organism: Podarcis filfolensis (assembly GCF_964270895.1). Classification (NCBI taxonomy): domain Eukaryota; kingdom Metazoa; phylum Chordata; class Lepidosauria; order Squamata; family Lacertidae; genus Podarcis; species Podarcis filfolensis. The sequence continues at coordinate 90,487,559 of NC_139605.1, read as the reverse complement.
TTAGTGGACTGCCATCTCAGAAGGTAGGTAAAAGGCTACAGTGCCTTATACAATTAGCAGACAAGAACCAGACGCTGTTCTGAGTCTCATTCCTACTGACTGTCAGTATGCAGCTCACCTGCTGACAGGCTATGATGGGCTTTTCTGTCTGCAGCTGAACTCCTGTAATTCACTTTGGGATGTCTTTAAGACTTGCTCCCTCTCATGATCTTGTAAGCCCATGTTTGTGCCCTTGAGCGTGTGAGCTTGCCTTGGGTTCTCTTACTTGCCTGACACTTCCTGATTATCATGTGACCTCAAACGAAGCATTAGGAGTGAGGGACAAAGAAATAAGCAGCTGGTGTATGGGTTGCAAATCAATGGTAATAAAATAGGCAGCCAGGGCCATAATCATCACAGCACTGAACTCTACAGCTCAGCTAAGATTCTGCAATCGGTGGGATAAGACAGCATGACTCTTGAACAAACTGGTTCACTGTCTAGGCGTGCAGAAGCTACTACCTCTGAGGTCACAAAATTATAAAGTGCCGTTGAACAGCAGCTTAAGGAGTATATGAAAGGCTGAAGAAGGAAATTGTTTCCCACCTTGTCTTTTCAACATGTAGTAGGCGTCTTTGATTTTGGACTCGTCTGGCAGAGCCACCGTCCAACTGTACAGAAGCTCAATTATTTTGCTTTTGACCTTCTCTGACACTCTGTCTCCCAGGTACTGCAAGAATAGCCAAGAAGGTAAAAGATGTTGGTTTCTCTGTCCTCACATAAAAGAACCTACTTTGTACCATTAGGTATGTGAGTTGTGGGGCAAAACAGTTTCTGTGTCTGAGAGATACAGGCTGTGTACATATAATATTTTACTCTAGGGTCCATGAAGACAGAGTACTTGTTTTTTCTATGTAGTCCAAACATGATTCGGAACTGCTGCATATTTTTTGCCCCTGAAAACCTCTTATTGAGAAATTGGGTCTTGATCTGAAAATACATCTTGATTTTGCAGTTTTGATTGTGTCCATTTAAAAAGAGATGAAAATGGATGTAGGCAGTGCCAGCAAGGCAGGGATATTGTACAGTGGTACCTCAGGTTACAAACAGTCTAGTTAACAAACATTTTGGATTACGACTACTTCAAACCCGGAAATGAGTGTTCTGGGTTGCAGGGGTTTTTTTTGGTAGATGAACTGACGTTTGGGGGTACCGCCACATCCCCCTGTCCTCCAAGGCTTCTCTCTCCTTTCTCTATGAACCTGGGCAGCCCTGCGAGTTGCTGGTTCTTCGGTGGTGGCAGTGGGGGGAAAGCGGTGAGCGGTGGGTCCGGCATGGAAGGCGGAGAAGGAGGGCTGAGAGCAGCAGCCCAAACCTCCCGCCGCTGCACAAAGGCACTTTGTTCCACTTTGATAGACAGCACGATGCCTCCCTTCCCATCAGAGCAGCCCCGATCCCATTCCTACCTGTGTGCAAGCAGGAGAGGCAGGGATCCCTCAGCTGGGAAGGGAGGCTTCACGCTGCCTAACTGAGAGATCCCTGCCCCCTCCTGCTTGCACGCAAGTAGGAGTTGGGATCAGGGCTGCTCTGATAGGCAGTGTGAAGCCTCCCTTCACAGCTGAGAGATCCTTGCCCCGCTCTTGCTTGCAGGCAGCCAGGTTGAATAGTTGTGGGGGTCGGGGAAGGTGGAGGCAGCCCGGAAGCTGCATCTTAGAGCCCTTAAACCACCTGAAGGCAGCCAGGCGCTCCCCAGCAAACCAACTGGAAATGAATCAAAATCACAAGAAAACATAAAATGACACTGACCTTGACCCTAACCCTAATTCTAATCCTTACCCTAACCCTAACCCAGTCCTAAAATTAACCCTAACCCAGAAATGGTCTTGTTAGATAGTAAAATTCATGTGAAATTGCTGTTTTAGGGATTGCTTTTCATCATCTGGAATGGATTAATCCGTTTTCCATTACTTTCTACGGGAAAGAATGCCTTGGTTTAAAACTGCTTTGGTTTAAGACCGGACTTCCGGAACAGATTAAGTTCGTAAACCAATGTACCACTGTATTTACATTGTGGAGGAGCGTATACCAAGATTGCAATCACTACTTCTTCCCTGGGGCAGGGGCAAGGAGGAGATGGTGTGAATAATCTAATAAAAGGGAGGGTTTTTTGAAATGTGTATGAAGTAACCACACCCAAACTTGTGGACAGCAGGATTTAGAATCAATCTGAAAGTGTCATGTTGAGGACAAGCACGAATGATTCCAGACTGAGAATAAATGGTCTAGAGAAAGTGAGGAACATTTTGAAGTGTGCGAATGTTATTTATTTACTGACAGCCCAGCTGATTCCAGTGGAATCTGATGCACAACATGTTTTATGGATTTAAGCAAATGAGACATATAAACAAGTGTAGAAAAAGCAAACCATACTAACCTTGGGAGACACAACTTTAATTAGCTCATTTAAAAAACGAAACTTCCCTACTTCGTTGTGAAATCTTTGCCCACAGTTCTTCATGCAAGCTTCCAGCACCTGCAATCAAGTAAAATGCACATATACACACAAGATAAATCTAAGTTTCAGGATGGACCTATCCGAATAGAGATCCCTAAATTAGTCACAGGTTACCTATGAAACCTTCAAACATTACCTGTGCTTGCCATAAGGCAAGACTCCCCAGGAAACCAACCCAAGTCCCCTGGTGATTTTCTTCTGGTTACTTAAATATTGGACTGTGCACTTAAACAGAACCTGACTGCTTTTTACAGAAACATTGTACAGTCGTACCTCAGAAGTCGAACAAAATCCGTTCCAGAAGTCCGTTTGACTTCCAAAACATTCGGAAACCAAGGCATGGCTTCTGATTGGCTGCAGGAGGTTCCTGCAGCCAATCAGAAGCTGCAGAACCCGTGTCAGACATTCGGGTTCCAAAGATCATTCACAAACCGGAACACTCACTTCTGGGTTTGCAGCGTTCGGGAGCCAAAATGTTCGACTCGTAATCTGTTTGACTTCCGAGGTACGACTGTACAGGGAAGATAATTAGAATTGTCATAGTACTAGTTGGCCCTTACAACTGGATGTCATGTCTGCATAGGAGACTACCTGTGCAGACCCCAACAGACACTGGTTGAAATTATGCTGTCTGAATACTCAGACAGTGGACAGAATTTTAAAAACAGAGTTAAAGAACACTTACAGTCAAGGCCTGGACTGCTTCCCATTCCTGTGGTGACTGGATTTTATGAGCCAGCAATCTCACGGCTATCTGTGGACTGAAATCATTCATTTTTTTACTTATTTATTTATTTACTTGCTTATTTATTTAGTTAGTTAGTTGTGCTGTCTGTGTAGATGATGCTTTACAAAGAAGGAGAGGACAGAATGGTTCATACCTCTAGAAGTTTACAATCTAGAAATCGACACAAAGGAAACAACGAAGGCAGGGGTAGGAAACAGAGGCAGGGGTAAACAGGTGAAAAACTATGTGATTCAAATGACATAGGCTTCACTTTTGCAGCTTAAATACATAAGCTGCATTCACACTTTCCAACATTTTATCTGCAAGCATACCCTGAAAAAAACAAAAACCTTTAAAACTTCCAGATTTTAGGAGTGGAACAAAATTGTCTACATAAAATCTCAGCTGCCTGTCCCTATATAACAATTTCACATTAAATTAACACATTAAATTAAGCATCAAAGCACCCAAGGTTATTTAAAATTACTTCTACAAAACCTTGCAATGGGGTTTGAATTCTGGACACACACCCTTCAAGTTCTTTGTTGATCTGATCACAGAAGCCAATGATGTACTCCCAGTCTTCTTGCCTATTCAGAGGATTGGTGGCTTTATCTGGTGAATAGAAACACAAGCTTGTTAATCCAAGATGCACACAAAAGGCGTCTTGTTTCCTCAGGACAGGGTAGTGCTTGAGAATTAGTACACTCTGCCACCTTCTTCTCATTCACTCCGAGAAATTAAAACCTCTCCTGCTGAGAAACTGCACACTCCTTGACTTCAGCACACGTCCGATCAGTCAAAATTCGAGTATCAAATGCTACAAGTTATGAAACCGGCAGAAAAATAGTGTGAAGAACATATTACAAAGCCGAGTTCTAGAAAGTGAAGTAAACAGCCATGCATCGTTCCCCTATTTGCCATTTTGCTCCACGTTTTGCCAATTTATCACATAACGAACTGGCAAATCCACATTCAGTTTTACTCCACTGAAACACGGACTGAGCAAGGAAGTCATTAAAAACCTAAAACATCTGACACAAACTGTAACATTCCAGGGATCAAAGGCATAGTCTGTATACTTATCAAGGGTGCAATCTAAGCAAAGTGAGATACTTTTCTCCCACTGATTCTAATGGAATTTCAAGAGCATTGAACTTCGTACTAGGAAGGGTACATGGCAGTTCCGACTAGAGCACATCCACACCTTCCATTGCCTATGGAAAGTTCTTTCCACAAGAAATAAAACATCTCACCTGACACCTGAGAGAAGAGAATTAAAGCAATGTTAGCTTCTGCATGTCTCTTTTCTGCTTAGAAGGGTTTTTGAAGCAGGTTACCTCCTGAATGCCCTTTAAAGTATTTTGCAGAGATCTCACCTATGAACATACCTCTGACATTTCAGTGTGGGACACATTCAACACCTGGGACCTGAATGTTCACAGTGGTGCTCACATTTTCTGTCTTCAAAGAACCCTTTCCACATGAGCTCATCTGCCAAGAAACACCCGTCTGTCTGCTATGGCAGTTGCTCATGTTGCTGAGGTTTGGAGAGCATGTCACACACTCCGTTTGCATGGGGGCACTGTTGCCTTGCCTGAGTTGAGAACGTGCCCCAGAATAGCAGGTTCCCAACTCCCCCCGAAATCACCTGGAAATGAATACTGTCAACAGAACAACTTTTGTTCGTTCAGCAGGACCTTCTCCCCTTCTCCTCTCCTCACATCCAAACTCCCCGAACTTGAGCTGGGGGTGAGTGTGTGTAGAACCCCGCCCCCCAAAAAAACCAGTGTGCAGGGAATAGAGGAGTAATTGTTCCATCCAGCAAGCTGAAACACTGTTGAATTCTTCCCAGTGGGTTTTCTGCCTGTTGTTTAGGAATTGTAATGCACTGCACATGTGCCGTCTTAGTTTATTCCCCTCTTTCTGGCTACTTCCCATATATTGACTCTCCGCTCCTTTCAAGCGCCTTGTCAACCCCAGTTTCCCCCCAAAAGCCAATGACAGAGCCAACTAATTCTGGTTTTGCCCCCATTCTCCACCCTGCTAAGTTCTACAAGGGCAACATTGAGACTACTAAAGAGGAGGAAGCTGACAGCTTGGGCCACTTCTGTAAATAAGAAGGCAGGCAGGTAGGAGTTGGCCAAGGGCATATTGATATGGGTGGGGTAGTGCCCCATTCTCCCTAATGGATCAGCCTCCACCGGTTTGCACCCTTGCTTTGTAGTGGGTACCGTTGTAGTAAATAGCGTTGTACTCATCAAAGGCTTTCACATTTCTCATTGGAAGCAAGAGCCACCATTTATCACACTAAGCCCTGCTTCTCAGATGTTTTCCCCCTCCTTTCCCCCAGCTTTGAAAGCAGCAGATTGGAGAACATGCAAGGTATCACGACAGATTTGCATTTCATGTTTCATCTGCTCCAGATAATTCAGCTCAGAGACTTTGCACTGTGCTACCTTCCACAGAGACACCCGGTTTAACCTAATTTCTATAGCAAAACTGACCAGGGCAAAATGTGAGAGAAAGAAATACTGTTCATTCTAGGGCAGCGCAATATGTGTCGGCACAAAGGCAGCATACACAAGCCAAAGATGATTAACTAGTAAGAACAAAGAACAAGGAGTACAATGAACCAAATTGTTTGGGACATCTTCACTAGGCCTGCAAATGCAAGCGCAGAGGAGCGGGCTGACTTCATTCTTACATGCTCTGTTTTCTTTTATTGGGATCCCTATGGTCCACTAACATCTTTTACATTTACAAAGCAAGAGGGCACATTTGGGAACCCTTCACAGTCAAGGCTCTAATCTGTGTGAAGGATTCATAAATAGTCAGTCTTACGAACACAAGTAGCACCTTGAGGGATCAGACCACAAACCCTAGGCTTCCTCTCCCACATGTACACAAAAAAGCAAAACCTCTGCGGGAAATTCTCTGTATAGTACAACTGTACCTTACGCGGGGGTTCAATTCCAGGGGTTCCGTGTGTATACGAAAATCATGTACTGTACATCCAAAAACATTTGGGCCTCATGGCTGTTAGATGCCTATACAGTGGTACCTTGGGTTAAGTACTTAATTTGTTCTGGAGGTCCGTTCTTAACCTGAAACTGTTCTTAACCTGAAGCACCACTTTAGCTAATGGGGCCTCCCACTGCCGCCGCGCCGCCAGAGCCCGATTTCTGTTCTTATCCTGAAGCAAAGTTCTTAACCCGAGGTACTATTTCTGGGTTAGCGGAGTCTGTAACCTGAAGTGTCTGTAACCCGAGGTACCACTGTATGTGCAAATATTGTAGGAATATAATGTTTTAACATTTGAGAAAAAAAGAGGGCCAGATTATGACCTCACTTCCTTACTATAATAGTCCCCAAATGAAAAAAGTTTTACACTGCCACAATCAAAATAATAAGTACCGGTACACAGCAGGTTTCATCTCAAGAGACCGAACTTGGCATGTTCCATTCTAGAGCTAGAGCACCAGCAACCTAGAGGATGGTACTTCATAATTAACAAATAAATAATTCTGCCACAGTGCAACCCCAGGACATTTGGTGTCAAAACATCTGGTTCACATCTTGTAGTAGATCAACACAGCACTGCTCATAAAACTTATTTCCACTCCCCTAAACCGAAACATAGTATATTCCCTATAAACCAAGGGTGGCTATCCATTCAAACACTGAAACTTCAGGAAACAGGGAATCTTTGCTAGTAAGCAGCCTCACATTACACCCACATGCTCTTTATGTCCCCCCCCCCCCCAACTCGGGAGTTCTGGAGGAACCTGTCTCACAGTTTGCATGCCACATTTAGAGACACTACCTAGCGCGGTGGAGATGGCTCAGCTACATGAACAGCAGAGAGTACAAAAGCAAAAGAAGATGGCTGTGTGGAGCAACTGAGTACTGTATTCCATGTTCAACCATTGCTTTTTGACTAAAGACAGGAATGGGAGCTCAGGCAAAGACCATCCTATTATGTTACCTCCCAAATAAGAGGGGATAATTTGTTGCTGGGTCATCACCTGTCCAACTCCAACATCAGGACCAAAGTATCAGGTTCCTGACATGGCTTTCTCACTGTGTTGACACTTTGAAGTCTCATTTGAAGGCAAAAATATAAAATAAAATAAATCCATGGCATGGATGAATCCTCTCTGCTGTGACTGGGGAAAACATGAACCGCTTCCCAACTTTTTTTGTAATTATTTCCTGTCTTTGTTCAGGACCTACGTCTTCACAGCGTCTCCCCAGAACTGTTCCCCGAGTATATTTATATTGCTTAGTTTCAAATGACCTTCCAGCTAAACTTTCAGCAGCCTGGAATCGGGAATTCTGCTCTGTCCTTCCACTTAAACATTTCCTTCATAAATATGGGGATATATTCAGTGACTAACTGCCCCTGGGGTTAATAAAAAGAAGAGATGTGTCACTGCATATCCTTAATACATACATAAACATCATTTTATTAAATTGGGCAGAATTGTTTTCGTAGCAGGAAAGTGATTCAGTAAATACTGAATGTACCACAAATGTATTCAGCAGCAGGAAAGTATTTACAATACAAATAAAGTCCTCAGCCTCAAGAATATCTATAACACCACCCTAATAATTAGGAATACACTAGGTCTTTCACAATAAGTTTCAAAAAGGAAGAGCTACCTGCTCACTAGGGCACAGCCTGGTATCTTAACAGATTCATGCTATACCATATAAATAAAATCAGGCAAAGCATTGACAGACCTCCAGCTCACAGTGCGGTCCCCATTGTGCTGAACAAATGGCTTTCCACCCCCAGTCTATAAGAAGTAGTTCAAACAGGGTTACGGTACTGAACATAATATATTGGTGATTTCCCAGGCTCTTCCATAGAATGACCTCTGTGATTCTATGATCATATTTACAATATATCTCATTTTTATCCGTCCCTCCAAAGAGCTCAGGTGGCACACATATTTCAGTGCTCCCCATTTTCTATTTTATCCTCACAACAACCCTGCGAGGGAGATTAGGCTGAGAAACAGCGAGACTGAGGTCACCCAGTGAGATTGGTAACCTTAAAGGTAAAAAGATAAATGGCAATACAGTTCATTTTTTATCTTAAATCGTCCCACTTCTGTTGGTAAAACACAGAATATCCACTTTCGACCTGCAAATAATTCTTCTTAAGAGGGGTTCTTTGAAACCCGAGACTTGGGTTCTCATTTACCAGATAATGATCCAGCAAATGGCACTGCACTTCTGCCATGCACCTCCTGTGATGGAGGTGGGAGGGGGGGTGTGGCCCTCCATATGTTATTTGACTCCAACTTCCATCATCCCTGACCTTTGGCCATGCAAGTTGGGACCAATGGGAAGTAGAGTCCAATGACAAAAGATCCCTGCATTGCAGGGGGTTGGACTAGATGACCCTAGTGTTCCCTTCCAAGTCCATGATTCTATAACTTCTGGAAGGAACCATGTTCCCCATCCCTGTTCTATACTCCACTGTCCAGCACAGCAACATCACTTTAACAAAGGCACATTGAAGAGGTCACCTGTAACAGCCAACCCTAAAGCAAAGTATGAAAGGGCCTCTGTGCATTAGCGGAAGTCCTTGTGCACGACTGATCCTGCAGGAATGTTCTTATGTCTTTTAACTTGAAAAACATTCGTTTCCTTCCACCCTCTTTATAATATATTCCATGATGTAACAGAAAACATTAATTGAGGAATACTGCAATTTTGGTACAGACTGAAGAATATGTCAGAACACAGTTTACTTAGAGAGAGAAAATGGAAATGGAAACAAGCAGAAAAATGAGAGAAGGGAAGAGAACTGCTCTTTATAGCGAAGCAACCAGTTACTTAGAAGAATGCGCAGAACATTTCACAACCTTTCTTTTAGAAAAAGGAAAAAGAAATGAATCACTGGTTAATAGGGCTAGACTTCAGGCTGTCTGTGTCCACTGCAATTGCAGCTCTGGGTTTCTGCTTAGATGTCTCGGTTTGAGTGCACTGCTCATTCAAGTGCACATGTTGTTGTTTTTCTGGATCCATATTGGAGACGGAGCATTTTTATTTGCAGGGGTCAAAACACAAGACCTAGCACCCAACTCCATGCAGAAACAAGCTAGGGGGGGATAACTTTCTTTGGTGCATTTTTTCCCTGGGGGAGCTTAGGAGCTGTAGATTTTGAAAGGAGGAAATGACCAGGAAGTGAGTAAGATGGAAGAGTTCAGGCAGAGACAGGCACAGCTGCAAGGAGAAGCATCAGCTGAGTGGATGGAAAGAACACGTACAAAGGGGCTGGCTACATTTCTTCCAGTAAATGGCAATTCCCCCCCTCAAAAAAACCCTAAATCGGGGGGGGGGGGGATCACCTGGGCACGTTCAGAAACAATGGAAATTGACAATAACAGCAATGTACTGCAAGAACTATTTTAGGAACTGGGAGATAGCCCTATACAGTAAAGAACCTTTACAGACAGAAATATATAGCATAGTCTTCAGGTACATGAGGCAGTCAAAGCTGCTGAAATTCACTGAGTATCCTTTGGTCAGTCATTGTCTCTCAGCCTGACCTACCTCACAGGTTGCTGTAAGAAAAAAAGAGGAGAGAGGAGAATCACGTATTCAGCCCTGAGCTTCTTGAAAGGAAGGTGGGCTATAAAAGCAATAAATGAATAAAAAGACACCTAGCTGACATAGCTTGTAACCAGAGCACATTACAACACACCCTGGATGCTACAAAAGGAATACATTAAGTGTCCCATTTACACACAGGAAATGGCTACTGCTGTATAGCTAATTACCAGTTATGAAATATTTTAATGTTAGGGTGGAGAAGAAGTATTAGATAGAAGTGATACAGCCATAGACTGGACGCCCACAAATGATCAGGGAGCAAACATTGCTAATGAATATAGCGCATTTCCAATTTTCATTGAGTGTCACAAACATCTGAGTCATTCTTGCAACAGCCCTTTAAGGTAGTCAAGTGCTGTTATTCCCATATTACAGACACAGTGCTAAGTCTGAGAGGTAATGGCTTGCCTAAAGACACCTAGCTAAGTTCATGGCTGAGGTAAAATTTGAACTAGGCCCTACCAGGTTTATAGCTAGCAGTATATTGCTTGGGTTATGATTTCCTAAAAATGGAGTACCAACTTTATAAAGAAGCCTTGCAAAGGCAGAGGCAAGGTTGAAGAGGCATGAGGAATCTGTATGGTCTTCTCAAAAGACCACAAAGCTGTCTAATAATATCAACAACATGTACACTGTATAAAGTGATGCACAGACAGACAACAGAGAAGTAGAGTCACCTTAAATGGAACCTGGTGGAGTAAGGAAAGCAGAGAGCAACATATGGGTTTCCACTCCCTGAATCAAACAGGAGGCTCATTAAATGTTCAATATTATGAAGTCAAGAGAACCTCTCGTCATAAGCTATTCCATGGGCACAAGAGAGGGGTAGGGGAACCTATGGCCATTCAGATATTGTTGATCTATGGGCCCCAACACCCTTCACTATTAGCAATGTTGCTTGAGGCTGCTGATGGGAACTGGGTGCCCAACAACATCTGGATGCCCACAGGTTTCCCACTCCTGGCATAAAGTGGGCAATGGAAATTGGAAGCACTGGGCACAAATCTATAGCCAGGACGGACTAGGTGAGCAAAAGGGTAAGAGGCAGAGATTTGGACAGAGGCAGGTGACAGCCACAGGCAGGGCGGACCAACACAGCCATGACCAGCAGGGGCTTCTTTGACCTCTAATAACTGTGTAGAAAACGAAATGTTGGCCGGACCAATATGTCAAGAAAAGCTGCACCATCCTATCTCCCCTCTCCGATAGTTAGGGGCACAGAAGACGCCCTTTGCGTCTGGCCCTTCTGGTTTTAGCCCTACATCCTCTGCCCTAGGTGTTCCCCCCAAAAAAAACCCCCTACATCTCTGCCCCACCACCATCCCTCTCTTTACTTCTCCCCATCTACCTCCAGACCTTCCCTTTGGGGTGTCATTGCCTCTACGGAGATCCAAGCATCCCTCACACCCCACCATTCCCCCCACCCCGGGGCTCCGGGTGGGGCTGTCTCCTGCGCCCCACGGCTTTCTTTCCCAACCCCGGGGGGAGGAGGGGAGGGCCGTGCTACCGGCGTCCGTCCGTCCCCCACCCCCCCTTGCTCGGCGGAAGGGGAGAGGACGCGGGTTACTCACTCAGCCAGGACTCCAGGCTTTCCCCTTCCGCCTCCGCCATGTTGCCGGCCGGCCTGGAGACTCCGCCCCGCGCTCAGGCGACGCCACAGCCCGGCCGGGCCCGGCCCCTGCGGGGGAAGGAAAGGAGAGGATCAGCGCCTCCACCTCCTCCTGCAAGGGCTAATGCTCAGGCTCTCGTTGTTATTTTACTGAGCAGGAGATCGGCTCGATTTAAAAACACCCATCAGCTTAATAAATCATTGCTGTTGTTCAATCATCGTGACCCTTGTTGCTGTTTCCTCCCCGTTCCGACTTTTCGGGTCACCTCCTCAAAAGAGCTTTCAAAAATGTGTGGGAACATTCCCCCTCCCCCAAAAATCTCCATGTCAGAACTCTCTTATTTCAAATGCAGTATAAAGAATTTCCATTGCTCTGCAGAGCTGCAATATTCTGCAACAAGATGCAGCCTTTTAGGACAGCCCATCAATGGCACCGGAGCACAAAATTCCTGTTTCTCACGCCTGTCGCACTGCCTGCACAGTCTTCGTTTCTTTAGCAATACGTTGAATTTAGCGGGGTCGGCATTGGTTTTGCACAGTGAACTATACAGCGAGATCAGTTTCTGAGCCTTTGCGCGAGGCAGGGGCAGCCTGTTTACGCCGCCTGAAGAAGAACCGAATAAAGCTTGCGCAACGTTAAGGAAATAACAACAGCGTGGCTTCCTGACTGTCTTTTTCTTGCAAAAAGCTGCTATGCAAGAAGCCTGCCAGGCGTGCAAAGCAAAGCGACATTTTTTTCAGGCGGTAGGTTTGGACAGCCCTGGGTGGGGTCCTGGGGAGAGAAGCAAAATGGCTGCGTCCATGGTGGAGAAGCTCGGGGCAGCGAGGCAGCGGCTGTGCGGCTCCTGGAAGGTCTGGTTGCCCGGGTAAGAGAAACGGGGGACCGACGGGGTGGGAGAGGCTCCGGGAGAGCGGCTGGGAGGATTTGGATCGATCTTGTGGAATGCAGATTGCTCGTATCTGAGAACTGAGCTCGCACCCTGTTATCACTCCCTAGACTAGAGCATCCTGGGTTACCCTTGCTGCGCCTCCAATGAGTCGCAGTATTGGGGAGAGATTTCTCTAACAAATATGTCTAGTTGAGAGAATCAACTGCAATACGGAGCGGCAGAATAGAACGGCAGATAGCATGCCCTTTAAAAATACACCCGTGTTTATGGTCCACGCCTCCTAGGAGAACAAGAAATCTCATTTGAAAGAAAAGCTTTATAGAAACCAAGAGAATATTTGCATGTATTGACACTCTATGGCCGTTTAAAATGTGGCTCTTTTTTTGGGGGGTGTTATTGGGTTGTTTTTATTTTGATTATATATATATAGAGAGAGAGAGGGGGGGGGAGGGAGGGGGGGAGAGTTTTTTATGTTGATATTTTCTGTGAACCACCCTGAGACCTCCGGGTATAGGGTGGTATATAATTTTTTTTTTTTTTTAGGTCTTGTCTTTTATATAGCTCAGATCTGTTAATTCACAATACTGTTGAGTTTTCATTGTGAAAACAGCCCTCCCAAAGTTGACTTCTGTATTTTCAATTGGCATGTTTATGTGACTTGCTATCAGAAGAGTTGTTTGTGGTGGACCTGCCATGTCCCTCTTTAGGAAAGAAAGGGAATAATTTTGTACGTTATCCACATCTGCATACTAATATGATAGATGTTGGGATATGGGCGAGCACTGCAGGGTCTTTTGGACTGGAGTATGTGGGGCACATTATTCAAGCCAACAACATTGACTAGCACAAACCTGAATCATAGAATTGTAGAGTGGGAAGGAAATTTCTCATTTTGTCAGGACCTAGAATTCTGCTTAGCCCAAGATGCCACCAACGAACAAAACAAAAAACTGTATAATTTCCTTAGTGTAACACTCACTTAAGATATGTCAGATCAGTGTGAAATGTACCAATGAGAACTATCTTCCTCTTACTCCATACTAGCATTGTGACATGGAGTTTAATCTGTCAAAAACGTTCATAGAATGGGTTGAAAAAAGCTGCTTGTAACTACATTCTAGCTATCCTGACAATGAATATGAAACTGAACTGTCTGATCCTATGTAGAAGCAGGTGTATCTAAGCCCAATGGATTCGGGTTACAGAATTGGATATGGGAATAGGATTTGCATGCAGAATAGTTTCACTTCTTCAGATTGAAAATATTTGTGTAACATTCTTTTTCTGCTTTTCATATCCTTTGTAGGCTGACTCAGGTCAGATGGAGCCGATACAGTCCTGTTTATCTTGAACCAGAAGTGAACAAAGAAGTGTATCATAAACTTCCAGAACAAATATCAGATGAGGAAAAAGCCAAACTGGAACTCAAAAAAGTCAGACCTATAAAAGCCACCGCTTCCAATGTCACCAGCTCTGTATTCTATGATCCATTGATCAGGTTTGAATCCTGCCATATTTGACTGAATCTAGTCCTTTTGTCTATGTATATCACTTAACAAAGAAATCTAATTGATTTCATAGAGTAATGTAGTTGGCCAAAGTATATTGGATAGTTGAAATAGCCAGGGAGTACAGCATTGTTATCAAAATGTCCTAAAGTACTGGGGCTTAATGGGTAGTGATTTATTATAAAATAGACCAGTCTGGAATACTCCTGCTGGCTGCTGTTGGACACAGGATGCTAGGTCTGAACTGTGTTCTGACTTTGACGGTTCTTACTTTCTTTGCCAGTTAGGGCTATAGGCTGTTTGTACTGGTTTGCTTTCATCACCAAGTACCACCATGTGGGGAAGAAAGATTTGGCACCTTTGCCAGAGGGCACTGTGGGGAAGCAGAAACATAGATGTGCTGGGTTGAAGAACCACCCATTCCAGATGTCACTATCTGTTTCTGAATTGGGTGCTGCTGCCACCCATCAAGCAGCCACATGCCTGCATGATGCCCTGTTGTGATGTAGAAGTAAGGATATTGTGTAACAGCACTCAGTGGCAGAAGCCGCAAACTGCCACTGATCTCTTAATCTTCCTCTCTAGGAATGTGCCAGGTGGATCGAAGGCATATAATGAGAAACTGATACTTTCCCAAAAAAACCTCCATAAATGTTGGAATGCTTGGTCAGTGTAATGGCAAAGTTTCATTGCAGGGATCTTATGCTGTGGTGCTGATAACAGGAATGCCATTTGTTTTCTCATTACAGCAAATTCACTAGCATGATGATGAAGGGAGGAAATAAAATTTTGGCCCGAAACATCATAAATCAGGTAAGTTAACTTCTCAGGTTTCTGCTACTTTTCTCCCACTCCACCCCCACATTAATGTCAATGTGGCAAAGAGTATTCCCATTTTAAAGGCTATATATAGAAAGTCCCTTCCTTAGTCCTTTCATCCGTGTTCTCATTTTCTGCATCTCCACAGCTCTTGAATCTCCCTCCTGTTAGAGGCCTTGCAAACAGAATCTGTCACAGATTATATGTAACTTCTGTCATTCCTTATGGAAAGGGGAAGTGCTGTAGGTCTGCAGTTATTGTTGAAATTTGTTTTTCAGCCTTAAATTCAGACCAGGAACTTTCAGCTTTCTTTAAGGGCCCTTGGGTTAGTTGTAACATTTTTTAAAAATTGCAGAAAACGTCTGCTAGTGGCTCTGAGGCTTGAGAGTGTCTGGGCCAGATTTCTAGTAGTCATGAAGGAATTTTATTTATTTATAAATTGAACTCTTGACTGAAGGCAAGGGTAACATGCTGAGGTTGTGTCAATATTATTGCTAATGGAGTTTTTCACAAGTGGTTTTCCCCCTCAATTAAGACTTTAGAAGCAATCAAGAGGAAGCAGCTTGAGAAGTACCATAAAGCGGAAGAGAAGGAGAAAGAAAACATTGAGTGCAATCCATATACTATCTTCCACCAGGCACTGAGCAACTGCCAGCCGGTCATTGGGCTGATGACTGTCCAGAAAGGAGGCAAAAACTACCAGGTAAGCAAGAAACTATGGTGATATGATGATCTAGTGCAGGCGAGAGGAACCTTCGGCCTCCAGATGTTGTTCAACTCCAACTCCTATCATCCCTCATGATAGGCTATGCTTGTTGGGGTTGATGGAAGTTGTTCAGCAACATCTGGAGGGCAAAAAGGTTCCTCATGCTTAATCTAAAGCAGCCCTGGATTGTTGGCTTATCTTTTCCCCAAAGTAGAACCATTCCTATCATTAAGTATCCATAGCAGTCCACAGTTCCAGGGACTTCAACTTCCACCCATGTAGCCTCAGTTTCAGACTTTGCTCTGTTGCAGTTGGCAGTGAAACAATATAAACTTTATTACTTGCGCTGGTTTCATTTATTTTGATAGGAACATTCTATAGCATAATCAGCCCCTTGGTATTATGTGATCTCCAGCGACCTGTAATATCCTGCCTATACGTGAACTTGAAACTTCTTGAGAACATCAGGTTTTAGTTTGAAAAGCTTAAAAGGTTGCTGAAAAAATATTGGAAATGGGTTCTAAAAGGTTCAGCAACCAGAGGGTACAAGATAGGGACAGAAACCAATAAGCAGAGTGGAGTGTCCACCTCTAGGAGCTCACTTGCTGTGTTATGAAAGGACTATTGTTAACTATTTTATTTATTAACGCTAGGAGCAGGGAAGGTGCTTGCAGGATTTTCTGCCTCAAGTGCCACAATAACTTGATTGGCCTGGGGTACTATATAATTTGATTTTGTGGGGAGGGAACCTTTTGCTGCACTGCCTCAGGCAGCAAAATGCCTTAGATAGGCCAGCCCCACTGAGTGCCTTCAAACCATTTCTTGTTTTGCAATTTTTGCTCGCCAACTTGGCAGCCTTGATTTTCCCGCTGAAGTTGTTATCTAAAAATATCCAAAAGTTTTGCAAGTCAAATAAACACATTCAGGGTACTTAAGTGCTCCTAATTCTGTGCTAAATAAATTCTATTTATTTTAGATTTTATACCACCCTTCATCATAAGATCTCAGGGCGGCTCGCAGAACAGAATACAGGATAAAAACAGTATAAATTCGGTATAAAGTTATGTTAATCTCTGATGGGGTTTGTTTGTTTTTGCCTCTTGCAGGTCCCAACCCCTTTGTCAGACAACCGCCGACGCTTTTTAGCCATGAAGTGGCTGCTCAGGGAATGCAGGGAAAACAAACACAGGCGGACATTTATGCACCAAAAGCTTTCCGAAGAGCTTCTGGCTGCCTTCAGCAATGAAGGACCTATCATAAAGAAAAAGCATGAGTTGCACAAGATAGCAGAGTCTAACCGAGCCTTTGCTCACTACCGGTGGTGGTAGAGAATGGCAGCTGCAGCATGTGAGGTCTGAGACTTTGCTACAAGACAAGGAAGGGAAATATATCCCATATGCCTTCCTTTTCATAGCACCAGCCTGGAAGGGCGATAATCCGGTTTCTCAACTGGCTCTTTGAAAAAAGAAACAACCTGAAGAAAATCTTAGCCGAAATAAAATGCCTCATTTTTCTGACTTGCATAAATTATAAATCCTGTTTACTCCATTTTCAGGTGACCTTGTCAGTACTGGGTCCTGTGTATATGCATCTTGGTTTCTCTAGTCTCTTTTGAGACAGAGGGTTTTGTTCACAATACAGAATGACCTAGTTAGCATCAAAGCAGTCTTCAGGGGGATTGTAAAAGAGGTTACAATTCTGTACTCCTCAGCAGTGGCTTTTGGCAGCATGATAGGCTGAAGTAGAACCAGGCTGAAAATTAAGTTGTAAAAGATTGAAACTACATCCTGGTCTTCTCCCTGTATGTCTCGGGAATGGTCTTTCTCTACAGTGCCTTTGTGCCATTGGTTAGTCGACACTGGCATGTGAGAATGAACGAACAACTAGGTTAAAACTGATCTCACTTAAAGTGTGCTTAACTTCAATATGTGGTATGAATAGCTTTCCTTTGGCTTGATTCACACATGCCTATTCATCACATGTTTAAAAGTTTTATTTGCAGTATCTTACCTAAGATGGCCCATAGAATTATGTGAGCCATCATTTGATGTTGCAGACATCAAATAAGGAACATACACGAGAGAACAGCCCTTAGAGGAAGCCATTTCCAAAGAACAGCCTCTGTATACATCATAAAGCATCCTTGCAAATAAATTCACAAAAGTTAGCTCCCGCCCCCCCATTTTTTTTTTTACTAGCTCCCCTGACTCCATAATACATATTCTGACCTAGAAAAAAGAAAGCGAAAGAACCAACTTTGATAAAAACCTCTGCCAGGTCACCTAGAGACAATTCTTGTTTGCCATAAGCAACTAGACAAGTGATTATTTATAACTCTGCTATTAAACAGCTTTCTGTTTGATGGATGGCAATGAGAGACTATATGCATAAGTGTAAAATGTTTATTTTTAAAAGTTCCAAAGAGAACCAATCTTAACAAATGTACAATACTGTTGTTCAAAGTCGCTGTTGTATAAAAGTTACAAAATCAGTTTCTAGCTACATGTTCCCAAGGGAATAATTCTGCTGTGGAGTGAGGCTTTTGAACAGTGTTGGCTTCACACCTCCTGCAGGGAGAAGGCACTGCCTTTAGCTGTTAGCTACACCTGAGCTGGCCAGCAGTTGGGAAGAAAGGAGTAAGAGCATATTGGGGGCTGCAGGTTAGAAAGCAATTGAGCATCCTTCTGCTGCAGCTACGGAAGTATCAATATACTCATGAAAGCATCCTGTTAGAAAAGAAAGTGCTGGTTAAGTGTCAGGGTATGGACCCTAACATGCTGTTTCAAAATTATTAAGCAGCACACATGGAGCCAATAACTGGGCACCAATCTTTACTCTTGTGACTAAGCCACACCACAGTCATGAATTTGTCCCCTGACCTCAGGAGAGCATTGTGTACATAATAAGAGCCCTGTTGGATCAGATCACAATCCTATCCAGTCCAGAATTCTGTTCCCATGTGCGGCCAATTGGCTGCCTATGCAAAGCCCATAAGCAGGAAATGGATCATGATAGCACTCTCCCCTCTTGTATTCCTCTGCAACTGGTATTCAGAGGCAATAAATAGCCATCATGGCTAGTAACCACTGACAGCTTTACCATGAATGAGTCTAATCCCTTCTTAAATACATCCAGGTTGGCACATCTTTGGGTAGGGAATTCCATAATTTATGTACTGTGTGAAGGAAGCCTTCGTTTTGTCTGTCCTGCCTCTCATACCCTTTAGTTTCTTTGGGTGACCCTGGGTTGTAGTATTACGTAGCCTCTTTAAGAATCTAAAACCCTAAGCAAATTTAACAGGGCTGTTATTATGCAGCCTATAAGCAGAGAGAAAGACTGCCCCTCTCCCAATCCTAAATATATTTTCTTGGAAATAAGGCCCCTTGATTCTGATAGCATATACTTCCACGCTAAGTGAGACGCAATCAACCCAGCAAAGGCCTCCTGGGGTTGTCTTATTTCAGACTGCCGGTTGGGGGTGACATGACTTTATGCTCTTCTTCAAAAAACACCTTGCTTTTGGAATGCTAGCATGGCAAAGAGAAGGGTTCCAGCCTTGCCCTGCCATGCTACTTTGTGTGTTCAGGGAGGAGTAGTCTACCTGCATCAGGTAGCATTTTAAAGCAGTCCAGTTCTGAACCACCTATCAATGGGTGTTATACACCTAGATTGTCGCTTCCAGGTGTATTATTTTCCTATGACAAAGGAAAGGGAATAAAGCAGCCCCCATTTTTCAAATTGCACCATGGTTTGCGAGAACAACGCATACTGTTTTTAATACTAATCTGTCACAAAAGTATTTCCACCCCTGCGTGCATGCTTGTGCCTTTAAAAAAAAAACAAGGAGTAGGACAAAAAAAAAGAGAAAGTCTCTGTTGTAGGTTGTTAATAGAACTAGTACCTGAACGAGCCACCTTTCTTTGATTTCAGAACAGTGGTAAAGTTTCTGATATCCCTCGTGCCTCATAGTGACTGCATGTAAACAGAGAGCAAACGAGGCTCCTCAAAGCATCCAAAATGCGTTTACAAGGCAGGAAATTGAAATGCCATGCTTGGGCTTTGATTACAGAATCACCTTCTCAACCAAAGGGCAAACAGAACAGCTATGGAACAGAGCATAAAATAACAAACTGCCACATGCTGCATAGGGAGACAGATTCTTAGGCTTAGTGTGCTTTTGGAGTAAATAATGTTATCACCAGGCTGGTTTTAAACCATAGCCTTTTTTGTTTTAAGGCTGAATACATTAAAATTAGCATATACAAGTAAGCTCAGAAAGAACTACCCTGTGTCAAATGTCAGTCCAGCTTGCGGCAGTGATTAATACAGGTTCCTATTTAGTGCAACACGATGGGAGCGGCAGTGGCAGAATGCGACCCTTTTCTCCTCTCCCAGCTCCCCAATTTCAGCCAGCGCAAAAGATCTATTGAGGGAGCAAGTTATACATTCTATATACAAAAAGTGCTAGGGTTCGGGTGGAGGGGAGGGAAGTATTAAAAATAATTGCAGCTTTGTTGTTGTTATGTGAAGTTTGCTGGTGCAAAGGTTCAGAGTGGAAATTCAAACTCTGGCTTTGGGCAGCATGAGCCAGGGTGAGCAATGGGCTGCTCAGTCTGCGACCTCACTATAATAGTACTTCTGGGCTGCATCTGTCATTTTCCAGTCGGCAGCCCGGAACTCAATGATCTCAAGCAAGAGTAGCTGGGAAAGGGAGGTAAGGCCCTCCTGCAGGAGGAAACCGTCTCGCAGGAGGGAAAAAAGCTCATCCATCCTCTGGGTGTTCATCTTCTCAAGTTGTTCACCAATGCGGTGTAGCTGCAAGACCAGACAGTCCACCTTAATGGAAGGAAATGAAAATGCTTCTGTTAAGAATCGGAGTAGTTGGGTAAAGGGGGTGGGGTGGGGAGTGTGTGCTGCACAGAAATGTCTCATGTTGGCATCTTGGCACTAAATCAGAAGAGAAGGGAAAAAATAAAGTAGGCTGCTAAACCGAACCTTGGGCTGCTGTTTTTTTGTGATTTACTGCATTTTGGTTGTGTTCTTTAGATGTGCTTTTATTTCTTGTCTATGACTACTTTTGTTATATTTGTAATTAACTATTGTTTTCGTGCTGCAAGATGCCTTGAGCATGGTTTTAATTATGGAGAGGCAGCATGCAAATAAAATGATGGTTGGGTGGATGCAGTATTTTTTTCCTTAAAAAAAATCTTTAGGGGTACTCTCACTTTGACTCAAGGAAATCACCATTTTATCATTCAAATCGGGGGAAATATATTCAGTAAATGGACAAAAGTATAAAGATTCACAAAATGTTTAGGGGGATGTGCCCCCCCCCCGAAAAAAGCACTGGGTGGATGTGTGTAGAAACTAGCCTACTATACAAAGGGAAAATTTGCATTCATTGCTCCAGGCTGAAAAAAGATTCCCACCCCTGGCCTAAAAGTTGTCCACCTTCCAATCCTCTTTCCCAGGTGTGTTCTCACAGGACAGCAACCTGCTTTTGTCCCCACTGTGCCCTGAGAATACTCACCTCTTCCTCTTTCCGCAGGCTTTCTGGCTGCGCCAGTCGGAACAGGCAGTCGTAAACTGGGTTCACCAGTGCCATCATGGGCATGTTATTGACCTGTGAAATAGGCAGGGTGCACTTGTCAACTATCGCTCAGAATCATTACGGAATTGTTAGAGAGCCCCTCCCTGTGTTCGTGTCTTAAAAATCCCAGGAAGGTAGCTGTGGGTGCTAAGTGTCTTGAAACAAGAACAACCAAGAGCATCTGTGGCACCTTAAGAAAACTGTCACAAATGCACAGCCTAGAGCCCTTTTGCATCAGATGCATGATTCCTTGACATCCCATCAGATGTCAAGGAAATAAACAACTATCCGACTTTTAGAAGACATCTGAAGGCAACTCTGTTTAGGGAAGTTTTAAATGTTTGAAGTTTTATTCAGTTTTTTATGTTCTGTTGAAAGCCGCCCAGAGTGGCTGGGGAAGAAATAATATTATTATTAAAATTATTATAACAGGAAGGACCAAACTGCAAGGACCCCCATGGCAGGCTGCTTCTAAAAAGCTGTCCTGCTGCTACATCATGCTAGACCATGAACCTTTCGGACTGCAAGAAGAATTTCTGTACAAGTGACAAATGCAAATACCACCCAGTTGCACTCATTTGAATTAAGGCCTCCTGCGGCTGCCCCAGTCATTTCAGGTGAGTGCCCCAGATGTGGAATGCTTTTCTCACAGAGGTTGCCAGGCACTCACCTTTTCATCCTTTGGGTGCCAGGCAAATGCCTTTTTATTTCCCCCAAGTATTTTAGATGCACGTTTAATTCCGTTCAATGTTTTATGCTGCTTTTTTCAATCTTGCTGGATTGAATGGCAGCATTAAAACAAAAACAAAAAACAACCCTAAACACAATCACATTCCCTCATTATGAGAGCAGCACATGAACTAGCCCCAGGTCTGGATAATACACCAGTTCTGAAGTTTGGTCTTACCCTCAGGTAGTCAAAGATGTTACAGATAAAAGTGACATAGCAGATCCAGGCCTGGAGGGAGCGGGCTCGCAGTTCATCCCGGTCTTTATACTCCTGCTGAAGTCGGTTGAGGAGCCCCCGCCGAAAGACACTCTGGCCCACCTGTTTGCTCTCCGCCTGCGACAAAGGCAAAGAGGTGAAGCGCCAGAAGGATGCTGTGTGCAATCTCAGCTGTGGCAGCAGGCTGTCTGGGCTTATCTCTCTCTCTCTTTCTCTTCCTCTCTCATGCTTCAAAACACACCACCGTGCAGAAAAAGTTCTGGCACGATGAAGCAGGAGCCTATAGGTGCAAAAAAGTTCAGAGGGGAGGCAAAACTGAGACAGGTCACTAATGGGAGTTTTGCTCACCACGTCTGGTCTGGAGTTGAAGGGATAGATTCACCTTCTTGCCCTCTCACAGCTGGGCTGGGCACCCAAAATATTCAGCAGGGCAGGCCAAACCAAGCTCCATCTGCAGGAAAGGAAGCATGGCTGGTGGTAGAGCCAAAGTGAACAGCATGCACATCTAGAATGGCTTTTATGCAACCTACAGGCTCCTTCTGTATATCCCTAACAGATATATATATATACACACACATATATATGCTTATGTATGTGTGTGTATACACACATGCACACACACACATGCACAAGTTTTCCCGAAGCCTTTCCACTATGTTTTCTTGGGAAAGCTCCCCAGCCCTCTGGACTTGTAGAAAATTTTATTTCATGTTGGGTTCTTGCTTTAACAAAAAATCAATAATGATGCAGTAATGTCGCTTCCCTCTGATCTCACCCACCTACGTCTCATCCTTGCACCAACCATGCTGGAGATACAAAACAAGAAAAGCAAAAGAGAGGACAGGAACATCCAAACAAAAACTGGCTAGGAGGTGGTGAGATGCATTTTTTAAATCACTTGGAGCAATGTTGGCCTCCCCCTGCAAGACCACTTCGATCATCTGGAAATTTTACCAATGGCACCACACCCTACAAAGTATCACTGGGGGGTGATCCCAAAAGGGTGAATTTCTACTGCTGCCCCAACGTTTTTGAATACCTTCCCTCTGCCATATATGAAGCATCATCAATTATTCGCTTCAGATGTCTAGTAAAGATGTATCTTCTCATGCATGCTTTCACTGCTCTGTAAGATTGGATCCTTATATCTGGATTTCTGTTTTTATTGCATTGTTTTATTTTGTTTTTTGTTTATTTGTTTCTTATACATGGCTTAGTTTTTTTTTAAAATATTGTTTAGAAATACTTTTAAATAAAACAGCGTACATGAATAGTATGTTATTTATATGCAAATAAAATTTCCAGAATAGTTGCATATGGTGAACAGCTGTGCTGTGAAAACTACCAGTTTCCAAAACATGGCATGCTCATTCTCCCACCTGGATGATGGTGTAGCAGATGCGCCCGGCCTCTTTGCTGAACACAGAGTCTTTGAGGGACTGGTCCACAATTACGTTGGCAACCTTCTCCAGATCTACACTGCTGGGGTCTGTAAAAGAAGTGTAACACTATCAGTGCTGCCTCAAAACAAGCATACCTTTGCATCCTTCTGTATGTTTAAAATTGTACAATAATCGCTGGGTTCCTTCTTTTTTGCTGGATATTTTATTTATGGATCAAAACTGTCTCTGTAGGAATGGTGGTGTTTGCAAACCTTTCTGCATCACAAATCTTCTGGAAGGAAGAGTGATCTGCTATTCTGTTTTAAAGGCAGGAGAAATTTGAGGCCAAAAGGTGAGTGACATGCCTGAGCTGTGTCATATCTGCCCCCACAAATTTAATCCAGTTTCAAACTGCCTAAACCGTCACTGATCCCAACAAAGCAAACATTGGGACCCGTAGTTCCATAAACAGCTTAGTCATTCTAATGAAGTATTTTCAGCATTCTCATTATATTACATCCCTAGGATACTTTGGAAGAAACCGTGACCTCACAGGTAGGCAAAAAGGTGTCCTCCAGGTGTTGTTGGAATCTGGCTCCCATTAGTCCCACCTTGCATAGCCAAAGGTCAGGGATGGTGACGGGAAGCAACAGAAGTTGGAGAAGGCTGCTCTATAGCACTGCAAGTCAGGAGCCATCTAAGGACGATGGGCTGTCTCAATAGTAGAATCTTACATACATCAGTCCAGCTTCTTCTGCTGCTGCTTTCTCTGCTGCAGGCTAAATTGGGACAGCCATGCACATGCCTTATGAGAGTATAGCACTTTGCAGCTTACGTTACAAATCTACCTGAACTCACCTGTAGTCAAGAGTGCAGCAGCAAACATTATCTACCCAAATGTTTAAATCTGTTCTTATCAGTAACATCTGATGCACCATCTGTTTGAAGACTAGATATTAAAAGGACATACAGAGTTCTAATGTTATGGGAGGGGGAGAAAACCTTCTCTATCCACTTTCTCAACATAGTGCATAATTTTATCATGTCTCCTCTCACTTGTCTTTCCTTGTTTCCCCCCCTTATTCATTTAAAAAGTCCCAGGTGCTTCAAACGTGTCTCATAGGGGGAGCCGCACCATCCCCTTGATCATTTTGGCTCCCCTTTCCAAACCTTTTCTAAGCCTGAAGAAGATTTTAAGGAATGGGCAATTCATATCAGAGCACACACAACCCTTCACAATGTTGATAGGCCCAAACAGCTCCAAATCTAGCAGTGAATTATGCTTGATTCATGGCAATGGGGAGGAGGGACAGGGGGGGAAACAGGGAGGGGAGGGAGAAATGGAGAGATACTGACCTTTGAGGGCTGTTTTGAGTAGCTGCTGAATCTCTGTATCAAACGTGTGTATTTTATATTCTTCTTTGCCTGAGTCCCCCATCTCTTTCCCTCCTTCAGTGGCGACAGATCAGGGGAGCAGCTGAGTTAGTGGTAACTGCGGGGAGAGAAGCGATCAGGTACTGATTATCCCGGAAAGGGAAGGAGACGGTATTAGCCATGGCTTTTCAGATGCTCTCATTCTCCACTGAACAGGAAAATGGAACTGCCAGTTACACTGGAGTTCCTGAAATGAAACTACATTCCTCATAACAAAGAAAAAGTTGTTAAAATCTCCTCAGACAAGGATAGTACTTCTGCTTCCCTGCCTCACCCCCCACATTATCTCTGTTCTATCTACAAGGGTGTTGGAAATTTTTTTACTATTTCACCCACTTAAGATTTAAGGAGGGAACGCCTTTGTTTTTGGCCAAAAAATCCAGGCTTACCTGCCCACCCTGTTCAGTGCCAAACCAAATTTAACTGCCACATCGCCCCCTGAATACTGAATAGACAACAGGCCAAACGCATCATTGCTCACTCATCAGAATTCCGCAGCTGTGACATGTGTTTTCACTGCAATTGGGGAAAAGTGAGGTGACAAAACAAGGGATGCTTCCAGCGAAAACATATAGCACTCTGGGATCTATGCAAAAGGATGTGGGGTGGGAATGCAGAAGAGGAAACAACTGTGCTCCTTTCCCACTGGGTTCCCAGTTAGTTTCTGTCACTCCAAAGGTCTTTGGCTTTACTTCAAGTGGCTAGTCCTCTGCAACTCTTAGCCCTTGGTTATATCTCATAACTCCTCCTTGTTCTCAGTATTCAATCTCATCTGTCACTCACCCCTTCTGATGGGGATTGCCCATGCACAAAGCACAACAGGATCAGGGACACTATTTTAGTAGAGAGGAACACATACAGGTTAGTTAGTAGGTGTTAGGGACAAGATTAAGCATGTCCAAAGGCCTGCTCTTGCAAAACATTCATGACGATATGACAAGTGAGCAGAATTTTTAAAAAGCATTTGTTATGCATATTTTCTATAATTTAATAATAGCTATGTACATTTATGGTTATTTGTTTATTCCATATGTCTGCCACATTTTCTTCAAGGAGCTCAAGGCATACATGGTTGTCTCCCTCTTCAATTAATCCCACAATAATTCTTGGAGGTAGGTTGGTCTGAGAGGCAGTGACCAGCCCAAGGTTTTCGGGATCAAGTGGAGATTTGAATCCTGGCCTCCCAGGTCCTAGTCTGACATTTTACCCAGTCTTTCTCAACTTTGGGTCCCCAGATGTTGTTTGACTACAACTCCCATCATCCCTGACCACTGGTTCCGCTAACTAGGGATGATGGGCGTTGTAGTCCAACAACATATGGGGACCCAAGAGGTTGAGAAAGGCTGCTCTAATCACTTCACCACACTGGCTCTCGCAAGCCTATTTCCATACAGTTTTTCATACAATACTAACAAGACCCAACCTGAACTGCTGATATCAGATAGGATCAAGGGCTTTCTGGTTGGCGTTGCTATATTATTTTAGTAGTAGTAGTGATAGTAGCATTTAATCCTGCTCTTCAAAAAAAAAATTCCCAGGGTGGCTTACAAAGTAAACAACAGCAACAACATAATAAAGCAATAAAAACCACTCATCACATGATACAAACAGTAGAAACAAAAAGAAGAAATAAAAACTTCTAAAAAAAAGGTAAAGCAGATTAAAGCAGATATGAGGAAAGAAGAAGAAGAAGAATTAATTTCAACCCCGCCCATCTGGCTGGGTTTCCCCAGCCACTCTAGGTGGCTTCCAACAAAATATTAAAAATACAATAAAACCAGACATTAAAAACTTCCCTAAACAGGACTGCCTTCGTATGTCTTCTACAAGTCAGATAGATGTTTATTTCCTTGACATCTGATGGGAGGGCATTCCACAGGGCGGATGCCACAACCGAGAAGGCCCTCTGCCTGGTTCCCTGTAATCTCACATCTCGCAGTGAGGGAACTACCAGAAGGCCCTCGGAGCTGGACCTCAGTGTCCGGGATGAACGATGGGGGTGGAAACGCTCCTTCAGGTATACTGGGCCAAGGCCATTTAGGACTTTAAACACTTTGAATTGTGCTCGGAAATGTACTGGGAGCCAATGTAGGTCTTTCAGAACTGGTGTAATATGGTCTCAGTGGCCGCTCCCAGTCACCAGTCTAGCTGCCGCATTCTGGATTCATTGTAGTTTCCGGGTCACCTTCAAAGGTAGCCCCATGTAGAGTGCGTTGCAGTAGTCCAAGCGGGAGATAACCAGAGCATGCACCACTCTGGTGAGACAGTCCGCAGGCAGGTAGGAAACCCAGCCAGATATAAATAATAAATTGTTGTTGTTGTTATCATCAGCCTGCGTACCCGATGGAGCTGGTAAACAGCTGCCCTGGACAAAGAATTGACCTGCGCCTCCGTGGACAGCTGGGAGTCCAATTGACTCCCAGGCTGCACACCTGCTCCTTCAGGGGCACAGTTACCTCATTCAGAACCAGGAAGTCCTCCACCCCTGCCCACCCTCTGTCCTCCCAAAATAGTACTTTTGTCTTGTCAGAATTCAACCTCAATCTGTTAGCCATCCATCCTCCAACCGCCTCCATTGGGAAGGAGCTTTCCATAACCTGGGCACCATCACTAAGGTCTTCTCCCCAATAGCCACTGGCTGTACCCCCAATGCCAGGGGGCATCCAAATAATGGCCTCTCTTGCATTATCTGTAGGCACATGTGGAGGCAGGCGGTCCTTCAAACTGGGAAGGACTTTAAATGTCAAAATGAACACTCTGAATTGAGCTGTAAATGGACCGGGAGCTTGTGCTAATCGATGAAGCACCAGCATGATGTGATTAAAACTGGCCCTGGTCCCAGTTAGCCATCTAGCAGTAAGTATCAGAATGCGTATCACACTGCAGCAGTCTAATCTGAAGGTTAACAGAGCACAGATTCCTCCCTCAAGGTAGGGTCACAGCTGGCGCAGTCACCCAATCTGACAAAAGGCATTCTCAGGCTCAGAAACAACCAGGGATAAAGGCGGCCCCAGACTTTGAAATAGCTATAGTAATGTTATCAGCATAGTGCAGGCACACCTTTTCTACTAAAGGACAACAACAAAGGGATTTGTCCCTTTGGCATACGTACAGTAATTCAGAGCCAGTTCCTTTGATATGCCTGCAAGTGACTTCTCGAACAAAATCCCTGTGTACATTTACTCACATAACTTCAGAGGGACTAAATCCTGCACCCCTTCGGCTCTGGGAACATGTTACAACTTTATAATTCACAGAAGGGGATCAGTACAGCTTCACTGTGACAATGTTCACATATAAAGGTTGCTTTTGTGAACTATAGCTTTTGTTCTCTTTTCTGATAGTCAGCTGCAAGTGTATAATGTCAGAATGCACTTTAGATGTGACCTGGCTACAGATATGGATACTCCTGAAATGTAAAGTCACGGTATGAGAGACCAAGTGGGGGATAGCAACTACTACTACTACTACTATTAAATTTCTATTTCTATACTGTTGTTAAACCATGCTTGGGTTCCAGACTACTCCCATAATACTCGTGTTTCTGCACATACCAGATCTGCCACACAAACATCTCTGTGCTTAGTTCATGGCAGTTATTACATACAGAAGATAAACATTATCAGTGCTGCAAAGTTAATGATTTCTGTGCACAACAACTTGCCATCAACCATATGCAAACTCTCCTGAGTTTACGTAGGTGCTGATTTGGCCACAAGGCCCCCTAGTTCAGTGAGAAAGCCCAGGAATAAATATCCAGGGGGGGGGAGGAGGGGGGGGAAAGATCTTAGCGAGCAAGGACTAGGATATATTATCATACCAGCCTTTCTCAAAGTCATTCCCTCCAGATGATTTGGACTACAACTCCCATGCTTCCTGTATGCTAACTGCAATGCTAACTGGGGCTGAGTTGTAGTCCAAAACACCTGGAAGGCACCACATTGGAGAAGACTGGAACAGACCATGCTGGGAGAGGTAGTATAATGATCTGACTCAATATAAGGCACCTTCGTAGACATTATCTCAGCAAAGGTCTGGCGGGCAGTTATCCTGGATTACAGAGATTACAAATTAGATTGTTGTTTGGCCTTGCCATTTTTGTCAGTTGTGGCAATTTCAATGGGATGTATTAAAAAAAATATGACAAGGAGATTCAAACCATGATCCCTTCCAAAGGCATACATAAGTCAGAATGGGCTTGTTCATACTACAGCTGGCCAAAAACTCCTTTGTGAGTCAATACACTGAAAGGATTGCCAAGATTAGACGGGCGAGCATGGGCTTGCCAGGTCACATTCCCTTCTACATTGCTGGAAGAGTTACATGCACAGCCCAACTGTGTGCACAGATTTTACAGGGGCCAAAGATGTAAACCAGTCTAGGGACGGGAAGGGGACATATTTTGGGCACAACTTGCTGAAGACAAAGTTGTCTGACTATGTGCCACAACTACCTTTCAGCCTAACCTATCTCACAGAGGTTGTGTGAGAATAAAATGAAAATTGGGGGAGGAAACCTATGTACGCCACTTTGAGCTCCCTGGAGGAAAAGTGGGATATAAACAGAATAAGAATAAGAATAAGCATCTGAACTTGAACAGAGAAGGATCGCTTGTAAAATCCAGAAAGCCCAAGTCAGGAAGGCAGATGGGAGAGAAAATGCTCCACGCCCGTTAAGAAGCGGGCGTTTCTTTCTGAAACGAACAAGGAAGAGAGATTTTCAAACGTCACCAACCTGCTTTGTTTGGGGTTTTTTATGCCTCCACTTTCAGGACTGGAGTGAGGTGCATCTTTACGAGGGAACAGCAGCCCGCCCAGCCCAGCCCAGCCAGCTAGTCAGCCCGCCCTCACCCTAATTCTTTTTGGTTTCTGGTTCGGGTCGGTGGAGGTAGATCAGGAAAAAGCCCACAGCCATGAAGAACAGCAGCAGGAGCAGGAAAGGCAGCAACTCAAGCATGGAGTGCAAATGCAGAATGGGCATCCTGCACCAATTCGACCCGCCACCAGCAAAATAAAAACAATAATATATTTTTTTTAAAAAAATTGCCCAGCTGCTGCTGCTCTCCCTTACTTTTCACCCGCTTTTGGTGTCAGGCGGAGACTCCTGGAAGACGAATTCTTTCCATTGCTTGCAAACCCGGAGGGTTTCCTCTTAGGTCATTTCCTAGCAGGCTGAGCCAAGCGGGAGGAGAGTTTGTGATCGGGAGGCGGCGGAGGCAGCGCCACCTGCTGGAAGGTTCTGAGCAGGGCTTGGAGGGAATCCTCCTGCCTGGGTGGTGAGGCGTTGTTTTTTTTAAATTAGTTTTTTTTTAATAAAGATTTTCCTGCATTAACAAATAAACAGGGGAAAGCACGTGTCCTTTCAAGTTTCACAGTTCGTTTACATGCCGTGTTGTATTTGTCGTTTCACGTGGAACCTGAGAAGCCCGCCAAGCAGGTGCAAAGCAGGTGTGAGGGACAGAGCCAGACGCAGAAATTAAATGGTGGCTCAGAGAGGGCAGAGCCAAATGCCTATTGCACCTCACGAGCCACGCATCGGTCTGACACTGTCACTGACCCTGTACACGTACACACACACACACACACACACACACACACACGTTATTAAAGGCGCACTCCTGAACGTATTTGGTTTTAAGCAGCTCCCTTGTGAATATGCCTGAATATTGGAGCCCTCCTCAGGCCCTTCTCTATTGTTCCCGCCTTTTGGAAGTGAGGAGCTTGTTATGCATTTTGTGTTTTTGACTTGTATTTTTATGCTGTGAACCGCCCTGAAAGCTACGGATGAAGGGCGGTATACAAATTTAATAAATGACAATGATAACAAAGCAACAATTTCCAGCAGCAACACCCCATTGGTGGGGGCTCCTTTTACACAGAGGTGTTTGCCTATGGTCGGCTCTGCTTAATTGTAGGTGCTCCAGTCAAGGCTTTATACAGGCTTTCTGCCAGGACTTGAATGGATGAGCAGAAATGCAAGGAAGCAGATCTTGTCTGGATATTAGAAAATATCCTAATAAGGGGGAGGTTGCAGCTGCTAGGCACACCCCAAAATGCAAGTGGGCCTAATGGCCACATCCCCCAATAGTCAAGCATTAGGATAAAGCAGTGGTTTTCAACCAGTGTGCCATGGCACCCTGGGGTGCCTTGAATGATGGTCGGGGGGGGGGGCACAGGGCAACACTGGCCTCTGTCCCTCTTTCCTTCATTCCATCCTCTGATGCCCTCTCAGGTTTTTGCCTCCCAAAGGCTTGCACAGCTGTTTGTTGCAGAAGCCCTGGCTACAAGCTCTGCAGGCGAATGGTGCCTCTGGTGCTGGCCATGGGGTGCTGGTTGCCAGGAGCTGAGGCGGCCTCGGAGTAAGCAAGCAAGCGGGCGAGGAGCCCAGCCAGCCAGTTTGCCAGCCCTTGCTGTTGGGAATGGACAGACAAGTGAGAGGCTGGGCAGACAGGCCTTTCTTGTTCTTGCTGTGTGCAAGGTCTGACTGTGATCCGAGTGCCTGGCACCAAAGGGGAGCCTTTCTGCCATGCAGGCCTAACGGTGCCCGTTGCCTTCCAAGATGGTAGCCTTACGTTCACCTTTGGCCAGTCTCCATTGGGCATCCTCTTCCCAGACCCCTCTGGGGCGGTATAAGGAGGAACCTCTCATTGGGGTGGGGTAGCTCAGAGACCAGGGGCGGCTGCCCAGAAGACTCCCAAGGAGAGGGGAGAGGAGAGGAGGCTGAGGGAACACTCCACAAGGGAGAGTGTTTGAAAAGGGGTGAGGGGCTGCCGGCTAGGGGTGACATAACTGGGCTCCTGAGCCCCACACGGGTGCCGCAAAAAGAACGTAGTCGGTCAAGGGAGCGGTGGACTCCAAAAGGTTGAAAATCTCTGGGTTATAGGATTGCTCAGAAGACCCACTATGGATGTGTATCTACCGCAGTGCAGGCACAAGGCCTGTTCATATGCTTGTTCAGCTGCTAAAGAGGCATGACCGCTGGGAATTATTTATTTATACATACATACATACATACATACATACATACATACATACATACATACCCCGTCCATCTGGCTGGGTTTCCCCAACTACTCTGGGCGGCTTCCAACAGAATATTAAAATACAATTAGCATGGGGTACAGAACCGGCAAGTGCAGTCCTATTCCCTCTTCATTCAGGGTACAAAACAATATTGACAGATCAATACCAAAAGTGTGGTGTTAGTGGGAATATTCCGCTGATCACATAGTTAATCACAGAATTGTAGAGTTGGAAGGGACCTGAAGAGTCATCTGATCCACTCCACTGCAATGCAGGAACCACAGCTGAGCTAATGTACGTATGTCAAGCTATCAGTAAGCATTATTTATTCATTTACTGAATTTATATCCCACCTTTTCTCCAAGGAGCATAAGGTGGTGTACATGGTTCTCCCCCCCTTCATTTAATCCCCACAACAACCCTGTGAGGTAGGTTAGGCTGAGAGGCAGTGACTGGCCCACGGTTACCCAGTGAACTTTATGGATGAATAGAGATTTGAACCATCGTCTCCCAGGTCCTGGTCTGATTGTTTCCCTGAGCCCAAGCTCCTATTCAACAAAGCTGTCACCTGTGCATGTGCAACTGCTGTCCCAAAGGTACACACCTCAGCTTAACCATGCCTTCCATTTTCAAATATGACGGAAGCTGCTTTGAGGGAAAGTGCATGAAACAGGAGTATTTCCCAGGAAACTACAGAATACCTACGGATTGTGTGTAACGTAATGTGTACTCGGTTTCAAACACCTATGGTGGGAGCACACAAGAGTAAGCAGTAATGCATACACAAGACTAGGGCACTGGTAACTCTAGGGAGCAACTGGACATCAAAATTCCTATATCCAGAGACAATGATGTTGCTTTTGAAGATGAAATACTGGAGAAGGGTAGGATGGATACAGCAGTAGCACAGTGGAACAGCATGTACAGCAGGTTACAGATAGGGTTTGGAAATGACCCCTGCCACTCCTAGGCCACATAGACTAATACTGTGACCCAACACAAGGAAGTTTCTTATGCTCAAAATCGGGGATGGAGAATCTGTTGGTGCTCGGTCCTCCCCTACCGTTAGACTAACAACCCCCCAATTATCGGTCATGCTGGCTGGGATTATAGGAGTTAGAGCCCAAGAACATTGGGAGTATTCCCCATCCCTGCTCGAAATGGATAAAACAGTTGAAAGATGGTATGCTCACACTTACCTTTGTGAAACAGCAGCATTTTACCCCAACCTTAACTTACTTACTTTGTAAGTTAAGTACAGCAGGTACTTACTTTGATTCCCTGTGGTATACATTGCCAAAGATGGCAGGGTCCTCCATCCCTTAGCCACATCCATCCAATGCATTAGTCACCTTACCTCTAATAGACAGCACTCTGTTTAGAACACTTCCAGCTTAATTCCATTGACACCCTTCCCAGGAGCAAAACACTTGACATGAAAACAGCATTAATCCTGCCTTCCTGGACAGTACGTAGGCCTACTTTTTGATGCGTGGGATAAATCACCCAGTAGTATTGTCTGCACCAATTAGGTCAGCCATCTGTTGTTTTAATAGTCCTTCATGCCTCTTGGACTGACCCAGCTTATGCTGATCTAATTAAGATACCACAGCTTTGCAAGACAAAATGAGCATAGTGCTGCTCCTTCTTGTGTGACAACAGCACCCTCTTGTGAATTCAGCTGTGAACTTTGAAGTGAATCAAATATTGGCACATGATATACAGGCTATGTTCCATTTCCGCTGGAATCTAGCTAATTAACAGCCAGCTAGTGCTATTGTTTTCATCTCCATCTGGAGGTGCCAACTTTCCAACCATTCCCTGCTTCTGTGTGTGCTTTTAACAGCAGCCTGATGTGCAGAGCTTAGTCAGTGAGAACATTTGTCTCAATGCTGTGAAGAGTTTCATATGCTGATTTCTGCATCAAGCTGCTATTAAAAGACCAGAAGCAGGCCAGGCTGTTTTTCTGGTCAGTGTCCAATCTACATCCTAATTCTGAACTGCCACAATACTTCATATCATACACATTTTGGGAGGAATTTGGTGCAGTACTTTGGCAATCAATTTGTCAGCACAAACTTTTCAGCCTGCCAGTCAGAATGAACCACACCACACACACCCGTCCTCTTCACCCCCATGCTGTTCTTGGGTCTCAGCCAT
The DNA here is from genome assembly GCF_964270895.1 of Podarcis filfolensis. Lineage (NCBI taxonomy): Eukaryota > Metazoa > Chordata > Lepidosauria > Squamata > Lacertidae > Podarcis > Podarcis filfolensis. Next base: position 90,453,642 of record NC_139605.1, on the reverse strand, counting down.
AGGCCAGAGCCAATTTCAGGGGTGTGAGCAGTGGTGGGGGAGCCCTGCAGCACTAGTGTAAGTCCTTGCACAGGCTTCCAATAGTGGGGCTAGTTAGTTGAATCACACCCCCTGTATTTAGCAAGAGATTCCCAAAGCGCAACACATATTGATTACGCTGCTTGCAAGAGACCCTTCTGTGTATACGTCTGGTTTTACCTTCAGAACACCTGTGGCCCAGTCCTTCCCAGGTCGCTGCTTGTGTGCAGAAGAAGGGGAAAAAATGCTTGCAAGGTGCTTCTCCACCAGATTTTTAAAGACAAGACATGACTGATAGGTGTCACACACAAAAAGTAGCTGGACAGATTTATGTCAAATATATTTATTATCTTTCTTCCAAGAGCAGCACATCTTTCACACAGGGTGAAAATCTGAGGCATATGCAAATCCTTAGCCCTCCACATTGAAAAATATATATGCTTATATATGAAGAATACAAATGCTATAATAAATTAAGCCCTGATGCAACAACATGAGTTGAAAAAAAACTCTAAAAATCCTCAATAGTTGATCCTGAAACATTTGTTTTTTGTGCATCTGTATACACAAACAAAGTGCTTTCTGCAAGCATCTTGAGATGTACAATCCTAGACTTGCAGCTCAATATCATATCCTCTACTAGAAATCAGTATAGGGCCTTAAATGCATTAGATACTTCAGTGGGGTTCTCAACAGTACAGGTGCTCATGTCACCACTTTCAACTACCCCCCCCCATTTGAGGGGGAGGCAGTGCTGAGCTCCTGATGCTATCTATGATGCTCAGTAAACCACTGGACTTCAAGGCTTAGCTTTGTAAAGTGCATATTGATATGGTGGTGGGATAAGGCACAAGATTAAAATTAGCCTATGTAGTCAAAAGAGGTTTGGAAACTGAGCAGCAGGATTATTTCAAGGTAGAACCATCCTATTCATAAACCCTAGAGATACACACTGGGTTGCTTTTGCCACATCAGAACTATAAATGAGAGTAACTTTGGATATTACAGAAAAAGCACTCTGTGGTCAGTTGTGAAAACCTCTAATGCAGAGTGACAGGCACAATCTGAGCACAGAAAGTGGGGATGTGCATACTATTGCCATATTCAGGAGCCTGTGCATCTGAACGCGTAAGTTCCCCTTAACATTACAAGAAATACCACCTTCTAAAGGCAAAAACAACTGCAATTTTGGCTGGCTTCTTCATTGACATCCAATGCCACACTGAGGGCAAAACTATACATTGCTGCATTCATGTTGATAAGCCAACATACAGGGTTGCAGGGGCAATTGCATGTGACAACCAGTGAGTAAGTGCTGGTGGTGGCTTCAGCTTCCCACGACCAATTCATTTTCATGAGGCCATATCTCTTCCTGCCTGCCTGATTTCCAGTTAGGCATCTCCCACTCTCTGCCTCTGATGCTCCTCTGCAAATGCACCTTCACACATTAGCAATGTATGTTCAGGACCCACAAACATGCCATTCTGCCCAAAGTGAATGTTATAAAGGATCCTGAATCAACTTGCTAACCAGTTCTTTGAAAGGAGGGTGCGCGGGCAGCTGTTGACAGAATTAGCCTTCCCAGTGTAAACATTTCATGAAGTACAGACAAGCTTCATTCTTGGTGTACGTAACTCAAGGGTTTGTACAGTCAAATTCTCTTCCAGCAATACACAGTAAACAGAGCATGGACTGTTCCAAAACATGTATGAGGAAGAATCCTTTCTTAACAGGCAAAAAAGTAGAAAGTGACCGGAATGAACATTTCTGATTTTTCTGCTCCTGGGTGATATAGCTACGGCTTTACTGATCCAGCACAAATGATCCCATGGCCTCTGAAATAAGACCCCTTAGCTCTGAAGATTGTATAAGAATCTGCTTAATATGAGAGGTCTCACATCTGTCTTGTGTAGCAACAGATGGAAACATGAGCACATCTCCACCCACTGTCCTGTCCAAGTCAGTGGTGTGGCTGAACGGGTGTGGCCCACACAGTGGCGCCCATACTGTGGGAGGAGAGCCTACGGTGGGAACTCTGTCTGATGCAAGAGCTGGGTGGTTTTCATTGGATCCCAGCCCAGACAGCTCCTTGGTTTGTAAGGCTGCAAAGACATTTCTCTCTCCATTCCCCAAACTGCTGAGACATGCTGTAGTGCATGTTCCTCATTACCAGCCAGCAGAGCTGATAATTAAGGGTGATGAGAGTTGTGACGTACAGGTTAGCCATCTGATACAGTGTCTTGTTACAGAAAGGTGCCTATTTTTTTAAAGCTTATTACCACACTGAATTTAGGAAAACTGCCTTCTTCTCCAGCAAGCAAAACGAATTGGCACGAGTGCACCCAGTTTATTGGAACAGATCTTTAAAACTACTCTATATGTCAAAATGCTACTCTATATTTAATGAAGAGCACAGCACAACTGCCAGCAGACCAATAAAACTACAGATGGATGAGCAAATGGAGTCTTTCCTTTAAGAACATAGATCCAATCTTCAGCCCCCCAATACTCTGGACATATTTGAAGGCTGCAATCCTAAACACATTTAAGTCTAATTTAACTTAGAGGGACCTACTTCCAAGTCTGCATGTATAGCATTGCACAGACATGTTTGCAGACTGGTTTTCCTTGCAGGTTTCTTCATTTAGAAGACTGGGCAAATTCAGTTGGACAAATGGTACAGTTTAGTTTAGCTCTTTGTTGCTAAATATTATACTGGAATCGGTTTATTGCAGATAAGTAGCTATTTCACTTGTGCTGGAAACCTGTGCCTGAGATGATCTGCCAGGGGATAAACTTATTTTGGAGCAGTTATCAAAATATTGATTAAGTATCAGTATCATGAGGTATTTTCTTCATTAGTATTTAAAACTAAAAGACTTGGGCTATGTTCAGAAAGCAACTTCCCCCAGTTTTCAGTTCAGTACGTGTGCATTAAGGTAGGAGTGCAGAAGTCAAGACTATAAAAAAAGGGAAACGTTGGCACCTTTTTTGTGGCCTATTGCAAAACTATACTGGCCACATTAGCAATTTTGGGCAGGTGATAAAAAAATGTGCTTATATGGGACACACAAGCATCAATAGAACTGGCACAGAAGACAGGAAGGGAGCAGATGGTTACCCACTCTTCTGCAGGCCTCCCTTTGTTTGGACCCCACTGCTTTTTTATTTAATATAGAATTTGCTCCATCGTTGATAAAACACCATAACACCCTCTGAGACCACCCACAAGAGGCAAGGACAAACAAGGACTGATGATAAGCTGCAGCAGCTTCCAGCGCTGGCTGGTGCCCATTGGGACTGACAGACCAGCAGGTGGAGCCAGAACCAATGAGAAGAAGAGCCAGCTAGTTCTAGTTAATTCCCTATTATTCTCCCTACAAAGAGGAGGAAGCTGACAGGCAGTGCCACTGAGGGGAAGCTGAAGTTTGTGGGGGCAGAGTCTCATTGGTCCTAATGGAGCAGCACCCACCCGGCAGTTCTGCTTCCTATTCTGAACCACCAGTGCAGCCAGCATTCTAACAGGCAGCTGCGCCATCAAGCAAATGCCTGTAAGCAAGGCTTACTATAGCTCTGGTTTAAGGTAAACACCACAAAATGTCAATGCTGGAGAAGCCGGGCTGGCAGCTGTGTCCCGGGAGAGTTAAGGGGGATGTGAGCAGGTCAAGTCAGGGTTTGATTCAAAGCAGTTAGAGCAGCCCCAGTCATGAGAAGATGGGGAGAGAGAGATTTGCCAGTGGGTAAAGAACATTCCTCATTGAACTTAGCTAAGATGGGAGGGCCTCAATAGCAATATTTGTAAACTTCCTCCCAGTGTTAATGCCTGCTCCATAGAAGGCAAGACAAGAAGTGCTCATGGGAGGCATGACAGGAAGTGCTCCAGAGAGAAAAGAGAGGCCCACAATGTCCTTGGTAGAAGCTGCAGAAGGCAATCTCCTTTCATTTGGGCCAAACATAGTAGTAAGGTGCTTTCTGGGCTTTGGCAAAGAGACAAACGTTGGCACTCTGCAAACACCCCCCACAATCCACATTCCACACCCCGCTCCCCACATATGACAGTGTGGCCGAAAGATTAATGTTTCAGTCTCCGCAGACAGGAGCTCTCTTATATCAGCCTTCCTGCTTTTTGGGGCCATTGGGGTACTTCACAGCGCGCAGGAAACTGCAGAAGATCTCATACCAGAAAAAGGTGAAGCCCGTTGCAAACGCAGCCTTCAGCAAGCTTGGGGAGAGGCCCTTGAAGAATCCTCTGGCTCCTTCATCCCGTGCAATCTGTTGGGCACAGTCCACTAAGCCACTATACGTCCGCACCTGGGGGGAAAGAGAATGGAGTGAGGGATGGCACAAATCCAGCCCGTTAAGAAACCTTGTGCAGTTTGTAGCAGAACTCAACTTCCCGTTTTGTACTATTATTGGAAACAGTGGTTTGCAGAAACCATCAGCTAACGGATTAGGATGTCAAACCAGAACCTGACTGTGAACGGAATATATATATGTGAAGTTTCTGGAAGCTGTTGCAAAGAGATCTGGAGTAAAGTTATCCATGATATGAAAATGACACGCAGCTCCATCTCTCTGCTCCATCTGAATCAAGAGAGGCTTGGTGAGCTGCTAAGCCTGTGCTTGAAGGAAGATGGGCTGGATGTGGGCCAAAAAATTTGAGGCTGAATCCTGAAAAGATTCAAGGATGCCCTTGAAAACGGCCCAGGAACTACAATTGGTCCACAATACAGCACTTAGATCAAATTCCCTTTAGATCACATACAACACCTGTTTTAAAACAGCTGCACTGGATGCCAGTTTGTTTCCAGGATCAATTCAATGTGTGCACATTAGTATTTTAAAAGTAACAAATATACTGATTGTGTAATTGGTCACATAGTTCTCTGGTCAGTGAGGATAAGACCAGTTTTCCAGTAGTATCTCCAATGAATCCATTTTGTTCCTCCATCACACAGCTCCAAATAAGCAGTGGGATTCTTAATTTTAGTGCCACACTGCCCTTACGTCACACAATGCTGTTATAAAGTTATCCTTTATAGTTTAAGACTAGGTTGTTTCAGATTTTACTTTCAATTTATCCGCCTGGTTTACATAAATTGTGGGCTACGTTAGGTACACAAAAAAAAGGGAGGCAGAAAGATCCCTGCAATCTGAAACATCTCTCACCTGCCCAAATGCTGCCCGGGCTTGCTCAAAGCCAGCTACCTGCAGTCTTTTCTTGAACAGGTCAAAAGGATAAGTGAGGGTTTTGCTGAGGACGCCAGCACAGCTGCCGCAGACAAAGTTTTTAATATTACCTGAAAAAGAGAAGTCTGGAGTTGAGGGATGTGTTTCAGAACTGCTTGGTAGCTTAAGACAGGAATTAGTTAAAGGCTTCCAGTGTTATTATGATTAGTTATCCATAGAGCACTTTTATTAAGCAGTGATTTACAAGAAAAACCAATAGCTGGAGCCCTTGGAGCAACTTTCCAAGCACAACTATGTACAACTTAGTGACAGACTGCATCAACTGACGTGGGTGGGATTCATGAACCAAAAGCACTGACCACTAACAAGGAACCAGATGTTGTAGATATTACTGCAAATTTAGCATGCTATTTTTCTGATATGCAAATGACAGTAGAAGACTTGGTCTATTTATCTGTATCATGTATTATTTATATGATCCTTGTTTATAAAGCCTAATAAAAAGTTATTTAAAATAAAAAACTGGGGTGGGTGGGGGTGTTACACAGGAGCACAGACAATTCCCCCCAACACTTTTCCAACCCCCAGGACTAACCTGTTTTCATTTCTTCACTTGGAACGATCCAGTCATACAGTTTCTTCAGGAGACTATAGAAGGAAAACTGGAAGCCAGCATAGGGGACAATGGCAATGAGAGTAGGGCTGAGCCCCTTATAAAAACTCAACAGCCCTTCTTGCTGGTACACACATGCTACAGCATGGCGGAAGTTCCTGTAAATCTAAAACAGTTCATGGGTGAGTATGTTTCCTTGTGTGGCTCATTAACAGAGGCCTATGATATTTATTGCTCTATATGCATCAGCGTGTAAGTCAGGCTTCAGTAATGCTCCCAAAAAGCTCCAGAGTTTATGGAGTGGAGCTTCTGCACATACTTTTCACACCAATCAAATTCCACCTTAAAATGTGCAGTCAAATTTTCCCACCTTGCTGTGATCTTGCAAGTGGAATAGTAAACCTTGCTCCTCTAAGACCTAAACTCTATATAGGGTAAGACAGAATTATTTATCATAAGACGAGCCTACCCAATCAGGCCTATGGCCCATCTAGATAAAAAATCCTGTTTTCACCATCGTCAACCACATACCTGTGGGAAGCCCACAGGGAGAGTCCAAGCGCAAGGACACTCTCCTCCTCTCCAGTTTCTGGCAACTGGTATTCTTTCAAAGCCAACCTAATTGGTGGCCAACACAGCCTCCTGTGGGAGCAAGTTCTATTAACTATGCGCTGCATGAAGGTGTGTCATGCTAATTGAGCATATTTCTGCAAAAACCATCATTTTTCTGGAGACAGAAGGGAAGATCCCTGGGCCCAAAATTTAGATTTGTGTTGGGAGAGGGGAAGCATCAATTACTAACTCCACAATTGGTAGATGTGGGGAAATCTTACCATTTGATAAAGCCCCCAACCTTTACTATATACAAGCATGTGGGGCAGAAAATAATAATTCACACCATGTTTTCATTAATATCTATGACTAAAGGAACTGTGGTAGAAAATCTTTACCACTTGGTAAATTGGCTATACAGTGGTACCTTGGTTTGCATACGTCTTGGTTTGCATACGTTTTGGATTACAAACATGTCAAACCCAGAAGTGTGTGTCCCGGTTTGCAACCTTTTTTTTGGATTACAACCTTTTTTTTTGGGGGGGGGGATTACGAACAAATTTATTTGGGAGGCCCCACTGGCGAAAGTACGCCTTGTGTTACAACCTGTTTTGGTTTACAAACAGACCTCCGGAACAGATTATGGTTGTAAACCAAGGTACCACTGTATTCTTCCTAATGGTTTGTGCAAACCATAGTTTGCTACATTCAAACAAAATAGCAAATGCAGAAGCTTCCCATCTCCTCTTGTGCATGGGGAAAGGAGTGGAAGGGAGCCCAAGGGCCTATGGCCTGTGGCTGCTCATCCTCAATCCTGTAATTAAATAAAGAAACCGTCATGTGCTTCCAAGATCACCAAATGACCACCACCTAAATTGGTGGGAGCAGAACCAACTGGGAAAGGATGCACACAGCAGACTTGGCAGGGGGAAAGCTTCTCACCCATCTCTTACCTTTGGCTCACCTTGGGCAGCCAAGCGGGTACGCAGTGTGTCCAGGGGCTGAACTGCCACGGTGGCAGCACAAGCAGACAGCCCGCCACAGAAAAAGTGCACTGTGAAGCCTCTGGCATCGTAAGATGTGCCCTGGTGCACCAACTTTGTCAGAAACTCAAAGCTTACAAACTTGCATAGAAAGAAAAACAAGAGATGAACACCATCAGTTTAAGTAAGAAATATGGTTGCCACCCACAGCGAGGAGAATGAAACCTATCACCTAAAATCTCCACTGCAGCCCAGCCACACACATCACAGTAACATTTGTAAAAGAAATTATCTATTTTTAATACAAGTAAGTAAGAAGAGGCATTCTGTCTCATACCACTTCAGCTGCAGCCCTTGTGAGGAGGTGGCAGTAGCAGCATGAGCAGCTGAATGGGAAGTTACTAGTACTGGACCATCATGTCTTGTGTATCATTGCCATCAGGTTTCAACTCAACTGCTATGGCTGGACGTTAGGTTTCCTGGATGGTATCCCTGCAATTGTGTTGTCTGTCTTTTCTCAATTCCCAAGACCACCACCTACGGTGTCCCTGAATTCTCCATTAACTCTACTCTGGCAATTTTCAGTGAAGTTGTACAACTGACCTCAGCAGGGGTGGGGCAGAGTTGGAAGGTGGTCCAGACTGCACTCTGCAGTATCAGTATCAGGACCAAACAAGCAAAGCACGTTCTAAGCCTGTAGTTATGATGGTGCCATTATGAATTAAATGAGCTTACAACATGAAACTCTGAACATGTTCAGTCTTTATTATTTTATTTGGCAGTATTGTCTAGGCAAACACTTGGGTTTCTTTCTCTCTCTAATATAGTGGGGATACAGCAGTTGTGTAAAGCATGGAATTGTAAGCGGTGGGTAGGGAGACAAACTTTCACCTTTCTGGCTTTGCCCATTTTTGGTTTCTCTCTAAACTGTCTTCTCCCTTATCTTTCTGTCTGTGAAAGCTCAGGGTGAAAGATTGGGTGTAAGCTTATTCACACATTTACTTTGGAATAAGATTATTGAACACAAAAGGATTTAATTCTGAGCAAATATGCGAAGGCTCAGGTTGCACCACACATGTTTTTCTGGGGAGATGGTGGGGAGGGATGAAAGAAGCTCAGCGTAATATACATTATCACCTAAAGGTGGGAAGGAACTATAAGACCATTCAGTCCAGATGCTAAATCATCTAGCTGCACCACTGTTTGCACACCTTTACTATTGTATAGTACTGAGGAACACTAGTGTCCTACAGCAAGTCGATCTGCATGCTAACAAAACGTTACTGAAACCCATCTATTTGTCCTCTATTTATACTACAGTCATCAGGGAGAAGGATGGAAAGATCGTAGCAACAGCACAGTCAGGATGCCAAACCACCTTGCAGTCACTGGATGGAAAGGGTCGTTTCCAGTGCAATGTTCATGCAAAATATATTTCACCATCCCTCCTCCTCACTGTTACCTCCTGAAAAGCCTCTCCTGGTTGTCAGGGAACCTTCATAAAAGGCCTGGGGCTTCTGTACCTCTCCACACAGAAGAAGGGAGTGAGGACTTATTAGACTGGCAGTTGCAAAGAGAAAAATCAGACAGAGGGTTTCGCAAACTGCAAGAGAGGCTTTGCAGGGAGGGGACTGCAAGGAGTTGGAATGGATGCCTCCCTAAGAGTGTAAGGGTTTTGGATTAACTGATCCTTATTATTCCTTCCACACAATAGCATTATAATTACTTTGCACATGGTCAGAAAGCACAGGAAGAGTCCAGATGACAAAAGAGTGAAGTCTTTGTTATGCCCAGATGAGCAGTTTATAAATTATAATGATGTTGTTGTTGTTACTACTATTACTGGCCCTTAGAAAAGTGAAACTGGTATAACAAAACAGATTTGCTGAGTAAGTCACTGGAAAAGATGAAACACTCAGGGTAGAGAGTTAATCCCAAACATTTCCTAATTCTTACCTGGACAGCTCCATAGGTAACTGAGAGGAGCTGAGCAGGGACATGGCCCTTCCAGAAAGCTGGTAGCCCTTCTTCCTGGAAAATCTTGCAAACAGCCTGCCAGATGCCATGATACTTAGCCTGGGGGTTTCTGGCAGAAAATGTCTCTATCTGAAGCTGAAAGAAGACAGGTATAGTTGGCTTTCAGTTTTAATGTATACACTGTAAATTGCTTCATGGTTTAAATTTGGGATATGAAACCTGTGGCCTTCCACATGTTGTTGAACATCACCCCAGGCAGCTTAGCAAATGGTCAGGTATGCTGAGAGCTAGAGGACCACAGGTTCCATATCCCTGGTTTAAATAATTAGGGTGCTTCTCTCAACTCTTTCCAGGCCATGTACTGCTCTCATAATTCTAACTGTCAAGAGTATATTATAAGTTTTCACACAACATCTCTAAAGCAGAGAGGGCTTACGAAAATCAAATGGCATGATAATTAACTTCATCTTCTGAGGTGTTTGCATGCTAATTGCATGTAACACAAGCCTGTTAAACAAGTGGGGCCTATAACAAAAGGTTGCACTATGCTGCTATTCAATGTCCCAGCTAGTGTTCTGTGGCCACAATGATTGCGCTCTGTCCTCACTGTCTGCTTTTCTTGTCATGCCCTCTTTAGGGGTTTTTAAAGATGTTTGTATTCATGCAAATGTTGGGGTCCCTCTCAAGTCTGTTCATACCTCTGTCTTGTGCACTGATGATGCTCTTTTAGCTACATAAAGGATTGAGACTTGGAGAATGAGTTTACTTAACTGGCTGTCCAATTTAAGAACACTTCTTATGAGACAGCCTAGAAAGGGCTATACCACAGCTGGTTTCAGCCAGCACAGATAAATGCATTTGCTAGATCTTTGGCTAGAAAGGCTGAGGGACTTGGTCCCTCACAGTGTGTGACCAAAATGTGAATGGGATCTGTTCCGGCGCCCTGTTTGCATCCTGAAGCAAACGCAACCCGCGTCTGCCTGTGCGCAGGTCGTGATTCGCCGCTTCCGTGCATGCGCATGACGTCATTTTGAGCGTCTGCGCATGCGCAAACGGCGAAACCCGAAAGTAACACGGAGCGTAACCTGAAAACGCTCAACCTGAAGCACATTTAACCCAAGGTATGACTGTAGCTTCTTAACTATACAGCTTACTGATCGAGAAGACAATGGGCATAGTTGATGGCTTAAGTTTGATGGCAAACTTTTTGTTTGTTCATTGTAGCAACACAGTAACTGTTATGTGAACTGTACCTGAAAACGAATCTTTAGGACGTCAAAGGGGCTGATCATTGCCCGAGTGACAAACCCAGATGCAGATCCTGCTGTTGCTATGTCCACAGTTGTAAGAGACGCACACTCGGAATCTGGGTCATAGCCAACCATCCCTCTAGGGTCCACAGGCAGCTTCAATATCCATTCACGCTAGCGGACACTGGTGATTTAAATAAATAAATAAATAAATGTATGTATGTATGTATGTATGTATACTGCTTTTCAGATGAGAAAATACAAAAATGCTACTACAATAAAATATTGACCGTCATAACCCCAATGCATCTTTCTTAATGTTTTTCTATTGAAAACTCTGGTTCCAATATAGGATTTTATTTTTCCAACACTGTAAAATGAATGTGAAGATAATTATTTACACTGCAAAAAAAAACCATCAATCCAGAACAGTCTAGCAAACAGACAGCAGGGCAGTGCATTTATAGGAAACTTTTCTTGAAGATGCAAAGCTGCCTTACACTGAGAGAACCTATTCCAGATTTGTCTCCTCTAACTGGCCTTAGGATCTTAAGGTATTTTCATACACATCCCTCAAAAACCGTGAAGTGGGGACAGAAATATTCCATTTCTAACCATACATTGCTTTATAAAATGGGTTAGTAACAGAGAATGGCTCCAATACTAGTCAAATCAGACTGTTTCAAAGTTGTAGTTAGCTTTTCTCAGGTGCCTATCCCATGCCTGTATCTCATGCACAGAGCTTTGGGCATGCTACAATTGGTATATTAACAGTATCGGTGTTCTAATTTTTCAGTCGAAAAATCCGACACTCTTAACCACTGCACCACACTGGTTCCCTTAAGAGAGCCTATCCGAAAATCTGCAATTCCTGAAGCGACCCTACGGCCACCACCACACAAAAAAACCCCCCTCAAAATTCGAGGGGCGGCGCTGTTGTTTTAATTTGGCTTTGTACTTTTTGACGTTTCATTTATCGTGCGCTACTACTTCTGCTACAATTGTGTGCTTTTCCGTGTTGTAAGCCGCCTCGGGCGTGGCTTTGACTATGGTAAGGCGGCGCAGAGATCACATCGTGCAGGAGGAAGCGCCGCCTGAGCATGTGCAGAGTACCTAGGCAGCGCCGCTGAAGGGCCATCCAGAGGACATGGCCTGAAGGGAGGAGTTTGAGTGGCGGGAACCAATTGGCGGTGTCTTAATTCTTTTAGCGCCGCCCACCTCCCCTGCCCCACAGTAGGACCCCCCGGCCACCTGCCTTGGGTCGCGGCTCCCTCCCGTAGGCTCGCGCCCGCAGCTCCTCCTCAACGCGCTTCTCCCGGCGGCAAAGGAGGGCGACTACCGCCCAAGTGACAAGGCCGGGCGGCGGCACAAGCTCGCTCCGCCTAAAGGCCCGGCGGCGTTGGAAAGCCGGCCTCACGCTGCCCTCGCGTGGCAGCCGCTTGGTCTTCTGGGAAATGTAGTCCGCATTCTCTGAAGCGGCTTCTTTTTACTGTAAAGGGAGAGGAAGAAAGGGGCGGGGCGGTGGAATTTAGCTCAGGAAAGGCGATATATATATATCGGCCTGTTATAAAGGCAGCCGGACCTAAAATGTGCCAAGGATGTGTTGGAATAGGAGCCCTCTGTGGAAGGAGAGGCACGTAAAGGAAACATACGTGCATGGGGTGGGTGGGGGTGGAGATGCAAAGATATTTATTCTGGTCATGTATATTTATTAGAATTCACAGGGCGCCGGGCTGGAGTTTCCTTCGAAACAAAACAAAAAAAAAAAGATTCTATGTTCAGGGCACAACACACCCCTCCTTTCATATAAATAAAGTATGTGGTTGACAGCCAAATCTGTTTATTGCATATTTTTAAATAGTTTAATACTGGGGCACTTTTTGTTCAACTTTTTAAATAATTCTAAAGATGGCATCCAAATACAGGATTCGTAGACCATTCCATAAATTCAGAGGCATAATCTGTAGGTGTGACGTAAATGGCACATAATAAACGTGAAACTGCATTACTTTGTGCCGTGATGGGTGTTGAATTGTGGTAATATTAGTTGCTGCTAGCACATTTGCAAAGCTAAGCAAGGTCTGGTGTGGTTTCAAATTGCATGGGGGACCGTTTGTTGAAATTCCTGCACTGCAGGGGATTGGACTAGATGACTCCCAGCCAGGGTCCCTTCCAACTCTACAAGTATATGAGCCTATGATTCTACGAGTGGGTAGCTTATGGTACATAGGCACCTGCTGAACCTGACATCTCAGGTTGCCTATCCCTAACTCCAAGCCTGTACTTGGGGAGAACTGTTATACTCCCGTCAAGCAAAATATGAAAAATCAACTTCTAGTTTCTTACAGAACTATTACTGTGCTTTAACAGAGGCCTAAAACATGACCCAATACTCCTATAACTCCTTCTCAACCCCCCCCCGAAAAAGCCTGCCCTTGAACTTAAAGGTAAAGGTAATGGGACCCCTGACCATTAGGTCCAGTCGTGGCTGACTCGGGTTGCAGCGCTCATCTCGCTCTATAAGCCGAGGGAGCCAGCATTTGCCTGCAGACAAGCTGGTCATGTGGCCAGCATGACTAAGCCGCTTCTGGAGAACCAGAGCAGCGCACGGAACTGCCGTTTACCTTCCCGCCAAAGCAGTACCTATTTATCTACTTGCATTTCATGCTTTTGAACTGCTAGGTTGGCAGGAGCAGGGACCGAGCTCACTCTGTCGCGGGGATTCGAACCGCCGACCTTTGATCGGCAAGTCCTAGGCTCTGTGGTTTAACCCACAGCGCCACCTGCGTCCTGCCCTTGAACTTACCACCTCCTAAAAGAGCCAGTAGCATTTGAACTAACGATAAAGAAAAAGCTTAAAACAGACTGTACATTTATGTAAAATTAAGGCAGGCTGCAGATTACCTTTCACAAGAAACTCCTAAATCTCACCTGTATCATTTTACATGTACTCTTTTGTGTGGGCCAAAGTGACATCATTAAAAAGTGATTGCTTCCACAAAAGGGGTGTGTGCAATCACTCAAAACGTGTGGTGAAACAAAATCTATCCTGCTCACCAATGTTATGACATAATAAGTGATGGTTTGGCAGTTATACTATGCCAAATGGTACTACTACCTGTTCTCTTGTGGAGCTCTATATTCTTACCGCTTTGGATGAAGAATTATGCAAATGAAAATTATCTTCTACACTAGCAGTTCCCAAACATTTTGACTCATGGTGCACTTTTCAGGAGAGAAATTCATCATGGAGCACAATCGTCACCCTTATGCCAAAGGCACGCATTTAATTATTTTTATTTCCAATCTCTCCGTGGAGCACTTGGAGATGCTTTGTGGAGCACGAAGAAGAAGAAGAGGAGGAGGAGTTTGGATTTGATATCCCACTTTATCACTACCCGAAGGAGGCTCAAAGCGGCTAACATTCTCCTTTCCCTTCCTCCCCCACAACAAACACTCTGTGAGGTGAGTGGGGCTGAGAGACTTCAGAGAAGTGTGACTAGCCCAAGGTCACCCAGCAGCTGCATGTGGAGGAGCAGAGACGCGAACCCGGTTCCCCAAATTACGAGTCTACCGCTCTTAACCACTACACCACACTGGCTCTCACCAAGTGCTCCCCAGAGCATAGTTGGGAACTGCTGCTCTACAGACAGTGGTGAAACTGCATGCTCCAGCACCTGGGGTGAAGAGCAGGTGGGGGTGTTGCTGGCATGCTGCTGGGGGTATGTGGTGTGTGTCCTGGGGGCGTGGCACGTCGTCCTGGGGGCGTGATGTGCGTCCTGGGGGCATGGCACGCTGCCTGCAGGGGCATGGCGCCCAGCACAGTGGGGGTGCATTGCACATGTCCGGGGGGCGCCCACAACGGTACACCTCTCCCCGATGGTGCTGGGGACGGTGCGTTCCCCCACCCCATACCGTTCCTCCGCCAGTGTCTACACACACAGCCTTATACAGAAATAGGACTCCTGTGGTCATCTGTATGTTTAGCTCCAGCCAGCACAGCCAGTGATCAGAGATGAGGGCAGCTGAGGTCCCAACAACTTTAGAAAGGCCGCAAGTTATCCATCCATGAGCTGATGCATCATCCATTCTCTAGTGTGGCCACCCTGGTGTCACACAGAAAGTGTGCTTTAAAGGTAAGGTGTGGTGTGTCCCATGCCTCAGAAGTTCCACAACTCAGGTGCCACCACTGAGATTGCTGCATGTTTTTTAGCCACCCACCTAACCTTAGAAGGCAGGAGCACCTAGAGAAGGGCTTCCAAAGACCTTAATAGGCAAGTTCATGTGAAAGATTTCTAGGGTGGATCCAGACACAAGTTAAAATTGCTGTAAGTCAGAAATTAAATTGTTACAACGAAAGAAAAAGAAAAAAAAGCCTACGTAAAAATCCATATAAACTCATTTTTGCTCTCTGGCGCTCTCTGGTATTATAACACATCCAAAACGTATTATTGTGACAAATATAGCTGAGTCCCTAATCTTTTTGGTATGGCAATCAACAAATCCAAAATTACCCAGTACGGTGACCCATAAATTTATTGTCACATTAATTTTGGACCTTAGGCAGCCACATATTTCATGCATTTTAACGGCAAATGTTTGCCTGTTTTATAAGCGTCACTTGCAGCACCCACACACAAAAAAAATTACTTAGCATCCCTATTAATCTATAATTTGGTGAAGTATTTATACTACTTATAAAGTTGGTTTACAATTTTGTTTATGCAGTGGTTGCTGCTTTAGAGGCAAATATCCATCAAGGAGAGCAATTTGAAAGTACCAATCCCTTCTCTAAATGGAGACAAAAAGATAAAATGCAAAGGTTTTAATTTGTTCAATAGTTATGCCGAGTGGTATTGTAGTCCTTTCCCCTAACCTTCAACCCTAACCAGCATGGCCAGTGGTGATAGCGGCATGAGGACGAAGTCCCCTATCTCTGCTTTAATGTACATCCTCTCCCATTTTCAGTGGCTTGTGCATGGTGAAAAACAACAACTTTGTGTTTAAAAATTTGTGATGCAGTACAGTGGTACCTCGGGTTACATACACTTCAGGTTATATACGCTTCAGGTTACGGACTCCGCTACCCCAGAAATAATACCTCAGGTTAAGAACTTTGTTTCAGGATGAGAGCAGAAATCGTGCTCCGGCGGCGCAGCGGCAGCAGGAGGCCCCATTAGCTAAAGTGGTGCTTCAGGTTAAGAACAGTTTCAGGTTAAGAACGGACCTCCAGAACGAATTAAGTACTTAACCCGAGGTACCACTGTAGTTTAGGTCCCTGCTGAACAGCAGCAGGATTTTTTACCTCCTAGTTATGTCAGTTTTCTATATGCCAATGTCATATTTTCCCAGAGCTCGCTAGATAGACATGTCCCCAGATACAGTAAATGCTGTGGGTGGGGAGACTGCATATGGAAAAGTATAAAAAGGAACTAAAATGGAGTGTCAGCAATTTTGAACTGCGAAATGAGGAAGGTCTTATTCCCAGAGGTTATTTCTTAAACACAGTATCAAAACAGGCATCAAATTGCATTTTAAATGCATAGCCCACGCAAGAAAGGTTAGCACTCTGTGAGGGAACCTGTGTGTTTTAATACTGGATAAGGATATATAGCAAGTTTGTTGCTGTGGTTACTCGTTGGCTAAATTTAGAGCTTTTGAAGCGGAGGCTAACCGACAGCCAAGATTTAAAATTTGAGCCATATGTCTTCTGATGGCTGATGGTTTGCCAGCAATCAGCACAGCAGGCAAGTATGCAGATTTTCTTTCTTAAATAAAAGCTTGGATAGAATGTGACATTTAGAGAAATTGTATTTGCCTCAAAAAGGAGTTTTGAATGCAAAATTGAGCACCATTTACGAACGGAACAGAGGCAAAGATTACATCAGTAATAGGCGGGGGCGGGGGGAAGGGACAGGAAAAATGTGGTCAGACTATTTTTCTCTCTTCGTCTGAGATCTTCTTCCACCTTAGTGAAGTTAGGTGGTCAACAGCTCTGCTGGCTTTGGGTCAAATGTCCCCTGCAAAATTTCCTGAAGTTTTTTTGTTTTTTAAAGACTGAAGTACAATACTAATTGTATCTACTCAGAAGTAGGTCTCGTTGAATTCAATGGCACCTACGCTCAGGTAAGTGGGGTTAAGATTGCAGCCTAAATCAGAATACTTCTAAAAATAAACATTCCAAACTCAGTTTTGCAACACCAGCTTAAGTAGCCCAGGCTGTAACTCATACACTTTATGCCTAGTTTGAGACGATGCAGATCCACACTATAATGAAATAACTAATGGAAGTATCATGCAAACAAGAAAAGAAAAGCCACCAGGGCAGAACACTGCTATCAGGATTTTTTACAGTCAGCAAAATGTGTGAAAAGTCTCCAAACAAAAAAGTGCAAAAATGATTTAAGACCCATACCATCCTGCCAAAGAACTTTTAACCCAATTTACAGGGGGAAAGCAGCCCCCAGGCAGTGGGATAGATAGAACATAATATTGTGTCGTACTTTGAAGACCTACAAGCAGGCAATACCGACATTGTACAATCCTAGCCACTTTCTCCCCAACATGGCTTTTTGTGGGACATCCAGACTTCTGCTTGTCTGGCTGTGTTTCCCTGGGAAAACCCAATCTTTTAAGGTTTTCCATGGATCGACATTTGCTCCGATTCAGCACCAAGAGCGGGTTTTTCCAGGAGAAATAGAAAAACGCTCAACCCCATGACTAGAAAGTACAGGACAAGCAGAAAACCGCTCAGACAAGCAGAAGTGTGGACCAGCCCTTAGACAGGATGGTCTCAGTTCTGATAAAATGGATCAACTCCATGCAGACAGCAGAACTGCCAAGTGCCCTCTTTCCAAAAGCAGCCCTCCCAGCTTATGCACCCAAGTTATGCAAATACTAACGGAATTCCAGAATCAGCCTTTGACAGAGCAACTGTTCCAAATGAGAGCAAGAAGAATGCAGTACCAAGTGCCTAAGCACCAACACGAGTCCAAAAACCATGGCCTTACGAGATAAGTGGTTTATGTGTTATTTTGTTACCAATGTTAGAGTCAGAAGTTCACGTGAATATGTAGATGATCTGGTTTGCTTTTAGCCTATAGGAAGTTTCAAATGGCGCACTGTCAAATTCTGAGTTCTTTCAGCTTGGCCCAGTCCAGGGGCAGTCTTGGCTGTCAGGGTTTCTCTGGCAGATTTTCTACAGTAAATATTGAACTAAACATTAAATGTTAAAATATTTGGCTGAATATAGCATTAAAAAAATTGCACCAGATGGTGAGTCAGAAAGTGTGCGGGCACATTTGGAGTGGGAGGGTTTGTGGTGTCCACCAGCTGAAACCATTATAAACAGAATACACATAGGCTCTGCAACTTGCATGTCTAGGATACAGCATCCTTCTCCTTTCCCCGTGCCCTATCTCAGTCTGAAGAATCTCACCTCAACCTCTTTAATACCTTCCCATCCATTGTGACATATCAGCCCAGGATACAGTTTGAAAGTGTTACACGTGACTGTTTCTTCAGTAAGTGATGTGAGATTTAAGGTCCGTACTGTATGGTTCAAGGGAAGTATTGTGTTATTTTATATGTTTCGTTTGTGGCGGATATTGAGCTTTTAGCTGTCACCAACCTTTGACCTCTAGTGTAACAGAAATCTATGCTGAACAGGTGAGATTTTGGGTGGGTAGCAAATTATCTGAAGACGCAGAACCTTCCGTGGATCACTTTTTCAGGGTGCAATCCTAACCCCACTTACCTGCAGGAGTAGAGATGGTTAGGAGAACTGCAGCCCTAAACTAGCTGATGGTTCATTAAATGAACAGAAAAGACACTGATATTCAAGTGAAGAATTTGTTGTATATTTATTATTCACAGTTAATTACTAACTACCAAATGCTGCTGCTGAGTTAAAGGATTAAGTACATAGGCCTTTTTTTATTTAAACACTGATTTTTTTTTAATATATATATACACACAAGACATTATGTCTGCAAGGCTGCATGATATACACCGATTCCAAAATAAGAAAACAATCAAATGGTCCAAGTGTAGAATGCCATAGATTCCTTTTCCAATCATTTTAGAAAGAAGAAAGTATGGGGGAGAGGGAAAGAAAAAGTCAGCTAGCAAGGAATGGGTGAGAAATCAATACGCTACAGGGTAGCTTTTTCTTTCATCTGCTGGGAGAAATGGAAGTGTAAGGCAGAGTCCATCTCAGGAATAACACACTTGTAACACTTAGTATAAAAAGGCACCTGCCAACACAGGAATTTTCCCCATTTGGGCGGAAAAGAAGATATCTGTGGTAGCGTTGGGATCTGTTGTTGGGATGAAAGTTTCAGCCATGTGGCTCAGCAAAAGGAAATAAGGTGTGTATTGGCACAAAGAGCTCTGCAGGTTGCTCTTCCCTGTCCAAGTCCATTCATAAAACTATGAATGGCTTCAGTAAATCTTATCTGGGGCCGCAAGATTGAAATACAACCCCCAACAGCCTGCTGTGAGTTGGAAGAAACACAAGTCCTCCAACTATGTAACACTGGCATGTGGAGACAGGGAAAATCTGAAGCATAGAGATACCAGATTCCTCTTTTCGAGAACAAGTCAAAGACTAATTGAGACCCAGTCTCTCTCATATATATATATATAGTATGTGTGTTTATAAAGGGGAACTGAACTGCTTATCACTAAGCATCATCTTTAATTATATACTTGGAGAGCACCCAAGGTGTAATTAAGCACAATTTCTTGATGCCTCCCTGTAATATTTTTTGGGGGAAATGACAGTTTCACAGGACATCCCAGAATATTCAGTCTCCACCACATGGCAGCGTCATACAACATGCCACATTCTTCATAATGGTGCAATCTCTCTTTTCTCTCAAGGGCCCCTGGCTGCAGGTCCTAGCCCTGCCTCTTGTAGAACACTTTTATGTCTTTTCCCACCTGGTAATAAAGAATATCAGGTGCTTATACACATTTTAAAGCTCCATCTGGTTTATGGAAGGCTTCGTATTTAATAATAAAGCTACATCCCTCCCATTCACCCCCTTAAATATTTACATAAAAGCAGGGGGGGGGAAATCTGAAAGCTCTGGACTGTCCTTTTAACTTAAAAAAGAATAAGGAAATGAGGGAAAGGCACTAATGGAAAAATAGAAGAATGTGCTCAACCACACACTTAAACAAATTTTAAAAGCTGTCATGGTTAATGAGAGCATGATCTAGCTGTAGCAGAGAATTTGTCACGACAGCCTGCACCCTGTGGTGGTAAAAGCCCCACCTTCTTCCCTTTGCTCTGAAGCAGCTGGGTTTTCAGATGGGAGGGTATGTAGGCGGAATTAAGACCCTATCTTACCCAGGCAAAATACTGAAGGCAAAAGTAAAGTTGGCATATGGCATGTGTGTGTTTTGCTTTTAAACTGGGTAGTGGATTTGGTTCCTTTCTCGGTCCCTTCATGAAGGCCGTTTGCATAAGTAGCAAACACCAGCAGAGCTTCTCCCTCTTATCTTCCTTGAGTGGCATGGCATGGACTTCATATAGCATTAAAACTTCATGCACTGATGAACTGGTGTGTCAGCGTTGGGGGAGAAAGGACAAGTGAACGAAAGGGGCCACCCGGAAGTAACCGAAGAAATCTGTTAATATCTATTTAATTTAAAAGGTAAGTTTTGGCGCGCAAGTTGGACCCTTCTCCTGTCCCCTCCCCACAAAGTTCCATACTGAGTGGGGGGAATAAAGTGTTCCCTCTCCGGCAGAGAGGTGACTCAGATTTATGGCCTGATGACTGGAGATCACTGGCTGCACTTAGATTCTGAATGTGTACTGTTTCTCCTGTTTCCTTAAATAATCTTTAATAATTTGCTCTAGATGTTCCGGTTCACTGGGGTCACGTAGTTGCGTGGAAACATGCCTGTTTGGTCATGGCAGGCTCCCTTCCACCAGTTGGGATCAGAATTGTCAAGGACCCGGATAAAGTCTCCACGGCGAAAGCCCAGCTCACCTTCCTCTTGAGGGTCAAAATCAAAGAGAGCCTGAACATATGTGGGTTGCTGCAGACCAAAGAAAAGAAGGGTGAGTTATTAATTGCTCTACACATCTCCAATTTTCATTTTCTGCTAATGGTGAGCCAGTTCTGGATCCGGTCCTGCCTAGAAGCAGTTGCTCACCCCTT
Organism: Podarcis filfolensis; assembly: GCF_964270895.1. Taxonomy (NCBI): domain Eukaryota; kingdom Metazoa; phylum Chordata; class Lepidosauria; order Squamata; family Lacertidae; genus Podarcis; species Podarcis filfolensis. The sequence continues at coordinate 90,432,887 of NC_139605.1, read as the reverse complement.
GGGTAAAGCTACCAATTTGGCTTCTACTGATTTTTAAAAATAGAGTACACCACATAAAATTAATATACACTTACGTTAATGCAAAAACTGTTTTGTTTTTCTTGAGTTTTTTGCCTACCAATGAATCTGCATTGAAAGGGTACACTACTCACTAAAGAATCAGGTAAACAGTTTGGCAGGTGTTGCTAAATCTGCATTATCACTGGAGGACCAAGAAGCACCTGTGGCATGCAGTGCCTTTCACGAGTTAAGCTTAATGGACTAGCTGTGAACCTTCACTGGCCGAGGCTCTAGCTAGTAGTGTTACCCATGTACTGGCAAGCTTGAGATTAGACTCCTGCAGGAGTAGCCAATGTGAAATACAACCCCCGCTATATTTGACCAATGGATTGGTGAGAGTTGCAGTTTAATGTTTGGAGGGTACCCTATTGGATTACTGCAAAGCACTGTATGAGAGGCTGCCTTTGCAAACTTTTCTGAGACTGCAAACAGTAGATCTCAGTAGTATCCAGAGCAAGCTATAAACAGTTCCAAACACTGGCTGTTTAAAGCCCTAAATGACTTGAGAGCTGGTTATCTGAAGGACAACCTTCTACTTCCACGTGAGATTTCCCATATCCTGTGTTCACCTTCAGAGATGCAACTTTGCTTCCTACCATTCAAAGTTAGGTGGGTGGCGATACCACCTTATCGGCTGCAGAACCGCCTATTTGGAACAGCCTCCCCCAGGAAGTTCACCTTGTGTCAACTTTTGATAATTGGTGGTGGTGGTGGTTTTTTCTTTTATTCATCCAAACATTTGAGCAAACTGAATTGCAACCAGTGCTAATGAGAGCAAAATGAAGCCTCACATAAGGAAATTCTCTGCCCAGTCCTCACTACTGTAGCCTCTACCGTGGCAGGAGGCCATAGGCAATCGTGTGGGATGGGACAACCCACATGCGGCAACCCACCACCACATGGATCTTTTTATTTCAGTCTTCTGCTTGACAGTATTGACTGTGTTGTTGCTGCTAATTATTTTTAAAATCAAGTTTCTGTGTGCGTGTGTGTAATATGCACAACAGCCTGGAAGCCTTATAACAAAGTGAGGCTTGTACATTTTCTAAGTGTGGTATCCTTAGCCACGAAAGAAAGGCACTGTAGTAACAAATATTATAAACCGGCAGCCTCATACCCGGCCTTGCTCAGGAATTCTAAGAAACCAAAGTATCAGTGCAGTTTTGAAAAGTGGAGTCTGCCATCTTGATTCAGAATGGTGCTCATTTGTATCCCAAAAGAGATGAAAACTTGCTCCTTGATCTCAGGAACCATCGTGCAAAATTTGGTACAATATCTTAAAAGGTGGCTAAATACACAGTGGACAAAGAATGCTCCAAAATATATAGCAGGTATTAGAATTGTGCTTATACTCCAAACTGTAAAATCCCCTAAAACACAGATTTGCGTAAGGTTATTATTGAATAATATAGAACATTTGAAGATGGAAATGAGGCAGAACTCCACTCATGCTCCTTTACCTGAGGCACCTGCTCAATGTCTCGAAGAAATATCTGCTGATTCCTGGAGACAGAGGTCGATCTGTGATAGTCTACCAACTCATTCAGAGAATTGAACTTTACCACCCAGAGGAAATACTTGCCAGCCCCATCTCGAAGCACCTTGAAGTGCTGCACATCATTTCCAAATCTAAATAGAAAGAGAAGAACATGTCCAGGCTTTTATTTATTCTTCTAATGTGTATGCCAATGCATGACAGGTACTATTGTCTGCTGTTGCTAAAGCAAACATTTGCACGTACACAGGCTAACAGTCGAGCATTAGTCTCGGACAAGGCATGAGTCCAAGGAAAGGACCCAGTTCCTTGGAGATGTTTGGACTGCTTCAGAATCCCAAGACAGACTGGATCAGAGGTGGCCCAAGGTGAAGCAGGCTAGCTCCAAGGCTCTGGAATCTTGGGAGGGTTCTTAATAACCTCGCTTAAGCCTTCCATAAATGGTAAACTCCAGGCAGAGAATAGGAGAGGAGGCAGGAGAGGAAGGGTGTCTGTAAGTGACAGATCTAGCTTCAAGCAGGGAATGGCTTTACCAGGACTCTCCTCTTATTTCCAATCTATATCCTTTTGATATAAGATACCAAAAGAACATAATAAACTTTGCACTTTCTGTGGCCTTGGTGCAAACTGAGCAGATTTTTTTTTAAAAAAGACGTTAAATATTGTTTTTCGTTTGTAACTCCCTAACCCCTGCATCTATCCTTCTGAAATTTTGCAGGGAACGTATCTGGGGGCATTTCTACATTGTATATTATGTTCATCCAAACACAAGCACATCAAACCCTTAACATAAATTTCACACTTTAAAGGCATTTCACATAGAAAGCCTTGCAGCTATGCCTGAAATTTGGCAGGCTTTATTGCCCTCAGAAGTGGCCACTATGCCTGCAAATAATTCTGCTCAATATTAACTACAGGTTATAGGCGTTTCTTGCTTTCACCCTAATAGTCAATGGGAATGACATCTGAGGCTTCAGATAATTAGGTGAGTTAGCCACTTTCCTTTGACATGAAGTGAGGCACAATGTTAATCCATGCCAGCGAGGCAGGCACTGAGTATTTTCTCTCTCTCTCTAAGCTAACAGGACCTATTGTTGGTTCTAGGCAAATATGGATTTCAGTGATTCTTGAACGATAGGTGGCAGTACTGTGCTATGAGAAGTCAGCATGTGTCACTGATTACCACTGCTAATAAATACAAATGCTGGTTTTATAGTAAGGGTATAACAAACTATTAGAATGAACATTCTATTAATATCTTGGTTTGATATTCCCAACAGGTTTTCATTTGTACCAAAGCTGATCTATTACAATGTAGGAGAAGATGACTGAAAGAAACACTTGAGGACTATTCACAGAGTCTAGAACAAAAGCACCAAACTTCTACATACTTGGATAGTCAAGAATGCCTCTCCCCTTACAATATGAGACTATCTGGTAGATTGCATGGTAGCGTTTGGAAGGGCAAAGCTATGCAGAAGGACTCAGCAAGGTACACGTGGTTTTCTATTTGTACAGTATCAATTCATGTAGCTAGAGTTTAATAATTATTTTTATTTGATTTAAAGAAAACAACAGAACCTATTTACAAAAGGCGATTAGAGCCAAGGTGGAAACAGCACCTTATTTGGAAACATGCAAGTTGCTGAAGGATACCTTCAGAGATGAGAGATTCGGGTGATAAATCAATGAACACAAAAACCCTTAAAAAGTGTAGAATCCTGGAGTTAACAGTGATTTCCCTAGGGTATTATGAAGGATTCTATATATTTGAAAAGCATTTTACAACTTTACCAGCCCTAATTGCAAAATGCCTGAGATTTGAGAAGGAACGCACTAAAAAGCAAGATGGTCAGGGGTGGAGGGAGAGAAGAGAAGAGAAGAGAAGAGAAAGCAGGACAACCAATAAGCGTCCCCATATATCAAGTTACTGCACCAACATTTCCAAGTTTTGTAGTCAGGGAAACAAGGACTATATTTTATGGCATTTTATGGCAGAAATAAGAATAATTCAAATAGGCTTATTTCACCTGTAGTTTAAGTGCAGAACGTGTTTATCAACCAACTATAATACAACACTTACTTGACGGAGAGAGAAAAGTCCCCGGGAGCACTCTCACTCTCTCTTATGAGGAAGGCACCATCATGTCTCTGTTTGCCCAACATCTCCTCTGCTTTTGCTCGGGGGATCTTCCCAAAAAACCACCTGTGCAAACACAGTTGAAAATTAAGCATAATTCAAACTCCAAAAAGGCAAGTTTGGATATGTTCATAGCTGGGAAGTAATCTGACAGGTATAATCAATTGAACTGTTCCACGAGGCTGCACTTAAATAATGTTTTTAAAAAGTAATTTTAAAGATTGGAGTGATATAAAACTGGAGATTACATAAATAATATCAAGTTCCAGTAAGTAATAGATACCACTTCATTTTTTAAAAAAAGTCAATTTCCTCAACGTTTCTTGATTTAACAATTTTTGCCATTTTCAAGGCTTTTAACCACTGCATTATAGGAAGAATTTGGCTGAAACAATGAGATTCAGGATTAACAAGTTATAGATTCTTAGGGAACTTCTCCCATCCTTTAAAATTATTTGTAGTGATTTAATTTCTTTACTTCAGATTCCCGACAGCAAGCATTCCCATTAAAATAAACCACAAACATTCTACTTTTAGCAAAGCCAGAATAGTGACTATTAGGGCAGATAGGATTTTGCATCATTTTGCAACTCTGCTTTATGGGTGCCCGCTATAGTTGCTACCTAGGAAAGCTTTGTTTTGCATATACTGAATATAAGCCCCATGATTAATGGCATTTGGGGGAACACAGTTTAAGTTTACAAGTGCCTTTAGGACTATTCACATTGCAAACCATTTTGGAAGGTAGATCACACAAACCCATCTCAAGCACTTAAGAGACAATGTGGTATGGTGGCTAAAGGAGACTCTGCTACAAGTAAGGAAGTTTGAAATCAGAAATGTTTGCCTATGTCATGAAGTCACGACTTGGATTTAGGCAAGCCTCCTTCTCAGCCTCAGTCCTCTGCCCCCCAAATGCAATATGGGGGATAATACTGACTTTACAGAATTGTAAGGATTACTAGATAGTACACGTTAAGTGCCTCAAACACTAGAAAGCACTTCACAAATGTTGCATTAATGCCTCTCTGTGCTTTCCATTGCAAGATCTGTCAATAACTTAAACATTTGTCACTGATGCTTCTTAGTAGTTAGAAAAATCTGGCTCTTGCCAGAAGCAATGGGAAACACACAAGGTTGGTGGATTGATTATGTCATGAGAGCTGCATCTGTTCATCTTCTGATTCCACTTTCATATGTCAGATATAGTATTGGAATTGCCACAAAACTGACTTTGGTTTTATATTGGGGCTGCATTATATGGCTTATTCTTCCAGAACTAGACAGAACTTTTCTGTAAGCACAGTAGTGATTCAGACAAAAGAAGCATGATCTGTAAGTTTACATTATGTGCAGATCTCTGCATGCATTCTAGACTGCCTGCATTGTCGGGTTTGGTCAGAAAACTACATCCCAAACTGTTAGCAACGTCTACAAGAAAACAAAAGCCGAGGTGCACTTGCAGGTCTGCGGGTCATGGCCAGTGTCTTCGCAAGGTTTCATTTCTCCCTTTCCATGTACATGTTGCCCTGGGTTTCTGCCTCAGAAACTCAGCAACCACAATTTCAGCCTCTGAAAATGTTTGCGGCCAGTCACCATGGAGCCATGTTATTGAGAGCTCAATATGTTTCACATTCACATGTGAAACGTATCAATAGAATGTAATTGAAGCATGCTTCCTTATTACAGCAGTCAACCAATTCAAAACCAAACATTGCTGTTTACTAATGGACAAAGTAACCTGCACTGATTGTGTAATGTGTTCAACTTCTTTTAACAGGGCAACTCTCTTTGCCAACTTGTAATGCCTAAAGGCCATTCCTCCTGATAACCAGAGCTATCCTGAGGTAAGGTGTTGGGGATCTGTAGTCCTTAAAAATATCAAGAGGCAATTGTTATAGATAACCATAAGAGGGGAAAACACAACTTCCAAAACAGAATAAATCCAGCAACAGCTTAACACCAAGGTGGAATCTACACACATATAAAAAAACGCAGTGAAAATTGTTTTTTTTAACTGTCGCTACCTAGTGACACATTTGTATAATGCACTTTACAACATATTTAAAACGTTTTATTTGTAGCTGTGTAGCTGAGTCCCAAGATAAAATGAATGACATTAAAACAAGTGGTTTTTTAAACAAACAAACAAACCAAAAATAAAACACTCAAATATTTTAAGATTAAAAGAAAGGGCAAATAAGGTCCTAGTGCCAATAGGAATACCAAATAGGTGCCCAGTGAGCCTTTACAGAAAAGGCATTCTACAACTGGAGCCCCAGCAGTGAAAAGGGCCTTAGAATATGACCCTAAAGTCTTGTTAGCAAAACTATGTGACCATGTGAATTCCTAGAGAAGAGCTTGCAGTCGCTTCACTCTTTTCCAGTTCTTTTTATTGATGCCCAATGTTGAGCTAAGCCAAGGTTTGGTGTAACATGTTCTCCAAACTGGGACTCATGGTTAAGCTCTCTGCTCACCAACCACAAGTTGTAGCCAAGGTTTATTCTTGCTTGTTTGCTTCCTACATTTGTGAAATTTCATTCAGTGTCTCAAACGGACACCTGTATACTGAAGTTTTGGAAAACATAAAAAAATTCAAATCCAACCAATTAACCGCTTGAAACAGTGATGATTAATATAGTAAAATTCTTTAATTGGCTGGCAGCCTTAGAATGACCTTATATTGAAATTAAGCCTAAGTAACTATGACTAGATTTGCACAAAGTCCTCTCCTATTAACCTTGCCCCTGTTTAGATTGTAAGCTCTTTAGGACAGGTTTTTGCTTATGTTATCTCTCTTCAAGAAGGGAGCAAGTGAGAAAGTAGAAATGAGTGGAAAGGTCTGCATGGAAAGGATGACAAAGGGTAGCCTACAGACTAGAAGAATTAGAAGTATTTGTTGAGATGGCGCAAAACTGGAAAACTAAAAGCAGCAAAACCTGAGAATGAATGGCAAAGGTGGGTTTCAAAATTAGATTTCAATTGGAACTATTGTTTAGTGAAAGGGTTACAGGGATGAGATTCTACAAAGAATACTGTGTAAGTTTCTCAGCATAGGGCTTGTGCTGCTGGCAACAGAATGTGTATACACAGCTTAGTGAACAGGAACTTGTCTTCATTACATATCCTCAGTATTGAGACCATGTAGTACTTAATATAGTGAACGATTGCCTGCTATCAATGGAAAGAAAGAACTAAACATTTAATAAGCTGTCAGCGGTAATATTTTACAGGAAATACTGACTAGTAAGGACCACACATCTAGTATAGAATATACAAAGATTTTTAGTAAGTTCACCAAGAAAAATAATCTTTTTGGTGAAGGGGAAAACAGGCAGGAAATAATTTTACACTAAAGAAGTGTGTACCATTCGCAAAGGTTTCCTTTTGAACAGTTAAAGCCTTACTATTACTACAGCAGAATCAAATGTTATGTTGGGTGAAGCCTGTCTAGTTCAAACTGCAACAAAAGCCAACAACCTGGGCTTTACTGTTGATTTTGCAAGACTCACAGTGAGTGTACTGAGTGGGAATGCAGTTCACATGATCCACTTTGTTGCTGCCAATGTCAACAACTGCCACTACAACCCCTGCATTGATGGCATCCCTGCCATACAAAATATGGTCAGAGGATTGATGGCTCTCATGGGAATGAAAAAGTTTTCCAGAGATATCCTTCCTGCATTGACAACTACCAGAACTGCAAGTGAGCTTGGCCAGAATTTGGCCCTAAGCATAATGTCACACACAGAAGTCATGGTACTTTACTTACGGATGTGGTTTCATTTCAATATAATTTTTGGGAATGAAGCCATCTTTGCCATTGAGTTCCGCCTTGTACCAATTTTGATCACATTCTTCGTTCAAAACCTGGCAGAGAGGGGATTAAAGAAACACAAAATTACATTTCAGGATAGCATGATGTTGATGCTCTAATTTAAGCCTACTTTATGAAAAGCCAGATAGTTTCAAAGCACTCTTACCCTACTCCAGTAGCTGAAAAGTAAATTATACCAAGTCAAACTACATTCTGTAGACATTTCAAAGTCAAGCCATATTCTGACACTCGCTATGAAATATGGAATTAATTGTGTTATAGAGAGCATGTATTTTGTCTCCTAGGAGGACCAGGCACTGGTATGTCAGCTCTATCCAATGCTAAGCTCTATTACCTTTAAAAATCCATCACATGATCTACATAAAGCTATTTTATAGCCTATTACAGCCATTGTTGAATTGTACTGTGTACTTCAAATCTGAAATCCTATAACTGGTTTCTTTTTAAATTTACCCTTCAATCAGCTTTGTATTTGATCCCCTTCTCCTATTAAGATTGTCTTAAGAGCTCTTTCAAGTCTTAAAGCAGCTCACACTTCTGCCTTTCATTGGGGGTCTGTATCATCCAAAAAGGAACATGGATGTCTCCGCAGATGAAGCAGAACTCCACACACATTTGTGGCCCTTATCTCACCCCCATGAAGCCAGAGTAGTCCAACCTTGTCTCTAGACATGTGACAAGCTCTTCCCAAATTGATGTACTCCAACTGAAGGGATAGTGACATCCAATTAAGATGCTTTGTTTATTAGCTAATTTGCTTCTATGGAATAAGAAACACAATACTGTATATTTCTATGAAAATTTAAAGAGGGCCTTTTTATTGAACAGTCACATAATAAGAGTAGCAATGAACACAGATAGTAAACAATTAAGACATAAACACTAAACACAACTTCACAGGGCACAACTCTAAAGTCCGCTTAATATGCTCATTTTAAATCTGGTAAGTTTAGCTGATTGCAGTAATTTATTAATGATTTCAGACCTCCTGTTAATATTTACATGGTATAGCAAACACTTGTGTCCACACATGCCATACTCTATACCATTTCTCACACAGAGATATAAAACACAATAAAGCTTCCCTATATAAAAATGCACTGCATCAGCAGAAATCTGGAAGCCAAACATTTTCATCAATCTAGGAAGAGAACTTCTCTTTGTAGACACTAGACGTGAAGTGAAAATTCCTGCAGAGCTGAAAGCCAAGTCAGTAATTAATCTAACCAAATTGATGGGAAGTAAAGCAACTGTTTCTTTTATGCTAGAACATTTGTGCTTGAGAGGAAGGATATTTTTAGCAGCTACACATGAACCAAGACTGCTATGCAATGGCCTTAAGTCTGTATCTAGCCTCCTATTACAGTGATAGTAAGGGAGTTCTGGACTGCAGCCTGTCAGATTCCTAGTTTGATAAGAGAACTCTTATCAATTCACGCCCAGCTGTCTCCATGGAAACAGAAAAGTCAGCTTTTTCTGCAATAGCTTGAAAAATCACAAGAGGTTCTCAGGCCAAACTAGACAATGGCCCAATTTCCACAACACATTAAATCACAGTTTAAAATGAACCATGGTTTCATGTAAACAAGCACTGTGCTGGTGCACCCTACTAAAGGGTTCTGGGGGTACTCTTCCCCTGTTCCTGCATAACCAAGTGGTGGCTTCTTCTTCAAATCAACCTTTTTGCTGCAATGACCACCAAAACCTCCAAAGCATAATATATTTTCTGCATTGCCCAGGTTCACCACAGTGAGATCATCTGATTAAATGTGTTATCATTCAGACAGCATCAAAAACACACTAATTCTGTTAATTTTAGGCCCAAAGGCTTTCATTATGTAGTGTTGCTCATGTGTGAACATGAAGGCTGGCAATATCAACCCCGATCCCCGCCGTGTGGGAACCCCTTGCGGACCTCCACAGCGCCTGGAGACAGACAGGTTGTGCATCCATAGCAACAACCAGAGGAGGGCTGACTGCTGGGAGGAGCACAGAGATAAGAAATGCCATGGTGCATCTGCAGCAGCACAACTGGATGCCTTCATCTGCTCCAGCTGCAACAAAACATGTTGCTCCCCTATTGGTCTCTACAGCCATAGCAAGCACTATAACCTTTCAACAAATAGTTTGACTTCACCTCCAAAGAAGCACTCCTCTATTGTCTCCTGAGACAGACGGGTGTGAACATATAATATTTTTCCTACATGGAAGACAATCTGCGCGGAAATATTACCAACGCTGAAAATATTTAGGGAATCTCAAAGCTGCCTCTGAAACATAACAAAAGCAGTAACGTTAAATGGTGTACACTATATTCTGTCAGTAGTTTCTCTACTTCATTAACGATCAGAGTAAATGGTTTGTTGGAACTAAGCTAGACAAAAAGCTGAAATGCACAGAATATCCTTGCTTACACTACAGAACTTGAGAATGTATTAGGGGATAGTAACAGAAAAGAAATTTACAATTAAATATTTAGCTATTACCCCTTGGGGAAAATCAGAACCAGTCATTTAGCTTCTGACTGCTTCTCTTTAGAGTCATGCATTGTCCTGGATATTACAAACCAAACCAAAAAGCCATTCACTGTTTCATTTCTGTCTGCTCCTTTCACTCACATGTGCCACTTTATTAATCTTTTAGTGTAGCCAGTCGTTCTTTTAAGCAGCTCAGCCCTCATCATAGATGCATGCTAACTCCCATGAGCTTCCACCCCAAAAGAAAAAAAAATTCTTAAAAAGAGGAAGCAGAACATTCTAAGAGACAAAGAGCTGCGTTTACTGCGAGTGCAGTGAGCAGTCTGAGAGCACCAGCCTCTTCTAACTAGCTACAGCACTCAGGATGTTATCAAGGAAACAGAAGACTGAACATCCTTCCTTATTTGCAGCTCAATCTACATTTAACAGTGAAACTGAGGAATACAGCATTTATTCAGGGAACATACGTATCAGTTCATACTTAGGTACATCCTAGTAATATATATACAGCAGCTCCCCATTTCCAATTCTGAATGTCTGCTCAGGGCCCAAACTTGCAACTACGTTATAGCATAGTAAGTACATACAGTACTATATTTTTGAGTTATTTACCATGGGTAGTTTTTCCTTACTCTCCAAATTACACGTGGTTATATCCTGGTATATTCCTGTTTCCTCCCACCTCTGAGCACCATTTAGCAGCAAACTGCTGCTACTTATACAGTGGTACCTTGGGTTAAGAACTTAATGTGTTCTGGAGGTCTGTTCTTAACCTGAAACTGTTCTTAACCTGAAGCACCACTTTAGCTAATGGGGCCTCCTGCTGCTGCCACGCCGCCGGAGCACGATTTCTGTTCTCATCCTGAAGCAAAGTTCTTAACCTGAGGTACTATTTCTGGGTTAGCAGAGTCTGTAACCTGAAGCATCTGTAACCTGAAGCGTCTTTAACCCGAGGTACCACTGTATTAAAAACCCAACAGCCTCCCTTTTTGTTTACATCAACCTCAAATGTGTGCACAAGCTTCCAGTCTATTTTGTAAAAACCTCAAGAACTTTCTCATGACACGAAATTAGGCCAGAGCTGGTCTAAATTTAATCGAAACCTAACTTGTGCTTACATTGGTATCTGCTAAAAGCATTCCAAGTGTCAGAGTGCGAGGTTTAAAGTAGAAGTGTTAGCCCCTTTCCTTTTCACCTGGGTGACTGGCCTGGCACATCTTCTTGTTCACCTCAATCTCTTCCTCCTGCTCTTCCTAAGTTCCTGCTGGGAAAATAAACGAACATGCCAGGCCGCTGTGATTGTCAATTGTTTGGTTGCTAGAAACTTAACGAAGTCTGCAGCTGGGATGTACAAAGCTGGTGCTTTCCCCCCAGGCAGCTGAGTTACAGACCACATAAATTCATTATAATGTAGAATGGCACAGCCCCTTCATAAAGCAAGGTGATGTGGACCCCCAGCCCTGCAGTCATTTGAACATGCTTCTATTATACTTTCTACGCAATATAGTGAGAGCTGGACCATAAAGAAGGCTGATCGCCGAAGAATTGATGCTTTTGAATTATGGTGCTGGAGGAGACTCTTGAGAGTCCCATGGACTGCAAGAAGATCAAACCTATCCATTCTTAAGGAAATCAGCCCTGAGTGCTCACTGGAAGGACAGATCCTGAAGCTGAGGCTCCAGTACTTTGGCCACCTCATGAGAAGACTCCCTGGAAAAGACCCTGATGTTGGGAAAGATTGAGGGCACAAGGAGAAGGGGATGACAGAGGACGAGATGGTTGGACAGTGTTCTCGAAGCTACCAGCATAAGTTTGACCAAACTGCGGGAGGCAGTGGAAGACAGGAGTGCCTGGCGTGCTCTGGTCCATGGGGTCACGGAGAGTCGGACACGACTAAACAACTAAACAACAACAACGCAATATAAGTGTTAGCCATGCATTACAGATGGACCCAACTAGAACATAAGGATAAATACAGGTATTAAGAAGCTCATCAGTTTCTATTATCTTTAAAGTTCCTAAACCTTTGTTTTAAACTCAGTCCACAAATTCTTAAAATTCATTCCTAGCATTCCCAGGTTTGGTAGTCTGAATGCCTTCTTCCCCTTCCCTTCCTACTAGAATTACTATCATAGTATTGCATTAGGGGGATTACCACTTCTGCTCAACATTAATGAGGTTGAGAATTCTCAGCAAAAACACCGTGCACTTAAAACCAAGATACCATCATCACACTCAGCTTCCTGTAACCAAATCAGGAACTGACACTGATCAAATATCTAAGAATGTGATAATGGGACTAATGTAGCTCTATCTACCTTCTCGGCACCTTCAGAACTCTTAGGTGGGGTTGGGAACTGGACCTGGCCGATACTTGCCTTCCCCACCAGTATGGGTCAACTTTGATTGGGGTGGGGAGCACCATGGTTGAGGATTTATAGAAGCTGTATTTAGTGGACACATGTAGAAAAGAGTAAAGAGCTACATTAACTGACATCATGTGGCACCTTCAAAGGGGCGAGCTGTAACTGCGGATCAGATGATACAGTGAACCTCTATGAAGAAGGTGTGCTGTCAATGCTAATCAGTTGAGAACGAAGCTTCAAAAGGTGCTTGTTTGGCTCTTTTGGAGCTGTGTTCTGCCCCACACCCAGTGTCACATATTCTGGGACCTGGGCCAGGACTAATTAGGCCCACAGGCCAGAGGTTCTCCACCCCTGCTCTTAGGCATTTGTCTTTTCCATATGCTTTGGCACAACTTTTGAAATTGGTCATGCCAATATAAGCGACTTTGATCTGAATAGTCTTTCAGATGACATTGATGATAATCTTCTTTGCACAACCACGTGAAGAGCTTGTTTATCCATCGACTAATTTATGTGTTCTTTCTATATCCCTGCCTCTTTCCAGCCATTTCCCCTTAATGTCACTGTCAGGGAACTGACATCGGAGCCAGAAGTAGAGGCAGGTCTCCCAAGCGATGCCAGAGAAGGGCCAAGCAGGGAGAGAGGGGACTCATCAGCTGGGGAAGGAAATCAGCGTAACACCAGGGATAAAGGGGGGCGGAGGGGGGAATCGGAGAGAGGGCTCCAGGACTCTTCGCTGGAGACCAGCGGGGAGAGCACAGGTCCTCCGCTACCCACACCCACCCTGCGCAGAAGACTTCCGCGCAGGGAAGGTAGGCGTAGACTTGGTGTCAAAGAACTTCTTTGCTGGAAGAAGTTCAAGAAACGCCCACTGACGGATTCTGCCAGCGACTGAACAGCCACGGAGTGGATGGCTGTCCAGCGAGAAACTGTTAAACCAGGCAACCTAGCCCAGAGCGGCGGTAACTTACGCACAAGCAACCCCTAATGCCATTACAGTCACCAAGCAACTACCAAAGACAATTCATGCTTTGCCACTAAATGCAGCTTCTGTAAACCCTCAAACATGGCTCTAAAGAGCCATTGCTCAAGAGGCATGTGACTATATTGCTGACCTAGTTTTAACTGTGAAACAAAACTGTATGAAGTATACAACTCTTTGGTCATGAAAATGACATACATGTAACGCTTCAAAGACATGCATGCGGAAAAAACTACTGATGCTACTGTTTTCTCCTTTGATCTATTTTTTTTTTTAAGACAAGGGTGGCAAATCCACAAGCAAGAGCAAACTCACCAAGCCATTTTAAACGGACCACCAAACCGACTGATACCTTCTGAAAGGCATCTCTTCCTGACCTTGCAAAAAGCTCCTCTTCTTCCTGTTGTGTGCTGATGTGCTAGTGCACAAAAAGGGAAGGAACACATTTGCAAGGAAAGGAAGAAGGAAGTATCTTCCTCCCTACTGCAACACTGCAATGGAGAGGAGTGGAAATGCTGCCTTTTACTCTTCACCAAAAGATCTGTGAACAACAAAATACAATGCCCTTCATCATACCACTGCAATGGTGGGAAGCAGGGAGCTGTTTTTGTGACAGAGGGCATAAGGCCCTCATTGAAGTGGTCAACTTTCAATGCGGTCCTCAGGCTGAAAAAAAAGTTCACCTACCCTGCTTTATAAGGGCTCAGTCAAAATACTGTGTTTTACAAACTTAGGACAATCTAAAAATTTGTATATTTGACCAAGACAAACTAATAACACTAATGATAATATTTTTATTGTTTATACCCTGCCCATCTGGCTGGGTTTGCCCAGCAACTCTGGGCGGCAACTGGCAAAATATAAAAAACAATAAAATGTCAGCCATTTGAAACTTCCCTGAACAGGACTGCCTTCAGAGGTCTTCTAAAAGTTGTGTAATTCTTTATTTCCCTGACCTCTGATGAGAGGACATTCCACAGAGAGGGCGCCACTGCTGAGAAGGCCTCTGCCTGGCTCCCTGTAACTTTACTTCTTGCAGTGAGGGAACCACCAGAAGACCCTTAGAAGTGGACCTCTGTGTTCGGGCCGAATGATGGAGGTGGAGACGCTCCTTCAGGTATGCTGGGCCAAAACCAGTAATAAAAAGAGTATGCTCAAGCTTCCTCCCTACTCTTCAAAAATCAGGACACATACTTGAGCTCAAGAATTTTGGCTTACATAGTCTTATGGTTTAGAAAGCAATATAAAATGCTCCATCGGAACTGCATTAAGAGAATATTCCAACAGATACCCAACATCGCTCAATATGAGGTTTGTCCATATTAACTGTTAGATTTCTTTTAGCTAACACAACTTACAAAGGACGTAAAAATGAGCTTACCAAAAAAGGGAGGCTGGCTTACCAGTCTGTATTTTGAAAAAGCAAGCGTACCCTAATTTTGTTATTTCCAGCTATCACTATTTTCACAGCTATTGAAGAAGGGGTTAAAGCAGGGAGTTCTCTCTAAACCTAGAACACTTAACGGAATGAGATGAGAATAATACGATTACCATAATCTACCTCACACATATACAGCTGGGGTCTTGCCTAATCACTCCATTCCAAGACAACCGGAGAAGCTTGACAGGGATAACAGGCCAATTTCCGAGAATAATCAGCTTTTCAAGGTTTACTGCCCCCCACCCGACCCGCAAAAGCAAGTAAACATGTTTTGCCAGCTCCTTGGTCAAAAAGGCAATCTGCAACAGCGTGCATTGTCTGACATTAAACTAGGAGGATCCACTAACACTGATAAATCTTACAATGTTTATACAACAGAAATTTACATTTCTTCTTGGCTGAATATCATATCATATATTTCAATGCAGACTTTCCTTCCAGAAATCAAGCAGAAGTGGTATTCATTACAAGTGACTGGCTGATACACCCAACCCTAAGCTTGCATCCAAGCACAAAATCATGCCATATGGTCATCAACAAAGATCAAGTATGCCATGGAATTGCAGCTCAAGGAAAGGAGTCTAAACACTGCTATATGTAAATCCTTTTTTTCAGAGGTTTGCTATACTGTAGCTAAACAAGAGGACAGAGAATTTTTTTGGGGTGGGGAAGGGGGCATAGGGTTCTTATATGTAGTGAAAAGATGGCTGAACTATGTCTGGCATAGTTTATTTAACAAACAGCAAAGCCAACAAGGAAGAATTCATGAACGTGATTAATCTGTTACTTTTCCAAAGGGACAGACGAAGACCTAAATTTTATTGCAAATCCACCTGCACAACTGGATCAGTACAGAAGGCCAAGATACTCACCTTGTGTAAGTTTTGTCTCTTCCCATGTTATTACATGAAGAGCAGCTGCAATGAGATTTACTACATATAGCCGTATAAAGTAGGATCTCACTTACGTTGCAGGTATAAAAGTCTGTGGCACACAAAATTAACTACCTGCCTATACTCCAGCACTAAGAAAAGAAATCTTTTCAGTCTTCTGTTCTTTGGAGACAAAATATGAACTAAGCTTTTTCTTAGTTTAAAAGAGCAATGCTATCTGTGTTCTGATAAACATTAATTTTCATTTTAAAGTCACATTAATTGTTTACTAATTGACTTGTCACACAAATATCAGTGAGTAACTTGGGCCTATCTATTTAAATGGGCCTACTCTGAGTAGGTTGGATAGTGTTTTCGAAGCTACCAGCATGAGTTTGACCAAACTGCGGGAGGCAGTGGAAGACAGGAGTGCCTGGCGTGCTCTGGTCCACGGGGTCACGAAGAGTCGGACACGACTAAACGACTAAACAACAACAACTCTGAGCAGGACTTGGTTGGAGAAAACATTTGATTATTATTTTTTTGTTCTGTTTTTGTGTGTGTTGATTTTGTTGCCCCACAGGGAAGTAAGTGGCATAATATTGTTTCTATTTCTTCAAAGTTACTCCCAAGAAAAGTTGTCTTAAACTACATTAAAATTATATTGCCATCATTTTACAACCCAGTAGTAAACTCAGAACTGTAGTTCACACAATCTAAATATGAATCCTAATATTAGATGCTATAAAATTATATTAAATAAAGGACCATACATATAGAAGCAAATCAGACCACAAGTAAGAGAAGATTACATATACCCACTTTACCAAAGTGTAGAATTTGCATATCCACTTCTAATTGAAGTTCATTACTGTATTTTAAAATAATTGTTGCTAAAGCCCACCAATGCTTTAGTCTGTTAACTGCATTGCTGCATCTCAGCTTCTTCACTTTTTCTCTGACCTTCTCCAGCTACCTCTTCCACCACATGGACAACACCAAGCCAACAATTAACTGGGGATGTAAACAAATCGGAGAAGTTCATTTCTTGCTCAAGGGCTTAAACAAATGGGACTGATGGCTATCCACAACACTGCAGCAAAGGAGGCTTTCAAAGCAGCCAGCGACAGCTTTCTCTATTAAAATGCATGTGAAATGTAGGTCAACAGCAGCACTAGCCCATTTTCAGCCAAGGACAGGCTGCGTTCTGTTTTGAGATTTGTGGCTCATCATAACATGCAGAGGCGCTTTATATCTATAATGGACAATAAGATGGACACAGTAAGATTTTTTTAATTCCCTCAAGAAATGGAAGGAAGGATGATGGGTAGCTGAATAAATTGTTCCAAAAGTATGACAAAAACAAGGATACAACTTAAAGAGATTTATAGTAAACAGCTATGTCCAGAGCAAGCAATTTCTATCACAAGACTCCTTCTTTGCCCACAAAGCCCTTGTTTATATTATCTCTACAACCATTATGGTACATCAGTTGATTAAAAGGATGGTCACAAGTAATATGATTTTGTATGCCCCCTCACAGGAGTTTCTTTATTACAATTTTATCATTGCATCTTTATGTCCATGCTATCCAGCTTCCTAGAACTTACAGTTCTACTTACTTTTAAGGACCACCTCCTTCTATTCAGAGTCACTGAGTACTCCTGTGTGGAAATTGCTTGATGCTGCAAACTACTTCTGATGTACTAACATAAAATGCAGCGAGGCTCCCACTGTGAAGCTCTGTCATGCTGCAGGCCAATACAGGGGACATGGAACAGCTGACACTTGAAGGTAGTTTTAAAGGCTGCATTATGAAAGACATTCAGGACTGGGAAAGTGTTTTGGGGGGGTGGTTATGGAAAATCAGAATAAGCCCCTCTCAGTGCCAGCAGCGCTTTTACAATGAGAACCATCTGACAAGCAGAACTGGCCTTACCAAGACGAAAACGCAAGACTCAGTTTCCATTTATTTAGAAATGCTATTTGGGATATGATCCATCAAAAGGCTGCAGGAGAAAAAGCACACAGGTGTGGGAAGAAGAGAGTGGGAGTGAGAAAAGGAAATGGTGCTTTAACAGCTCCAGACATGGCCAGGTTGCAAAGGAACTGTCTAAGAACAAATGCAGACCTCTAGATTTACAGTTCTAGGCAAATTTACCAAACTCTTCCTCTAAGCAACAGAGAACACCTTGTATATGGTTCCCATGTGGTTCCCCAACCAGGAAGCTTAAAGTGTCAGTCCTGCAGCAGTCCTGTGTGTGTTCAGACCATTTTCTGGGCAACCATCTTAATTTTATGTTGGGCATCTGTGCTGTGCAATCCACTTTATAATTTGCCTTCATCCTATTATGATTTTATATAAGGTGAGAAGCATGACAGCCAGTCAAACTTTATAAAAGCTCATATAGAAACTTTTCACACATTGCAAGAGAAGTTATAGAGATAGAAAGTTGACCAAGTTGCTGGCGTGATTTCTTACACTCTTGGAACAGTGTCAAGCCAAGAAACTTTCCTCGTATAGGATTTTTTTTTTAACCCTACTTTTTAAAAAAGCATATATTTATGAACCTTCTATCATTCTGGTATACCACAGTGCTTTTCCTTCCAAAGTTGGTAAGAAATAATTTAGCATTCTTCAAATGTTATGAATTTTTATTCATATGTTATGAATGTTTCAAAGTAAAGTCTTGTTATACATGTGCTAATGCCAAAAAGCAACCCAGATTTTTTTACTAACACGACATTCCTAGCTGGTGCATGGCAGCTCACAGGAACTGCCTGAAGCACGAATGCCTCAAAAGTAGCTCTCTGGTGATTTATGTCTGGGCTGCAATAACTCAAGCTACAGAAAGAATTTAATAACTAACGCAATCGAGTTTGACACGGTAATAGCTAAGATTCACTGTCTATTTTGCCCATATTATAGGTGCATTCCCAATTTCACTATAATGGGAAGAACACAAAGAATTTATTCCAAAGTTGTCCAACAGATTTGTATTACTACATGGCGCAGAAGCTTCTAATACTACTGAGAAGTTTTTTAAAAGACACCTTTCGGGCCTTGTGAGAAGCAGGATTATCATGATTCAAGGAAGAGTTATTTTCTGATCTTATTTGTGTCCTCCTCTCTCTAGCTCTCCCTTAAATCATAAAGCGCCGCCCAGAAACTTGTCCTTCACATTGGTCTTGAAAGTGCCCATCATGAATTTTACGTGAATTATGCAATAACTTAGTTTTCAGGGTTGAATTAATATATGCCACAGTAACCTTTCCTGGGTTGGGTACATCTTCACTCATTCCACTCTATTTGTTATCAACATTTGATCAAAAGACCATCTCCAGCCAACCCGTTATATACACATCTGCTCTGCAAAGTACTTCTGCAATAAATAAAAATGCCCTGTGTGTACAAGCACACAAGTGGCGCTCACTGTCAAGCCTATCCTGTGTAGGCTTTAACAGCTGCTCATATTTTATTAGGGCCAACACAAAGAAACACCAACATGCTTTTCTTATGCTATTCCAAAACTTTTTCCAGCTCTTCCAACTCAATCATTTCCCAAAATTAGTGTTTTTCCCTCCTTAGTTATGGAAATGCTGTAATGCTCTAAGTGAGGTAGCCCATGTTTTTCCTTTACTTCTATAGTGCTGCTTTGGCAGAGAAACTGGATTATTAAAGGAACTTTCGTATTCAAAGATGGATACAACTGCCAAATAACAAACTAGTACAATATGAATTGGCAGGTTACTAACCCTGCAGATCAACAGTGCGGTTCAATGTAGTGCAGTTCAATGTAGCACTAAGGAGACCGTTCTGTCAGCACTAGGATTTCTGCTTGCCCAATGGAAAAATCTCCCCTCCCCTCTCTGTGTATGCAGAATGGGCAGTTGAATCTGGCCCTATATATTGCTACTCACAAGCCTCCAAGGATGATTTTAAAACAGAAACCCTAGCTAAACATTTTTGTGTTCTAGGTCAAGTATCAACTCAGCATACAGAATTCTGGTGTGCTAATGAAGGGAGCAGTAATTATGCATTTTCAAGTGTTTGAAATAAATGAATGTTTCCTGAAGGGAACCAGCAAAAATAAAGCATGTACCTTTACCAAGAAAGATTAGCATTATTGAGAAATGGAACTATTTTGATAAGGCACCATCAGTATAAATACTGCACTATAGAATTAATCTAAGCAGAAGGCAGGCCTGTGTCCTAAGAAGCCTATAATCTAAATTCATTTTGGAAAGGGAGAAAGGAAGGGAGAGACACATAATAAGAGATCAATGCAAGTGAATGTATTGTCCATAACTATTTGCACCAGGGAGAGGGTTACGAATGTCCTAGATTATGTATAACAGAATGAGCCTGTTGGTTATTTTCTTTTTTAATCACAGGTATGGAAAGCTATATGCAACATTATGCTATTGCTTATGGACTACAGCAGGTGCTTGCACTAGAAAACTATCACGAAGACTCTAAAACAGTAAACACTCCTAATAAGAGAATAAATGTATAGGCAATAGCAGCTTTTAAACATATTTTTTAAAATCTCTCATTCTGAAATCACACACATCGATTTACTCTTAAACTCAGTGCAGCTGTACTACCAACTGGTGTGCAGCTAGAATCAGGCTATGAGATCATGTCACTTTTTTTTTAAAGTAAAACATATAACCCACATTTTCCTCTTCAACTTGAGACATACAAAGCAGCTAAGAAAATCATAGAAAAAAGTGTAACAATGCACATTCTGCTGTTCCCTAGCTACTCCGCTTACTTGTAAATTTCCACTTAAACCCATGTTCAGCACTGTATGCCATAATTTCTAGTCCACTTACCGGTTTATCTGTAGCAGGCCTTAAAAGTCAGAAAGACCGCTGTCTTTCACCACACCCCCATAATACAGGGAATAGTAAAAATTACTGATGTGATTCATATCCCCAGTATCTAGTTCTGAACACCAAGCTGATCTCCAGATTTTATGCTTTTAAAAATTAATCTTGCAAGTTAATGAGTGTGAAGAAAAGCTGAGGATCTAAATTAAGCATAAATTAACTGAACATTTATCAACAAACAGCATGAGGAAGGCAGCCCCAAGTGAGAAGTGCTTAATTAATCTCACGCTGCCAACTCAAAAGCTAAAGGGGGAAATACTGTTGATATTTTAGCATAACTAATGTCCTTATCCTAGCTTACTACTTGCCTAGCCAGTAGCCAAAATATATCTTCATATTGTCAACAGCTTTGAAGATGTAGCTGTATATTAATAAGTCTTTCAAGTGATTGAAATGCATAGTACAAATTATTAATTTAAAATATGCATCAAGGCTATTACAGTGGTCTATCTTAACATAGTCATTAAGAGATATCTTACTTTTAAATGAAGCTGAAATAAAAGTTTCTGGACCATAAAAAACAGGGTTCTATAAAAGATTTCAGCTTGCCCTGGTTTTCTATACCTCTATCCCAAACAGAAGTCAGATGTAAGATTCTGCTGCTATTCCTGGTATTTGCAGGTATTAGAATAAAGGGCCATCATTAGAAACTACACCCTGCTTCCTGCCTGCAAGCACTCCAGTGTGTTTTGTATTTCTTTTAGATCATTTATGGTGCGTACTATGATCCATGGTTGAGCCTACATACATGAAGAAAGAAATTGGGAGTGGAGAGACACAACCAAGTTGCTTATGTAGCTTGCTAAGATGGCACAGTGAAATATTTTGTTTTCCATGAGGAAAAAAGCCTGGAAACCTTAAGTTAGAATTCCAATGTTGACAGGAAAGTTGACCTTTATACTTTGAATAAGTTACTCATAAGGCTAATTCACAAGATGCTCATATAAATGGCCATATACTTCTTTCTCAGTCCTGTGCAAAGTGCTATTTACATCTGCACTCTAGCACTGATACTTTTAGTTACATGGTATGATAGTTATACATTTTGTTGAGACTTCCCCGGCATGTGAAGACAGGCTGAGACCAGTAATGGGTCCAACGGTCAAGAAGGCGGTTTCTGCATCTGCTGTCGAGGGAAGTGAGAGGCAAATGGGTCTTGCCAACCTAAGAGGGTAGCCCATCCGGGAGAAGGAAAGCTCTGGTCCTAAACCGTCACTGCCTTGTGGGATATCGTTGGGAGAAGATAAGGCTAAGTAGTAAACCCTACACATATCTGGAGCAGAGCCCCTAAGATGGTTGGATGGCACCTTGCAAGAGTCCTCCTTCCAAATCCTGCAGCCAAGCTGGCATTGCTCTGGTTCCTCTTGGACCACATCACTGAGGCCGAAAGGGTGTCTTGTCATCTTTGCAGCCCAGGATCTCCATACACAATGCCCAGGCTTGAGCCTTGGGGAGCTCACTTCGGTGTTGCTAACACAGCAGTTTGACTTCACCCTATTGTCTCTTGAGACAAATGGATGCTAACAATATGTACATGGGAAATGATGGCCAGAAGATTGCCTGATACCAAATTAGTTGCCCTTTCAGGACTCTTTTACCCAACCCAGGCTTTCCAGCTAGTTTGAGTCTACTGCTACTGCTCTCCCACACCACTCTGCTTATAAGTTTACTTTTTGCTGTTTTACCTTCTCTCTCAATCTTGGTAGAATTTTTATGACCATTGAGAGCTGTCCTGGTAACTCTGTTAAATTAAATGGGGGCATAAAATGTTTAAATTAATAAATAAAGCAACCACTACCAGAGCAAAGTGGCAGTGCTTCTTTTCAATGTAAGTCTGCACTGTTCTGTTTGTCATTTAAAAAAACAACAACAATGTAGCTGCTCTTCCTTTTACTACCTGCTGCAGTGCACTTCTGCCCACACTACGGGACTTCCATTTTTATTTCTTCTCCCATGCAGCACTCCAAAATCTGCTCCAAGGAGTTGAGAGTAATGTCCCATTACATAACCAGAAGTCCAGCTGGAATCCTTTCCTTGTTCTGGGCATGGTATGCATATAATTAGTATTCATTATATTAAGATGGGGACGCGGGTGGCGCTGTGAGTTAAACCAGAGAGCCTAGGGCTTGCTGATCAGAAGGTCGCGGTTCGAATCCCTGCGATGGGGTGAGCTCCCATTGCTTGGTCCCTGCTCCTGCCAACCTAGCCGTTCGAAAGCACATCAAAGTGCAAGTAGATAAATAGGTACCGCTCCAGTGGGAAGGTAAACGCCGTTTCCGTGCGCTGCTCTGGTTCGCCAGAAGCGGCTTAGTCATGCTGGCCACATGACCCGGAGGCTGTATGCCGGCTCCCTCGGCCAGTAAAGCGAGATGAGCGCTGCAACCCCAGAGCCGTCCGCGACTGGACCTGATGGTCAGGGGTCCCTTTACCTTTATATTAAGATGCATTGTCAGGTAAGATATTTAAATAGATTTTAAAGTCAAGGTTTAGCACTGGTGAAATGTCAGAGATTTTCTGGGTAACTATTTTGTATAATCGGGACACTTTTGCAACCCTCCTTCTATGGATCTCCAGGAAGTGCCTATGTGATATCTTATTTGACTCCTACAACCACTATTTGAAGTAAAAGGTAAAGGTAAAGGACCCCTGGACGGTTAAGTCCAGTCAAAGGCGACTATGGGGTTGAGGCGCTCATCTTGCTTTCAGGCCGAGGGAACCGGCGTTTGTCCACAGACAGCTTTCCAGGTCATGTGGCCAGCATGACTAATCCACTTCTGGAGCAATGGGACACCGTGACGGAAATCAGAGTGCACGGAAACGCCATTTACCTTCCCACCATAGCGGTACCTATTTTTCTACTTGCACTGGGGTGCTTTCGAACTGCTAGGTTGGCAGGAGCTCGGACAGAGCAAAGGGAGCTCACCCCGTCGCAGGATTCACACCGCCAACCTTCCGATCGACAAGCCCAAGAGGCTCAGTGGTTTAGACCACAGCACCACCCGCGTTTGAAGTAGGCGAAACTGAATGACAAGAGGCTCACCCAAAGCAGGTCAGCAAGATTTATGACTGAATGTGAATTAAAATGCAAGTATTCCCTGTCTAAAAACAGCACTTTATCTACTATAGTACCCTGACTCGTGTCTAATCAGAAACATGACTGAAAGAAGCAAAGATCAGCACATGATCTAGTTAGTCAAAAGCTACTTTCCTGCATAACACCTTCGTTTTTCATGTCACCAAAACTGTCCCAGACAGAGATGAAGCAGTAAATCCACTGGCAATGTAAATTTTCAAGTACAAGAGTGTCGTACGCTAAATACTAGAAACAAAAAGCACTGGATCTAAAACAGTGACATATTACAATATGGAAACTTGCAACACTAAGTAAGATTACTTTGACCCTATGGGTAAGAGAAGGGATACAAAAGGTTAATAGATTTGAACAAGAATGGACATTTCAGATTTTTTGGAACAAGTATGGGTTGATTGTGTTAGACAGCAACCCCTTTTCTATAAGATTTAGCACTAAGATGATTAACAATTAATATGGCATTTATTTTAATAAAGGCCCACTCTAGTCTTGTTTTCCTTTCTCTGGGTTTTTATTTGTACTGGCATGTTATTGTTAAGGTACACTTCACTTGCCTGTTTACTTACTGAGTGACTATTTCTTTACTTTACAGCTTTATTTATGTTTTAATGTTTGCTTGTTTTTTTAAAAAAGAATACTAAATACAGCAGAAGCTTCTGACCCAATGTTTCCTGCACATTGAGTTCCTCTTTCACTGTAACAAGCAATGGAATAAAAAGGTAGACAAACAGCCTATCAGGAAGTTCATATTCATATGCAACATACCCACACACTGAGCTTACATTAAAAGCACACAGCTATTTACTGAACCAATCATCATCACCACTGTCTTTGTGAGGCTAAGTAAAATCACCTCCAAGAGATACTGTTTCCATGACACAAGCTAGAAGAGTAAATAACACAAGGAAGCATAATGTAAGAGGGTGCGGTAAAGATCTAAAATTAAAAAGCCACACTCTCTCAGTGTTAGGGGAACAATGAAATTAATTGCAGGCAAGAGCTAATACATAAGGTATTAGCTGTCATACATGCATATACTGTATATCGTATATGCTGTCATGTCCCACAAAACCTTTAGGGAACCTACTATTTTGCTAAACCTTCAAATTCCAAAAATACAGGAGAATGCTCTCAAATGAATGATATAGTAACACAGGCACTAAATACACAATAGAAATGACAAGGCACAGACTATGCAATCATACATAGGATCAAGAAAATTCTTGCAGAATATAGTCTTAGACACATCCCTGATATTTCAATGAATTAGGTACCAACCCTCTGGAACCTGTCAGAGGGGTGTGACTGCTTGCTGTGGGCACTGATGGTGGTCAAATGCTTAAACTTCAGTTCTGGAAGGAGAGATCATATCCCCCAATTGTGCATTGGGACATGATGCAACTCGCCACCTACAAGGAAGTGCCTTTTTGATAAGTATAAAAAGGATGTAAAAGTCAATGCTATATAGCCCCCTATGCTGACTTGTTTGTGTAAATAATGAATACCTAACTATTTTGGGCAACCAACTGAATCTTGTACTCTATACCCTGCGTCCTCCACCCTCTTCAGTCTCCTCCATACACACAAGTACACAGTGATCGTTTGTTGCCATTCTTTATTGCTATCTTTTTTATTTCTGTATAAAACATCAAATAGCCAATTTTTGAAAGTTCTTGGAGACTAAGTCAATGCAACATCTATGCAGCAGTAGGATATTTCACTCTTCTTGGTGGAACATTCTAATCAGGAGACCACCACAATTCCTTCACTCATATTTTCATGCAAAGGTCAAGATAGGTTCACAGTAGCAGTCCAACAAAGTACTGGTAAATATTCTAGGTAAGTAGTGGCAAATCTATTGTCTACAGACTGTAGCTCACATGAATGGCCGAAGAGATGCATTTTCTCAATCCCAAGACTCTAAATCAGGGTCAGCAAACTTTTTCAGCAGGGGGCCGGTCCAATGTCCCTCAGACTTGGGGGGGGGGGGCTGGACTATATTTTTGTTGGGGGGGGATGAACGAATTCCAATGCCCCACAAATAACTCAGAGATGCATTTTAAATAAAAGGGCACATTCTACTCATGTAAAAACACGCTGATTCCCGGACCATCCACAGGCCGGATTTAGAAGGTGATTGGGCCAGATCCAGCCCCCGGGCCTTAGTTTGCCTACCCATGCCCTAAATGCTCCTTGATACACATACTCTCCCCACCTGCTGGTGTATAAATCTCATGGTACTTTAGAATCATAGAATTGGGAGGGTCATCCAGACCAACCCCCTGCAATGCAGGAATCCTTTGCCCAATGTGGGGCTCAAACCCGCAACCCTGAGATTAAGAGTCTCATGCTCTACTGACTGAGCTATCCCTCGGTCCTGATCAGGAAATCATGAAAAAATATATGCACAGAACGGCATTAACTTAAGCGTGTGTAATATGGAAAAGTAATTAATGAACAATGGCTTCTACTGCCAATTTAAGCAACAACTGGATGCTTGCTTTTAACCATCCCACTACCACGAAGCCAACATTCTGTCTAACCTAGTGTAAAGGATCAGATATACCTAAAAAGCTCTCCCAAGGTTTTTAAGAGCAAGCATTTGTTTCATATCACTGTAGCTTTGTAATGAAGTGATATCACCTTATCTGAAAGTGTTAAAAAAGGCATTTATATTTGGCATTATGACAAGACACCAGTTGGGCCCAGCTGGTTTATCACAACACTGCTAATATATAACCATAAAGCCTCATTAGAAGTACAGCTATTCAATTAACAGAGCGTCAACAGCTGTCTGGAAGCCAGTTACTCTAGTACAGCTTCATTTCAAGCGCTTAATCACCAATTCTTTTCTGTAACAGTTAGCTTTATGCAAAAAAACAAAACCTTTAGGTAAGCAAGGCATTTAACACCAGCTTCCCATATTTAAAATATGCTAGTGATGTCAGACCACTAGTCTATCTAGTCTACTAGTATTCCACCTACAGCAGTAAATTTATAGAGATTTTTCAGGTTTTAAGAATGATCTATATAACGCAGGTAAGTCCTAATGTGTGGAGACTGGGAGAGGGAAGGGGTGGCAGAAGCCTGAGGCTTTCTGATCCATTTTGTACACAAATGTGCTGATTTTTCAACAGCATATGCATTTTAACAGGACAAGATCTTGCTGGAAAAACAGCCTTTTAAAAGTAGTCCAGAGGAAAGAAAGCCTGTTTAGTTCTGCACTACAGAACCAAGCAGGACACATTTTCCTGCACATATTGAGTCTGACGTGTAAGAGGAAAGACAAAATTATCTTATAATCTTTACCTTCTCATGGGAAACTGTAATACATGGGGGGGGCAGAAATCTTAATTTATAGACTTACCATTGGGAGAATACATAATGGTTTCAGTGGCATTTTTGCTATATCATCATAAGCCTTAACCTATCTACACTGTGGTATTTTTTGAAGAAGATAAATGTTTAAGAATATCTTTTAAAACCCAAGTCTACACATACATTCTTGGAGACTGCATGAAGTGTATTTGTGCTTTAAAGAAGAGCAACAATAGGCTGGTTAGTATTCCGTGTTTCAAATACATGGATCAAAGTTTTGTGACTTAGCACTATGAGCCACGAGGCACCAGAGGCTAGAGAGGAACACGGAGAAGTACACAGAAGATATAGTATAGAAATTCTGTTTGCGCCTGGAGGAGAACAGTAAGGCTTGTGTGTACGCATTTGGACTCGATTCCATATTAAGTAGTGCTGGATAATGAAGTACTGGATGTAGTGTAGCTGTTTTTAATGGTCATGCTACAAGATGCAAAATAGCATATAAAAAATTCATAGATTACATGGCTCATCCATATACAGACTTCCTTCCTCAGTGATTCCAGAGGTTGGGGGGAGGGGAGCAGAAAGAAGGTAAAGAAATAACTAAGGAATGACCACTTTTGCTTGCAGCATCAGGCATGATATGCCATTTGTAGTTTTCCTACACACTGTTACACTTAAAGGTGGTCATGTTCAAAGAAGCACAATGAACTGGTACAGCTAGTTCAGATGTCACTATTCCAGTTCCAACTCAATAAAGGTGAGTGATAATAGCAACCTACCTTTGGGTCAATGGCCAGGGATGAGGGGAGCTGTAAACTCAGCAACATCTGGAGGGCCAAAGGTTCTCCACATCTGTGCTAAAATACCTACTCCTGCCTTAAAAATATAATCTGGTTTGTTTGATTTTCTCCATTTCATTATCACCACCTGGAGGACTGATAGACCGCAGTTACTTTTCTGCATGCACACAGGTCAAATCTAACTCTGAGCTATGGTTATCACTAAAGAGAACAGGTTTCCTATGAAGACAGTTCTACTTGATTCATTCCTGATATGCTTTGAAACTAAAACTAATTTGAGAGTCTAATCAAGCTGTTCAGATATAGTTATCTATTTTGAGCACGCTGAACTGAGTAATTCCTCTGTCGTGTTATTACTCAGAGGGAAAGTTAATTGGGAATTCTTACAGAACACCCTTTAAAAAAGAAACCAGTGTTCAGCAACTGAACTTCAGACATGTTGCTTTTGAAAACTGAACATAATAACATCAAATTAAATTGGCATTGCTGAATTTAGGTCCTGCTATCAAGACAAATGAGATCTGATTGGTTCAGATCTCAATCAGACACCCAAATCATCCACTATAATTACTGAGATCTGTTGGCTCCTATATAACTCAAGAGTAACCTTCCCTGCCCCCAAGAAAAATACCTGATGAGCAAGTTTCTATACACACATCACACTCAAACTAGTAACATTCTAGTGCAAATGATGAAAGTATCAAGCTGGACTCCCACTGAAACTGAATTCATAATTTTAATCAAGAAGTGTGTAATACTAACAGTACAACTGTAGCATAATTGGATTGAAAGAAATAGTTTTCTAAAATTGCTTTAGTTGTTGCCATAGTATAAATACATACTGCAGTTTGTCCATTAAGATACTGTACATTTTAAGGGCCGATGGAAGCACTGATGCAATGATAGCATTTTAAATATACTGTCAATTGTTTGGAAACACCTGTTTTATTTTATAGTACTTCAGAGCATATCAAAGTTGTTCAGTCACTGCTAGTCAAGTGTCAGGGTCAAGCGCCCTGAAGATGAGCGCCAGTATTTTACAGACATTTTATGAGTCAGCTTACTTTATTATATACATGCAAATGAATAAACTTAGCTGCAGGCCAGAAATGTAGTTTCAGTTCTTAGGCCCCTGTGCAATTTCATGAAGCTTTGCTCATGAAGCATATTGCTCCTGTTTAAATAATTTATTCAATCACACAAAAATGTTCTCTGAGCTAAACTGCTCATGTTTCTAGGTATGTGGAGAAACTGCAAATGACTGACTTTATCCTTATGTTTACAGCTGCCACTGTTCACTCTCTTTTCAGATAATGCTAGCTGCAGAGCAGCCAAGGAAATAAAAGAGCAAAGACCCCTACAGAACGGAGATGTAGGTTAAAGTATGTGCACCAAGTTACTTTGATCTCTGAAGCAACACAGCAAGCATGCAAAGCACCCAGTCTCTGGAAGTTCCCATTCTAAAAAAGGAATGTAATGAAGACAAAGAAAAACTAAAGTGAGACTACGCAACAATTAGGTTCACAGAAGGGGGAACTTCTACTCGCTTATAACATTAAATTCAGAGGAATACAAAATCATGGTGTCTTTCTTAGTGAACTTCAGCAGTAACTCGCATTTACCAATACAAAGTTATGGCTTGCAAGACCACCACAGGAGCTTCAACATACAAATGTTTTGCCTACATCATCAAAACACCACACACAATAATTTTGCACTTGGATAAAATGGTCTCTGTATGAAGGAGGAATACGGAACTTCTGGGATGGGGGCCAAATGTGGCCCTCCAGGCCTCTTTACCTGGCCCCAGCTCTCCACTGGCCACATATCTTTTTAAGCCACACCCCGCACCAATATTGCTTTGCACCCTCCTCAAGTCTGGCTGAAACATGTCCTTGGAATTCTGACAATGCTTCTTGCTTGCCTAGATGGAGGATCAAGAGTAATGTGCAAATGAGAAGAAACCAGCTTAATGCGCAAAAAGTAAAATTCACATTAACTGTTCTGCCCACTTTTGCCTCTGGCCCTGCTCAGCAGTGGCATGGGGCTGCCGGAAAGTTGCCCAGAAGGGGATGCAGTCAAGTTTCCCCACACCAGGTATGAATGTTTTCCAGGCTCATCCCAGATGAGTGAAGCCTTGTGCTGATTTTACTTTGGCCTGCCTGATCCTGTCTGTCAGGAGTCTGGCAAATACATTCTGGAAAGGGTGGTTGAATGTAGAGAAGGAATGAGAGGAGACAGGAAAGCTGGAGGATGATCACGAGAAGGGTCCCAGTAATCTGAGGGAGCAGTAGCTGGGCACCCATAGGCTCTTTCATCCTGCTGAGGAGCCCAGTGGGTTGGGAGATAGAGATGCAGATCCTAGAGAGGCATCTGAAAGCACGTCTAATTTACTTGTTATACAGAACACCCTTATTGTTTAAATACTCCCCAACCACTTGGCATTCAAACTCCCATTTATCATAATCCATCATTCAAATGATAACTTAACATGGGGATATGTAACTGGCAGATCAGGAAACTTAATCAGGCACCTGTTTGTAGTCTCCAATCCAAAGGACTCAGCTACTTTCCCACACAGAGGAGGAGACATAGCTCTTCAAGCTTCCCCCACCCCAAGTGTGAGTAGCAACGACGCTCTGGTTGAATCCACCCTGCTTTCTTCCCTAGATGAAGGGAATTTACAAAGGGGAGTCTACAAACATGGGATTCTGCTGTCAAGTCTAAAGTAGGACTTAAGAGAGCACTTTGCCACTTAATTCTACTGATTGTATAACCTAGTCTTCTGACACAAAGAGCGAAGGTGCCTAGTAAGTTTGGAGGGGAGGGTGAGAAATGCAGGTTAGTGTGCCCTTTGTATCTTCTCTGTTCCTACTGGTGACTGTCAGTGGACAGAGTGAATTTGTGGCACTTTAAGCCAAAGAATTTCATATCAATTGCCATTTGAACTATGCATACACATTGCTGTGCATCCTGAATTGTTAAGGCTAACCTTTGATCATAGCCAAGAATGCACCTCACATTACTCCTACCTAACATTCCTGTCTTTAAGGTATAGAGTAGATTAGGTGCTAGTTTGTCCAGCTGAAGCCAAATATAATCTTTTTGTTTTCAGTTATAGACCTTAAGGACTAATATAGTTGTTGACCAATAAAGTCACACAAAAAAACTATTTTCCAAGGGGGCTATGAACAGAAACCTTCTCCTGTAAGATTGCTTTATACCTGAATCTCAAAAACACTAAATCCAAGTCTTGCTCTCCACTTAGGAAGTCTTTTTCAGATTTTTTGCCTTGTTCAAATGTTCTTTTCAGGGGTTTAGCTGAATTGTGGACTGAATATTATTTATCTTTGCTTTTTTTGGTATTCATTAAATTTTAAGAAGGTATATTTTACTGATGCAGGAGTCCTATTCCAAGGAAGATACTTAAAATGCTTTCTCTAACTGTCATGAAGATATTTAAGGAAAAACCAATACACAAGTGTGCGTGTCCGGCTAAAAAAAAATCCAACTCAAATTTCATTCTTACATCTATAGTACATTTTTGAGATGAAGACCATCGTAAAATATTTTGCTATTCTGGTATTGAAGACTGATAAATCCTAAAAACACTGGGCAGGATTCACCCAACATCACTCATCAATGGAAGGATGTAAGTCTGCAACATGGAAAACACATTAGTTTTGCCTTAATGAATGTAATCTGTTAGAATGGGTGTAATTGGCTGCTAATCTAAACATGAATCTGCAGCAACTAATGGAGGTCATATTGTGGAAGGGGTGGGAGAAGTTTGATAGATGGGAAGCCCTACTGCCCTTTGCTCACCACATCCATCTCACATCACACAAATAGGTAACCCTAAAAGAAGCTTCAGAAATGCTTTTAAGCAGGAACTGAAAATGCAGCATCAGCATCAGCTCTTTGGAAACAAGACAGTTCTATTTGACGTCTAATCTAAAGGGAAGGAGAACAAACTTAGTGGAAAAACTGTCACGTGAACACCATTTGACTGTAAAGTTTAAAAGATTAGCTGACATCAGTACAGAAGAGTAAGAAGCCTTAAGGACTCAATTAAATCAACCAAGGGGCCAATATGGCACAATTGCATCTAGTTTCTCTTCAGCCCACAAGGAATTGACTTATACTCACTAAAACACAGTGCAAAGGAATGGAGTCTCTATCAGTTAATTGAACAGTGTCACTTGCAAGAAGTCTCCAACAACACATATTCCTAAATATCTTTTGACAATCATTGTCCAGCTTTCATCAGCTGTCATGGTAGATGATCATAAACCTTCAACTCCTCCACATCAGCAATCTTCTAATTACTTTCCATAATTTTATCACTACAGTATTGTTATTTTGTAGGGTAGTGAAAATGTGGTGCGTTATTTAGATGCCTGTTCATATTACGAGTGTTCTCTCATATTACTGCATGATGGCACACCGTATTTAAAAGAGGGGAGATGGGGATAGACTCGTGCCCTTATCAGTCGATGGAATCAGCATGTTCATTCTCTCTTCCTACACCATATGCCACACCAAATGTATCAGCACACTTTCCACTTGGAAAGTTGCCAGCTGGCACAGAGACCAAAAGGACAAAAATCTGGCAGAAATATATTACAGTTTCTCAGGAATAGCATCTTGTAACCTTATAGAGAACACAGATATAGAGCAAACCCAATTACAGCAGGCAGGAACCCCATGGTAAGCAGAGAACCCTAAATGTATAATGAAAAATACCCCTCATTCAAATTATAAAATAGCTGTAACAGCATTGATAAAGGTGCAATCCACAGGCACTTGAATTTCGGCTCCTATAAAAGGAAGTACAACAAATATTCTTTATGAAATATAGCAACTTCTAAGATCTACACAGAAAATGAGCTGGAAGCTATGGAAGGGATATATTTACCTGTATCTAGTGCAGAGTGGGGAAATCTCTGTTTCTGCAGGCCAAATTAATTAATTAATTTTGTATGTGGCCATTCGTCAAATGATCTCAGGGTGGTTCACAACATAAAAATGCAAGATATAAACACAAAATACATTACAACAAGAACAAAAAAAGCCTCCACAAACCACTAACCCCCTCCCCCCTGCACAAATTTGACAGGTAGATGGGATCACTTTCCAAGTCTCCCTGTCCTACTCCTTTAAACTCCCAATTTCTGAAGTTTAAAAGTATAGCTCGGAGAGGCTTGAGAAGAGCAGCACTGGGAGGGAATAGCTTCCATTGAATGGAAACCACTTCCCCCTCTTTGAGTGAAATGTGCTCCGGCTGCCCATTAGCTGAGAGAACTCCTTGTGACAGCAAAGGAAGCCCACTTTAAGCTCCCGGTTGTCCCTTTGAAGCCCTGCCCTAAGCTGGCCCACACCTAATGTCATGTATGGCATCAGGTATTTGGCAGGTGGGCACAGCCTTCTCAAAATGGTGTTGCAGGCCAAGTTTGGCCCGCAGGTCAGAGGTTCCCCAGCCCTGGTCTAGTGGATGGTTACTGGTGTATCGGAGCACACTTGCAGCATAGATTTGCTCCTATTTTTCCAGGACTAGGCAAGGAGGCATTAGTGGCAGCAACAGTGAAGGGCAAATTCAATTGGTACCTCTAGCAGGAGTTTGTGTCCCGTCTTAGGATATCATGGTGTAATCTCAGATAGTAGTAGTGAATGTACTTTGCTTTAGGTGCCTTAAAGATGACTCAGAAGCTTCAAATGCTCTATAAAACTTTGACTCACTTCCTTATATTGCAGGGAGATGGGAGCATATTCAACCAATATTGTGGGAAGTGCGCTGATTACTAACCTGTTGGGCTCAGTGCAAGGTGCTGGTTTAGAATTTGAGATTTTTATGTGTCTCCCACAATCCACATCCCTTTCTCACCTCTTACATGTCTCATCATCAGTTAATATATTGCTTTCTAGACTGTCTTTGTGAGAGGTCAGAAAAACCTCTGCATAACACAAAGCTTTGTCAGTGGCTGCTGCAGTATTATAGGAAGGCTGGCAGAGCCAATAACATCGCTGATGGCTTTGAGAAGAGATTTCCCTTCAGGAAAGCATTTGGAAACTGATGTGTGGGGAATCTGTATTTGAAACTGCTGCAGATTGGATTTTTTTTTTTTAATAAGAGTGATTTTTTTGAGGTTTAGTTATTGTGAACTATTCTGAATGTAGGAGAGACAGGAAATAAATGTTTTAAGTTATGAACGAGGACATGTACAGCTTAATGCAGTTTGGTGAAAACACAGAGCATGCTGCCTAAACAAGCAATAAATAAGTATCACTGCCATCTGTTAAGCAAAGAAGAAAATTCTGATTTCCTTGCCAGACAACATGGGACAGTACCACAGACCTTCCCAACGAAACTGTACAAATCCTGCCTACTTTCTAGGAGAGAAACAAAACATTCTAACATACACACACGTTACAAGCCAGTACTGAACTGGTTTACACAGTTTTGAGTCAAAGGTTAAATATCTTCATTCACTTTTGGAACACTGCCATAAGGTTACTAATGCACAAGCAGCTAATGGATGTAGTTCAAATGCTATTCAATCAAGTTCAGAATACAAGAGTATGTTGCAGTAATGGGAATATGACATCATAAGACAAGTTATCTCCTGAAAATCAGACTGGACTCATACAACATAGCACAGCAGTACCATAGACCTTCCTTCTCCCTCAAAGAACATGAAAGAACAATTCGTTTTTAGAAAAATAGAGAACCACCATTTCTGAATGTAGCAATTTAAGAATGCCATTGTTCTGTTTTATCAGACACCAATTATAAATTCACTGGTAATTATAATAATTTATCTAAGACAGTCAAATACACAGAAGTAGCATGTATTCACTTTTCCTGTGTGGCCAAATGAAGAATGAATTAAAAAAAAAAAAATGCAAACCTAGAATTTGTATTTCAAAACACTGTAAACAGCTTCATGAATTTCATCAAAAAGCAGAGTATAACTCTTAAAATAAATAAAATAATGTATTCATTTATACTATTCTCTATTCAGGGTTCAAAATTAGCAAGGCACCAGGCCCATTTTGCGCCAAAAGATTCTCCATTTGCAAGCACCTCAAAAAGTCTGGGTGCCATTTTTTGTGCCTGGCTGACTCAAGGATTACAGAAATGTATGTGCTTTGAAGCCTTAAAGTATATGTTAAAGATAGACAATATGTTAAGGAGTTTAAGATTAAAGAGTAGAGTGTCTTCGAAACTGAAGTACGGTACTAATATATTTATTGTAAACACCAAATTAAACATGCATTAAAAATTTCTGCTTAAAATGTGATATTAACAATGTGTCACTTATGTGAATAGCATATTAGTTCATGCTTATCAAAATAATAAATAAAAAGTGTTGGTGAGGGGCCCCCCATGGCGACTAGACATTCTGTTTTGGCACCCACAATCCACAACCCAGGTCCCAGAAGCTATTTGGCTCCTAGCTTTTATATCCCAGTTTCTAATACTGTCTCTATTTATTCCTCTTTGCAATTTCCATCTTCAGACTTAAGTTGCAAGGCATAAAGAGCAAAATTTGCAAAGGAGGAATATGTTAATGACCAGGTGTAGTATAACTCACACCACATACCCTCACAATCTAAAATCTCCTTCCTCCAGATGTACTCTCTAAGGAATTGTAAAACATCTTACTGTTCTCAGCAGACTGCAAGGGCATGCTTAAGAACAAGAGAATTGATTTTGGGGCAGTGGGAGTGTAATTATGATCACTACACAGATGACTACTTGTCAGGATCCAGAACTCTTGACTGAATTTTCAACCAACCTGAAACAGGAAAGTCTTTACTGAGGTATTATTTCACAGTTTTCACACGAATCAATAAGGCTAAATTGTTCTACTTCAACAGCCATTTCTTGCAAGAGGCAGTGAATGTAGGATGCAAACTCTTTGGCTGCACTACACAGGTTGATGTCCATTTTTTTTAGCACAGCTACATAGCTTAGCAAATGTACTGTAAAGCATTAGTAGCTTTCACTTACCGGTAAATATAGCATCAAAATGATTTTCATTATGCAGGAGTAAATACTGAAAACTTTCTCTTAGTACTGCTAATAGTCTCGGTTTTATTACACTTTCTGGGCCTGGTATGTTAAAAACAGCAAATAAGCAATGCTTAAAATATTTCTCTCTCATGTGCCAGTGGGGTTTAGCTTAAAATGAGAGATTGCAGTACTTGCTTGGTCATAAAGCCCTGGCTTTTAACCAAGTTGTTATATCCGAGCCGAACCTACTTAGGTTATTATGAGGCCAAGCCATGGCTGAGTCAGGATTTTAACTTAGGTCATCTTAATCCAAGTCTACCACTACTCACTACACCAGCTCTTGGATCCACATAATGCTTATTTTCACATTCCATGCAGCAGAGGCCAAATTCATATTCACAGCAGAATGAAATAGATGCAATCAAGCAATGAAATTGTGAAATTGTCTTCAGCTAAGCAACTTTACCATGGTACCCAATACAGAAGCAGAAATCACATTAACGTGAAACCTGAAAAGAATCTTACTCTTCAACACAATGCCTATTTTTCTAACATTTTGTTCCATTTCTTCCAAAAACGTAATAATGTAGATTAGTCATCATAGCCCACATTTCAAAGGAATATGATGAATCAGGTTACTAACATTTAGAATTTGTAAAGCTTTTAGCTTAAAAATTAAAAAGGTAAAAGGTAAAGGACCCCTGACAGTTAAGTCCAGTTGCAGACGACTCTGGGGTTGTGACGCTCATATGGCTTTACAGGCTGAGGGAGCCGGTATTTGTCCGCAGAGTTTTTCCGGGTCATTTGGCCAGCATGACCAAGCCGTTTCTGTCGCAACGGAACACCGAAACCAGAGCAGCACATGGAAACGCTGTTTACCTTCCCGCCGGAGCGGTACCTATTTATCTACTTGCACTTTGTGACGTGTTTTCGAACTGCTAGGTTGGTAGGAGCTGGGACACAGCAACGGGAGCTCACGCCGTCACAGGGGTTCAAACCGCCGACCTTCTGATCAACAAGCCCAAGAGGCTCAGTGCTTTAGACCACTGCGCCACCCGCGTCCCACTTAAAAATTTGTTTAAATTAAATAAAGTTTTTGTATTTCATTGGTAAGAAAGGCAAGAAAATTATGAACATAATTCATGGCTGAAATATTCAAAATACCAATATTAATTATTCACCCTGCCAAGAAGACAAAAAGCCTGTGAACAAGAGGTAAGTGAAGGCAAGTGACAAGCCAGCTTGACTTATTCTGTCTGCGTCCAACCTCATGTCTTGTCCTTCAAGCACAACATCAAATGACTGTATTCCTAATATTTAGCCAATGTTAATTTATTTGGTAGAGCAATTTAATAAAAGCTGGAACAGTGGGCTTTTTACATTGTCCCCCAATGCCTTCCTCAGTCACCCTTGCATCTAAATATATTCTTACAGTTCATTCATTTTTACTTCTCAGCAGCTGCTGTGGAGGTCTGATAGACAGAAAGGCTGGGTGTAAATATTTCTAAATTATTTAAATAAATACGACTTTTGTCAGGTTCCTACAAAATTATGTACTGCTATTCTGTTATCTATAAGCCTTTACAGAAGGATTAGGGTCTTCCTGTGTTATTGCATTTGCCTGCTGTATTTCAGAATTGGGAGGTGCCAGTCACCCCCCACCCCAGCTTGGTGTTGTCATTGCTACATGCCAGGTCTATCTAGAATAAAACATCTATCATCCATTTGATGTTGGTGCAGGGGCAGAGCTGATATGTACAACTGAGACCCGGATGGATGGGCTGGGTGGCCCTATGTTAGTCCAGTTGTGTCATTAAATTGCATCTCGCTCACCAGGAAACCAATCCACATCATGTTTGGGTTGAAGAAAATGTTTCTGGTGCAGGACCAGGGAGGGAGGGAAAGAGAATGGGTGTGTTGCTATTGTACCATCCACCTCATTGCTCTACAACCTCCCTGACCAAGGTAATTTCAGATGTGGTGCTGGAGGACTCCCTCATGGTGGTGTTGGGGAGCTTCAATATTTATGCCAAGGCTGAATGGACTAGCTCAGCACTTCATTACCTCCATGGCAAACATGGGGCTGTCTCAGAACATCAATGGTCCAGCATATAACTGGGAACACCTTTCACCTGGTCTTTGCCCAAGAGAGGACTGGTAATACTCGATTGATAGAAGGGCTTGCTGTGAGTCTGTTGTCATGGACAGACCAATCCCTGGTGATGTTTGGCTGTACGTAGCTACTCTACCCTGAAAAGTGCAAGAGACCCATTGAGTTGGTCCATGTTTGGAGACTGATGGAATCTGATTTCTGAATGCTTTGGGGGATTTTCAAGCTGGCATGGCTGATGCTCCTGTCAAGGCTCTTGGCTCACTGCGGGATGGTGAGATGTGTAGAGTAACTGACACAATCACTCCTGCTTGCCTTCACTATACACCCATTGATGCCCTCCTTCCCCACAGACCCCCTTGAGTGTTAAAATCAACAGAGGAGGCTCCATTGCTCCACAGTGCTCAGAAACTCAGGGGGATGGTGGCCCAGGAGACAGCATGTTCTATGGCATTGCTGAAGTTGTGGAACATTTCCACAGAGGTGTGCCTGCATCTTCATTATACAGCTTTCAGCAAATGCTGAAGACATATCTCTTTACCCTAGCTTTTGACACTTGAAATGTGCATTTTTGGAACCATTTTATTTATGTGATTGTCCATCCTGGGACCTTAGGGTGAAGGGCAGTAACTAATAATAGTAATAATAACAACTGTGGACTACATGCCATACAAAGGTCAAACATACAATAATCTAAATCCACCTAGTTTTTCAACTGAAACGTCCCAGACGAAGCCAATATAATCCAATGTAACCCAGTGCCAAGGTAACACAATCTTTACTTTTAAATAAAATGAACATAAGAACTGATTCTGAGAACCATTACTACTGATTTTTAAGACGTCTAAGTCTTCTCAGACCCTGTAATTCCAAACCAAGAGTTCAGACTAAACGGTGACATACAGAACTCTACAGGATAGCTCAGTTACTCTGTTGTAGCAAAAGAATCCTGTGGTACCTTAAAACAGATTACTGTGGTATAAGATCTCATAGATTGCAGCCTGCTTTACCTTCAGCTGGCAGGTGTAGTATGTACATATGTGTGCACCCATCCAAATAAATAAATAATGAAACTAGAGTACCGTGAACTGCGTAAGGTAAAATATATCTATGCAGACTCAAGGTATACAAGGTAGAATCAGAGCAAGCTTTTTAAACAGTACTAACTCATGACAAAACAATCTTTTTAAGATATTTGACACCAGCAAACCTAGAAGAGGGAAATGGGGGTTTAAATATGGCAAGGGAATAACTGAAGACTAGCCAGGAACATATACAATCATAAACCAAGTTACACTCCATTTACAACGTTAGAACAGCTGTGCCATCAAAAAAAATAAATGCCTCTCTATGAGCAGAACAGAGCAGACAAATTTAGAAGGGTGTGGGAAGAGATAAAAGAGTGTTGCCCATTATGCGATAGAGCTTGGGGGGGGGGCGGAGAGACTCATATCAGGGAAAGCCTCAAGAGGGCAATCTCTGCTCCTTTGTGCATCACTTACCTTAAGGATATCCCCCCGTTTGAAGCTGAGCTCATCGTCTGCGGTGGCTTTGAAATCGTATTTGGCGACGGCTTCCATGCTCGTGGACAGCAATGATGATGAAGGCGGATAGGAACGGAGTTCTCCCTGAAGCTTCTCCGGGGGCTCCCGGTCCAGCCTTCCCTCTCGTCCGCGCTGCCCTTCCTGCTCAACTTCTGGCTCCGTCTTTCGCATAGGCAGGGGGAGTCAGCGAGGGCCAATCCGCCCTAGGAAGGGAGGAAGAGACGGGAGCATTGAGGGAAGTAGCCCGGATCAATGACAGGGGCCGCGCCCTGAGCCTCCCTCTCCCTCCTCTTCTCAGCTCAACTCCGCTTTGCCGCTTCCTCTTTCTGCAGCCTCGCTCGCTCGGCACACCGAGGGCTGCCAGGAAGCACCGAGTGGCATTCGCTGCGGCCAATAGCAGAGCCCGGAAAAAGGACTCCCCGCCCCGCACTCCCAGCCGGCGAAGCAAATTAAATAATTAAAAAAGCGCAAGTGGGGGAGGGAGAGAGAGAGAAAAAAAGACCGGCCCCCTCACGCCCCCTAGCAAAGCCAAGCCAGCCTTCCTCAGAGCCCTAGAGCGGCTCCTGCTGCTTGCTGCTGAGCGCTCGTCCTGTTCCTTGAAGGCGAGGCGTGCATCACACAAAGCCTGGCTTCTATGCCTTACCGCAGGCAGCACGGAGGACGGCGCTCCTCCTTGTAAGGAGCAAGCGCCTATTACCCGAAAAAATCCGACAACCCCCCCCCCCACCCCGAAGTCAAAGATCAGGAGGATTCCCCTATCCGATTACTTACGAGGAGAAACGTGTAAGTCACCCAGTAATGTGGGTTTCCCCTGTTCGGGAGGAACTCCCAAGTACTGGTCAACTACCCACTTGGTTTTACAGTGAGGGTTAAAACACACACACACGAACGAGACACACACACACACACACACACACACACACGACACTTCCTATGGTATTATTCATGGCTGGTTTTCCCCGGATTTCTTTTGGAATGTAGCGTTCCATGAATACTTAGGTTTTAAAATTCGGGTGGGGGGAGGGAACTTATTTCCGAGTAAACTTAGCGCCAGGCTGAAACTTTTATTAACTAGTAAAATACGAGTCGAAAGGGTTCAGGAAAGTTTCATCTACAATGAGGGGAAGATACGGTAATCTGTCCCTATCTTGCTATCAGCTATATCGTGCCCCTGCTGGCTGTTGAAAGAGAAAATAGTTTTTGCTTCTGATTTCACAGCAGAGTCGCAAGTCATTCATCCTTATATACTAAGCTTTGGAGAAACAGAACTGCTGTGGAGGAAACACTCCTTAAACAGGTGCATATTCCATAAAAGTAATGACTGATTAAAGCCAGTGCAGTCCAATTCTTCTCATGTTTGCTCTGAACAAAGGCACACTACTTTCAGCTGAATATGAACACCAGTTTCTTGATGTCAAGTGTCCTTAAATGAAAAAAACCCCCAAGTGATCACTAAGTGTGCTCCTGCTAAAGCATACCATGAAGAAGCCACACTACTTCTTCCAATAATTAAAGCAGTATTGTTTTCCCCCCAATAGTTACACATTCATATTTAGCAATGAATCCAACTGCATTAAAATTTGACTCTTGCCCAACTAAATTGAAACCAAACAAGGCAACCAAAAGAAACAATAATCCCCTGAATCATGACATTCCAATACAATACACATATAGACTCTCAAAATCATGTATTTCTTAAAACACATATTAAGTGCCATCTCACACATGCTGGGTTGGATCCAGACTTAGTAATATTTAGTGTATACCCACTGAAATAAATTGAACTTAGTGATTGATTTAACTTGATGATTTCAATGGATGATTAAGTCTGGATCTAACCCACATCAAACTATAATCCCAGTCACATTTATTTGTAAGCAAGCCCCTTGAATTTTCTTGAAAAAGCATGCTTGGGATTATAACCCAAGCCTCATTTATTTCAATAAATCTTAACTGAATGCATGAATCACCAGCACTGTTTATAAACACACCAGATAGGAAAAGGATATGAAAAAGAACACCTTGTATTGCAAACCTCCAACACTGAATTGGAGTTTAAAACCTATACAATCCATGCAATCACATTCTTATAGGAAAATCATTTGTAACTCTTCTATATTACCAGTTGTCTACAAATCCATTAACCAGATTGTAGGGGAAGGTGCCCTCAACCCTCTGGTGAGCAGTAAATCAGACACCAGTCCACACAGATTCCTACTCTGGAGGACTAATTTCCAATGCAGTTTTCAAGCAAGAAACAGCA
Organism: Podarcis filfolensis; assembly: GCF_964270895.1. Classification (NCBI taxonomy): domain Eukaryota; kingdom Metazoa; phylum Chordata; class Lepidosauria; order Squamata; family Lacertidae; genus Podarcis; species Podarcis filfolensis. The sequence continues at coordinate 90,391,174 of NC_139605.1, read as the reverse complement.
GAAATACCTTATAATGAACTGAAGAAACTCTCACTGCTTGTTACTTTCTCTGTATCCTCTATGGATGAGACCACTGGTAAATGCAAATAAATGCCTGGGCAGAAAGCCAAGCCAAAATTTGTGCCCCCCCATAAATGAAAAAAAACAAAGACCCTTGAAAGTCACCTGTCCACAAATCTTGTCTGGCCTGCGCAGCCATATATTATATGTGGTGGTCACTGATCTCCCTCTCCAACTTCTTATTGTACACTTATTCCCCCTGAATGTCTCCAAAACTTACTGTGAAATGAAAGTCTGACTCCTTTCCTCCACCTCCACTCCACCAGTTAATCTATGCATGACAAATAACTTGGAAGGAGGGAAGGATCTTTCTTGCACAACATGGCAAGACCATTCTTGTGCTTTTGTGGTACACAGAGAACTTGGGGAAGAAAATGAGTTTTTCCCGGCACTTGAGCCAGGGAGATTGCCAGAAATATGTGGTTGCCACTGGCCATCAAGCAGCTTCATTCAGGGAAGTTGAACGCATTGGATAATTATGCACGTAGCATAATGCTTGAAAAATATCTATACAAGACAATCAGAGCCCAAACTGAAAACAAAATTGTTGATGACTGTCCTACAAGCAGTAACACAACAGCAGCCCAAACTACTTAAGTCAAAATGCTTAAATTCAATGGAAGTGTCCTGCAAAACAGCAATCCAAATTAATCCTAGCTGTTTTATACTTACTATACATAGCAATAAGGAAAGAACAGCAGCATACTTAGAGGAAGAGTTGACTTGCAAGAACTATGTTACAGCAACTAAGAAAAAAAATGAAGAAAGTAGTCGGGGGGGGGGAATCTCACTCTTAATTTCAGATGGACATTTACAATTAACACTGCATACAGTATTTAACATTAACACTGCACCCAACAGGACAACTATTACAGCAATACTAGAAAAACCAAACTATGAGTGTGGCTATTGTGGCAACTTTAAATACATGACAGAAATTCACAAAGTTGCTGCAGCAAGTAAAGTCACACTTGTATTCACACCTGTCACTCTTTGGTTTTATTCACTTAGGACTGAAATGATGACATTTTAAAATAACAAGAACTGATTAAGACATCACAAGAACAATATATGTTACAAAAATTAACAGATCACCTCAAAAAATTTGCTCAAGTATTTCATTAATGCAAAGCTGGGAAAGCCACTATACTCTGAATATTAAAATTGGGGGATGAAGAGGACATTATCCTGAAATACCTCCTCCCCAAAATGGTCTTAGTTATTAGGCACTCACTTGGAACAAGTAATTTTTTATAAAGCTAACTTCCCATTCATAAGCCAGCATCCCTTCATATATAGATGGGTAGTAAATGTATTTATTTAGAGATGGAAGGGGCTAGATGGAATGTAGAGCTACAGTAGTACCGGGGCAAGCATAACCCCTTCTCCATCCCTAAAAAGGTAAAGGGACATGCCCACAGGGATCATAGAATAGCACAGCCCCCAAAGTTACTAGCCTGATTTTTTTTTTGTTCCCCTACTTTTAAATCATACAAGGGGATGGTGCAGAATGGATGTAGCACTTTCTATTTCTTTTCCCAGCCCCTCATATGGCAAATAAAAATCGTTTGCAGGGTAGAAATGTAGCAGGCTGAATGAAAGAGGAAGAAAATCCACCTCTGCTGTTGGCCTTGTTTCTATGCTTAAGTGTGCTGGAAGATGCTTTGCCTCTTCTGTGGTCAGCACAGAAGCATAGTGAACTAGCAGTGAAGTTGCCAGTCTGATTTATGTGCTGAATGAACAGGACAGGCATCCCATCTCCACCAGCCTGCTGTGTTTCTGCACTAGATGTGCAGGAGATGAAGTCCCATCCTGTTCATCTACCTTAAAACCAAGCTTTGAAGTCAAGTTTCTAAATTATGGAATTTGTTTTCTCTTTTCATTATGTAACTTGTTCTTAACTTTGGCCTTTACTGATATTTTTAATTAATATTTTAGATTGTCTTTTGTAAACTGCTTAGAAGTATTTAGTTTGAGTAAGTGGTATATAAATTTTGTTAAATAAAAATAAATGAATAAGCAAGCTGGGTGGTTGCCCCCATCACACTTCATTTATGTACTGGAGACACAGGAGGCAAAACTTCTGCCTGTGTCCAAAACGCGGTGGTTGGGAAGACAAATTGTTCTGTTACCAACCCATTATGTTAGATGCACAGGAGGTTCACCTGCCCATTGCCTACTGCAGAAACCCAGCAGGCTGGCAGCATAGGAAAAGGATGCTCCTTCCCTCCACCACCCACCTTATTTGCTTCCATGTTACAAGTGTAGGAGGTGACTTCATCTCCTACACACCCAATATTGCAAAACAGTGGGTTGCTGGAGGAAGGATGAAGTGCTTCATGGCTTCACCGGCAGCTTGTTTGAAAGGGAGGAGGAAAGACCTTCTGGTAGTCTGCTCAGTTGCCTGAATGAAATTCCTAAATGGTTACATTGACCAAGCAAGTGGTTAAATATGGGGTTAGCAGGTAAAGGTAGGTCCAGTTAGGTCCAGTCATGGCCAACTCTAGGGTTGCAGCGCTCATCTCGCTATACTGGCCGAGGGAGCCGGTGTACAGCTTCCGGGTCATGTGGCCAGCATGACTAAGCCGCTTCTGGCGAACCAGAGCAGCGCACGGAAACGCCGTTTACCTTCCCGCTGGAGTGGTACCTATTTATCTACTTGCACTTTGACGTGCTTTTGAACTGCTAGGTTAGCAGGAGCAGGGACCGAGCAACAGGAGCTCACCCTGTCGCAGGGATTTGAATTGCTGACCTTCTGGATCTGCAAGTCCTAGGCTCTGTGGTTTAACCCACAGTGCCACTCGCGTCCTGGGGTTAGTAGAGCACCCTCAATATTAATAGCATATGTTTGTCCCACACAGGCTTCAGACACTAAAAGTGACAGCTGCCTTGATTTATCAAATAGTTGCCGGTTTTGTTTCACAGAAGAAGCTGGGTCTGTATTCATTTTCACCATTTGTATGCATGAAGCACTCTGAACAGTTGAAAAATTACTTATAATGCTTCTATCATCTACCATATCCTAGAAACTGCTACAGGGAGACCTGGTCTCAAGAGGTGGTAAAGTCAATCAACTTTTTCTAAGGAACCAGGCTGTCATTGTTACTATTTGGGGAAGTTCTGTGAAATCTTCAGCAGCAAAAACTATGGTTCATTTCCTCCTTGTGTCAGTAACAGAATATATATATTTAGTCATAGTTTGTGAATAGCTATCTGTTCTCTTTCACACTATCAGACATCTGCACAACATATGCACGGGCAATAATGTCAAATTAGAATTTGCTAGTAATATCTGTGGATTTAAATGCGTGGCACCATTTTATTTCTTTTTGCCCAAAAGCTGTTTCCCAACATAACACAGCAATCCTAATGCACACCTGTTCGGGAGAACAAGTCGGGCTTCAGGAATCAGAATCCCATTTAAGTCAATGCTTACACTTATCACTCTAAAGATAAGCTTAAGCATTTATTGCAACTTCCGTTTTTGTATAAGGTGCACGTTATTTACATTCATCCGCAGCAAAAAACCAACACAAGAAACAATGAATTCAGCAAAATGCCCCCTTTCGGATGCCCACTCCTCGAAATACAGTCATTGACTGGGGGGTGGGGGACCTGGTCCCCCTTGGCAAGTGAATCATTACTGGACTAAGGGGGGAAAGGATTCACTCGCCCGCCTCCCTCAGCTCGAGTTATTTTTCCAAGAACTCGCGCAAGAACGCCGCGCCGGTCTTAGAAGCTTAAGGGGCGCGCACCAAACTCTCCCCCCCCCCATGCAAGTGGTAGGCTGGCAAGCGCGCGCGCCAGGGCCCCCTTGACAGGCAGGGGCGGAACAAGAGGGGAAAGGGGCCGCCCGCCCGCCCGCCTTGTCAGCCTCAAGGTAGAGGCTCCAGGGCGGCTCCGGTGTCTTGTCGGGGCTCTTGCCCGTCTCTCCCTCCGCCCTCGCCCCGGAGCTCCGACTCACCGCAAGCCCGCCAGGGTTCCGCTCCGAGCGGCCCCCTCTTCTTCCCCCCTGCGAAGCCTTCTTCCTCCTCAGTAGGAGTGTCCGGGAGAGCTTCCGCTACTGCCCTCACGAGCCGCTCTCGCGAGGCTACTACTACTACGCGCGAGGGAACGAGAAGTAACCCCCGCCGAAAGAAAAGGCGCAAGCGCCAACCTCCGTAACAGGGCGAACCAGAGGCTCAGGAAGAGGCGGGGAGGAGCTAATGATTCGCCCAGGGCGCATGCGCGCGAAGGGGTATAGATGCCGGACGCGCCCCGGCCGAGCCTCCAAAGCGTTAGTGCGCTAGGGCTTTTGCGGCTGCTCAGAAACTGAGTGTATTAGCATCACCTCGCGGGTTTAGCGGCCACATAGGGTTGCAGCATTACAGTTCTATTTGTCTGTTTGACGCCTATCCTGGGAGAAAACTGGACGAACGTTATTTATGAATCTGCCTTATACGAAATATTATTATTATTATTAGTCATCTTGGCGACTTGCAGGGGGGAAAAGAATACACATTTTAAAAATCAAGTCAAACCACCTAATAATAATAATAATAATAATAATAATAATAATAATTTGTCATCTTGGCTTGTAGGGGGGGGGAAAGTGCACATTTTAAAAATTGAGTCAAACCACCGATGATGATAATGATTATTATTATTATAATTATACCCACCAGGTATAATATATCAACAAAAATAGACATCACGGTATAGGGCACCAAAGATAAACAACTCATCATGTTCCTTTAAAAGCCAGGGAGAAGATGGAGGTATTAACTTGCCATTGGAAATAATGTTTAATGTGGGTGCAAGGTGTGCCTTGCTGAGGGGGATATTCCATTTGGCAGCACACAGCAACTGAAAACCTTATCACCCTCCAAACAATCACTTTAATCCATTTAGCTCAGCATTATCTCTACTAGATACGGACATGCATCAGTTCTCCAGGCTTCAGGCTGGAATCTTTCCCAGCCCTTCCTGGGGAGTGAACCTGGGACCTTCTGCAAGTGCAGCATATGCTCTTCTATTAATAATAATAATAATAAATTTTATTTATATCCCGCCCTCCCCAGCCGAAGCCGGGCTCAGGGCGGCTAACAACGATAAAACAGTACAAAAGTACAGCACAAACAACATTCTAAAATCATTCATTCTAAAATTAATTAAATTCAAGCCACTGGCCACCATTGGGCCAGAGCTCCGTGAAGATTGCCGAGGGAGGGAGTCAGGCTGTGCCCTGGCCAAAGGCCTGGCGGAACAGCTCTGTCTTGTAGGCCCTGTGGAAAGATGTCAAGTCCTGCAGGGCCCTAGTCTCTTGTGACAGAGTGTTCCACCAGGTTGGAGCCACAGCCGAAAAAGCCCTGGCTCTAGTTGAGGCCAGCCTAACTTCTCTGTGGCCTGGGACCTTCAAGATGTTTTTATTTGAAGACCGTAAGTTTATCTGTGGGGCATACCAGGAGAGGCGGTCCCGTAGGTACGAGGGTCCTAGGCCGTATAGGGCTTTAAAGGTTAAAACCAGCACCTTAAACCTGATCCTGTACTCCACCGGGAGCCAGTGCAGCTGGTATAGCACCGGGTGAATGTGATCTTGCAGCGAAGACCCCGTAAGGAGTCTCGCTGCAGCATTCTGCACCCGCTGGAGTTTCTGGGTCAGTCTCAAGGGCAGCCCCACGTAGAGCGAGTTACAATAATCCAGTCTGGAGGTGACCGTCGCGTGGATCACAGTGGCTAGGTCAGGGCGAGAGAGGTAAGGAGCCAACTGCTTAGCTTGGCGGAGATGGAAAAATGCCGCCTTTGTTATAGCTGCAATCTGCGCCTCCATGGAAAGGGAGGTGTCGAAGATTACACCCAAACTCTTAACAGACGGTGCTGGTGCTAATTGCGCCCCCGCAAGAGATGGGAGTTGCTCCCCCAATCCCATATCGTCCCGTCCCAGCCACAGGACCTCTGTCTTCGAAGGATTTAGCTTCAACCGGCTCCCACGTAACCATCCAGCCACAGCTTCCAAACATCTGGTCAGTGTGTCTGGGGCCGAGTCAGAATGGCCATCCATCAACAGATAGAGTTGGGTGTCATCAGCATACTGATGGCAACCCAGCCCAAAGCTCCGGACAAGCTGGACGAGGGGGCGCATAAAGATGTTGAAAAGCATCGGGGAGAGTATCGCACCCTGAGGTACTCCACACACCAAGGAGTGGCGCAATGACAATTCCCCCCCAAGCGCCACCCTCTGTCCCCGACGAGAGAGAAACGAGCGCAGCCATTGAAGGACTGTGCCCTGGATCCCCACGTCGGCAAGGCGGTGGTCCAGAAGTTCATGATCGACCATGTCGAAAGCTGCTGACAGATCTAGAAGAATCAGCAGCCCCACCCGCCTCGATCCAGCTGTCTACGAAGATCATCTGTTAGGGCAACCAGAGCCATCTCGGTCCCATGACCAGCGCGGAAGCCGGACTGGAATGGATCCAGAGCCGATGTTTCATCCAGAAACCCACCAAGCTGTTCAGCAACCACTCTCTCAATCACCTTACCCAGGAACGGAAGATTCGAAACCGGGCGGTAATTGGATAGATCTAAAGGATCTAATTATGTTTTCTTTAAGAGCGGGCGCACCACTGCCTCCTTCAGTTCCCCTGGGAATGTCCCCGTGCCAAGGGACAAATTGATGATATCCCCCAGGAGGGCCCGCACCTCGTCTGGACACGCTCTAATCAGCCAAGACGGGCACGGGTCGAGAGGACAGGTGGTGGGCTTTCCAGCTCGGAGGAGTCTGTCCACATCGGCTGGGGATATCCGGTCGAAGTGGTCCAATACTGGACCTGAGGACAGTCGAGGGGCCTCCAGTTCCTTTATTGTATCCAAATTGGCAGGGAGGTCATGGCGGAGCAACAAGACCTTCTCCGCAAAAAAGCTCGCAAATGCCTCACAGCTGTGTGTCAAATTGAGTTGTAGCCCTTCCTTTCAGCAATCTAAAGAAAGCCTGGGTATAACACTGAATACAAGGTTCTCTTGGAGTGATTCAGAGCTAAATTGGATCTTGTCCACTTGCTAAATCATTGTTCAATTAGAAAAATATATGTATGTTCCTTCCAGAGTGAGATTATAGGCAGAACAAGTTCTATAACAATGAGTGGAACTGGCCAGTGAAAATAGAAGTTTGCCTATCACATGCTCTTCTTTAATTGAAAAAAATGTCATGATCATTATGGACTATGGAATACCAACACAATCTCAAAATGGCTAAGTCATTTCACTTGAATCAGTCCTATTTCACTTGAATGTTTACTTCCACTTAATGGGTACAACAAACAAGTATTCTGCCATTTCCAGGGCAAGGCAATTCAACTTTACTTAGAACAGCATGATCAACATTACACACACACACAAACACACACACAGAGGAAGAGGGAGAGAGTGCCGGGCTCCTGAGCAAATACTGTACATTATGGTCAGAAATAAGCAGTCTTTTTTCCTGAAATGGCAATTCAAGAATGGGAAATATTCCATTTACAAGGGCCACATTGCCCTGTGTGTCACTGAACTCCTGGAAGATATGAACACAGGTTGGTTATTTCCCACCTAAACTTGGAAGCATAATCGGGCGCAGTGTGAAAGGGAGCTGCCAGGATGGCAGTGAGGGCTGGGCTGGCATGGCGGGCTCCGCTGAAATCATATGCTGGTCTGTGACATGAGGGCAATGCTCCCCATTTATTTCTAAATAGAATCAAATGAGTTCTGCTATTCTCCTTTAGGTGTCACTGAAGTCAGTGAAAATGCCTTACAAAAGCCAAATAAATGGTAAATTAAGGATACAGCCCTAAACACACTATCTAGGTTGTAAGTTCCATTGAAGACAATGGGACTTACTTCCAAGTAAACATTACTTTGTTGCACAGACTATTTTAAAAATTGTGAGCCTGACACTTACTCATAAGTAATTTACATTCATTTCCATTAAGATGACTCATAAATTGCAGAAATACGAATCGAGGAAAAACAATAGACTATAAAGTACAGGGGGGCGCGGGGAGGACTCACACCTATTTGACATGGTATACTTTTAGTGACTTTGTTAAGACGATTGAATATTGTTTTCACCTTCCATTGACTCATAGAACCTTATGGAGAGACACTTTCAACTGATTGCCTTTCTCGGAACATCTAAAATTACAGCCATCAGCAGCTATTTTTATTTCTTTTATGTGCAACTACTAAGCTCTGTTTTCCTTCTATGGGTATGCTTTGTTACTTTAAATTTAAAAATCAATTTTTTAAAAGTAGAACTGCCAGCTATAGCATTGAACAACCCATGCACCAGCTCCTTGGATATAAACCCAAAGAAAGGATTAGGAGTCCTTTGGTACCCTAAAAGCTAACAAATGTATTATGCCACAAGCTTCTGCAGACTAGAATTTGCTTCATCAGACACATGCAGAGTTCAGGTATATATATTCACATGGTATGAGATTGGGGAATTAAAAACAGTGAGGTCAGAGGAAAATGATATGTAGGAAAGTACTGACAAGGATAATTAACCATGGCAATTCACAAAACAGCTACTGAAAACACAGACAGCCTTGCATCAGTCAGGCAATTAACACAAATAACATGCTAAGAATCCTTTGTCTCTCTTCAGTCCACAAATGATAGTGTTCAATCTCTTGCTGTATTTCAAGGATGCAGTGCTTACTCAGGTGAGGTAAGCAGAAGAGCCAGTGTGGTGTGCTTAGACTAGGACCTGGGAGACCAGGGTTCAGCTCCCCAGTTGGCCATGAAGCTCACTGGGTGACTTGAGCCAGTCACTGCCACTGCCTCTCAACCTAACCTACCTCACAGGGTTGTTGTGTGGGGTTTAAATGAGGTGGGGGAGAATTGTGTGTGCCGCCTTGAGGTCTTTGGAGAAAAAGCTGGGATACAGATGATGACAATAAGTTTCCTTTTGAAGGAGTTACCTTATAATATTTTTGTAATATTTGTTAATTTATATAGAAATAGGTTGAGCATAGGAGAAAATACAACTTGAACCCGCCAGGCAGCAGCCAAAAAGACCTCGCTTCCCACCTCACTTCCATAGTGAGAGGCAGCCCTAAAATGTTAGTCTACACAGAGTTCAAACTCAGCTTTCTGTGTCAGTCTTTGTTTGTTTTGTCTTAAACAGCATTTTTCCCGTCTCTTTTCATATACAGACACCTAGATTACATCATCCTTGGGAAAGGGGGGGGGGGAGTCATTTTGCCCTATGTGGAAGATGTAATGGAAATTGCCTGACAATTAGTTCCCATGGAAACATATCACCTGTAATTTTTCTGATAGAAGAGGTACCTGGCAACTTTGCCACAATCAAGAACATTTGCGGTAGTATCAGCCCCATTACCCTTTTCTGTTCAAACCTCCAGTCCCATAACTTCACCTTGTTTTATATTCTAGTAAATCTGTGGTACTAAAAGTTTAGGCATAGTAAATATTAGGATTTATTTATAACTTGTATGTTATAACTGAGATGTGTTATAAGACAGTCCCAATGTGTCTTAAAAGGGGAGTTATGCAAGGCGTTTTAGGTGTTTAATTAGTGTTTATGTGTAAAGACTGAGTGTCAGACTTTGAGAATGTAATCAAGATCCATGTGAATTGGAAAGTGTGTACCTGGTTTAGTACAGTGGTACCTCGGGATGTGAACGGGATCCGTTCTGGAGCATGCTTCCGTGCATGCTCGTGACGTCATTTTGAGCATCTGCGCATGCGTGAGTGGTGAAACCCAAAAGTAATGCGCTCCGTTACTTCCAGGTTGCCGTGGAGCGCAACCCAAAAGCACTCAACCTGAAGCACATTCAACCCGAGGTGTGACTGTATCGTGAAGAGTAAATTTACCTATGTAAATGTCCTAGGTGTGTACCAGTCTTTAATCCTGCTCTGTCAACAAGTGTTGATCAACTCAGGGGAACTCCTTTGTTAGGTGACACCTGAGGGGATTAACTATTAGTACTCTAAAGCACCCACTTTGTGTAGGGTTCACTCCTTTGGCTTTTCCTTTCCTAAATACTGTATATCCCACAAGGCAGAGGAGGTGTAGCACCCCATGCACCCCAAAATAAATGACTCATGGAATCAATAGACTGAGACTGCGGAGGAGGCATCTGACAGGCAGAGCCATCCCTCTGAACCAGTTGTAAGAAGGCAGGCAGGCAGGCAAGGGACTAGCTATGGGGTAAGTGAGGTTGGTGGGGCAGTGCCCCCTTAGCCCTCATTGCAGTGGCGTAGCGTGGGTTGTCAGCACCCGGGGCAAGGCAAGTAATTTGCGCCCCCTAACCCGTGGATTTGCGCCCCCTAACCCTAACCCCCAGATGTTGCGCCCGGTGCGGCCGGCCCCCCCTGCACCCCCCACGCTACGCCACTGCCTCATTGGCCAGCCTTCACTGCAAGCAGTTGCTAAAATATCAAAGGCAGGGCAGCCCAAATGTGCTCCTCAGAATAAAGCAACTCAAAAGTCTTGAAAACACAATGCAGAATAAACTGATATTGCTGTGCTGACTTTCCTTGTAGAAGGGTGGGTTGAAACCACCACTGACTAGGCCCCTAAACAGGGGTGGGGGCAGTATTTCCCCAGACTGCAATTGAAGCCTGGGAGAACTGAGGAATGCAATGAAGGCGAATTCCCTGCATTACAGCACATGTTCCTATGGTCACGAAGAGAAGAAAGGATGATTGCTATAAAAAGGTGGTGGTGGGAGACTGCACTGCCAGCGTTATTCTATTGGCTACAGAGTGCACAATTGCAGCTAGCTATTTCTGACTTGAAAGATAACTAATTTAGCAATCCTATACGCCAATTCCATAGGAGATGGAGGGGGGAGGGGGGAGAGAAAGACAAGCTCTTGCTATACTGGCACAACAGCTGCCAAATCTTCCAGACAGGAGGGGCAAAACGCAACTCAGAAACACACACAAAAACACACACATTAATGCAATCATGGCAGTGCGTCCTTCAGCTTCCATGGAAATGCTGCGGATGCCCACCAATCAGGGGCTGTCACTGAGATCACACCCACATGCCACCAACGCAAACAGAGAGAGCCATTTAACTCACACTGACATGAAGGGGTAACCAGGACACCTCCCTGTGCATTGCCACACATAGCACCATTCGCACAATGCCCCCATTTCCATGACACAGGCAGCAGCAAACCCATGGCTGCAAGTCCCCAGGCCAGAGTTCAAATCCTCTTAATTTCAAGAGTGGGGTTTCTGAAAACAACTCAGAAAGGAAAGGAAGAAACCACACAGCATAGCTCTGACGTAACTCCCTGGTCAGGAGATCTGCAGAAGGGACACACATTGAGACAAGGGTTCAAGACCCACAGAGGATGGTAGTTGGGGGGTTTCTTCCACCAAGCAGGAAGAGGAAACAGTACAACCCAGCACTGAGAGTGTCAGCTTCTAGTGGCTCATTGCATAGAACATGGGGTTGGGATGTGATGGGGAGTTCAAGCCCTACCAGAGGAAATATGTCTCTACTTGCCTTTTGCAGGCCTGAGGGTGCGAAAGTCATGTTAGAGGCATGTTAAAGGTAAAGGGATCCCTGACCATTAGGTCCAGTTGTGACTGACTCTGGGGTTGCGGCGTTCATCTCGCTTTATTGGCCGATGGAGCTGGCATACAGCTTCCTGGTCATGTGGCCAGCATGACTAAGCTGCTTCTGGCAAACCAGAGCAGCGCACGAAAACGCCGTTTACCTTCCTGCCAGAGCGGTACCTATTTATCTACTTGCACTTTGACGTGCTTTTGAACTGCTAGGTTGGCAGGAGCAGGGACCAAGCAACAGGAGCTCACCCCATCGCGGGGATTTGAACCGCCGACCTTCTGATCGGCAAGCACTAGGCTCTGTGGTTTAACCCACAGCGCCACCCGCATCCCTAGAGGCATGTTAGGGAGCTCCTAAGTCTCAGGCCTACACTGCCAACACCACATAGCAGATCTTTACTTACACAGACACAGCAGCATACAGGAAATGACGACAAGACAGGGCATTTGTCTTTCTGCAGCCTGCAATCTCCATTCGTCTCTTTTTCATCTGGCCACTCATTGGGAGTAGATTTTGAAAGGAATAGAGGAATGGCTGGAATTGCCAATCAGTCACCTCAGGAGGTTTCCTGTGCCTTGTCCAACTGACAGCATCCTAACAGGTGCAGTGTTCTTTATTGGTCCGTCCAGCTTCATGGCAGGGACACCGTCCCGTTTCACTACATGACTGTCTGCTTTGAAGCTTGCAATGGTGCAGGAGCCTGCCTGGAACAAATGGACTGGCAACCTCATAGAGGAACAGGGATCACCCTGACCCCTGCTGCTGATCATGGGTGCTCCCTCCCTATGGCCTCCATGGAACTGAATGTGGGAGAGAGGTACAGTGGCCTTTGGAGAGCACTGGAGATGCAGGCTGAATGCACACTATACCTTGGAAGCACATTCAAAGCACATTCTTTCCCCTCAGTGTAATCTAGGACTGGACTGGAGCCTTTTTCTCTTGGAAAGGTTAGATTTGCCTGGCTTAACACTCAGAGGTTAAAGGACTATTATACTAGAGGCAAATAAAGAAGGTCCCTTGAAAAGAAGGGGGCAATGAATCCATATTCCTTTGTAGCAGGTGCTATGGTGCATTTGCTTAAGTCATCTGGATTTCTATTCACAAACTATTTGTCCTGTGGACAACTAATGGCATCATGTTTCATATACTTTGCATGCACCTGTTTTTAACGCCTCTATAATGCAGACTGTCTTCACATATAATGCTATATATAATATGGAATTTCTAGGATAATTTATTGGAGGTGATTCCATATATTATTTATATTTATTTATTTATTTCAACAAACTGTTATAAAGTCAATAAATAAATTAATAATAATAATAATAATAATAATAATAATAATATTGACTTTATAGGGTAGATGCTGCTGCTGGGTGTTGGCTGGCTAGAAGTGACCCATGACTGAGTTCTTGTTAGTGGTTCTCCATTTATTGAATGCCCTCCCTGGTGAGGTGCATCTATCTCTAAGTTTAGAGTTTATTTCTCTCTAAGTTTATCTCTCTCTAAGTTTAGAAAGACTTCCCTTTCACACAGGGATTTGATGGCTGAAATATTATGTTTCTGACAATCATTAACTTATTTTAGCTGTGAGGACATGAGATCATTTTTTAAAAATGTATTTTTTTAAAACGCTGTTTGTGAGACTCAGTTCCATTGCACTTGGTGGGGTACATTTCTGAACAAATATGCACAGGATGGGACTGTAAATGCTGCAGGGTATTTTGCTGCATGAACTTAAGGCTGTACAGTAGCACTTCAACATTCTATGACGCAAAGAAGATTGAAAACTTGTTTTCAATATTATTTGCAATAGTACAGAAATAAAGAAATAGCTTTTGTTTTGGGAAGGAGATGGAAGAAACAGCACAATGGCAAATTGGAGCCTGCTCTGGTAGAATGAAAATGTTATGACCATGTTTTATGAGAATTATAGAATTATATGTAGAGTTGGAAGGGACCCTGAGGGTCATCTAGAGCAACCCTCTGCAATCCAGGAATCTCAACTAAGGCATCTGTGACAGATGGTCATCCAGCCTCCACAAAAAAATCCTCTAAGGAAAGATAGTCCACCACCACTTGAGGGAGTCTGTTCCACTGTTCTTACTGTCAGAAAGTTTTTGCTGTTTAGTTGGAATCTCCTTTATTGTACAGTGGTACTTCGGGTTACATACGCTTCAGGTTACAGACTCCGCTAACCCAGAAATAGTGCTTCAGGTTAAGAACTTTGCTTCAGGATGAGAACAGAAATCAGGCTCTGATGGCGCAGCAGCAGCAGCAGGAGGCCCCATTAGCTAAAGTGGTGCTTCAGGTTAAGAACAGTTTCAGGTTAAGTATGGACCTCCGGAACGAATTAAGTACTTAACCTGAGGTACCACTGTAACTTGAATCCATTGGTATGGGTCCTACCTCCAGAGCAGAAGAAAGCAAGCTTGCTCCATCTTGCATGTGACAACCCTTTAGATATTTGAAGATGACTATCATATCTCCTCTCACTTTCCTCTTTCCCAGACTAAACATACCCAACTCCCTCAACAGATCCTCATAAGGCTTGCTTTTCAGACCCTTGATCATCTTGGTTGCCCTCCTCTGTATGAATTCTAGCTTGTCAATATCCTTTTTAAACTGTGTAGTTCACAACTGGACACAGTATTCCAGGTGTGGTCTGACCATTTCCAATGTCCATTTATTCTTTTATGTAGAGACTAGCCAGTTTGTTATATGCAGACCGCAGAAGGTAATTTCTGGCAGGTATTGGTGTATATTAGACAGAATCTGTACCTGCTGATGTCCAGATTAATATCTGGAAATTTCACAAAATCACCATCGCTATTGAGCAGGCAAATAACTTAGTCTACAATTTATTATTATTATTATACTACCCTATACCCGCAGGTCTATATGATTAATTGCCAAACATTAAATTTAATTATGAAGGACTAGTAACTTGATACTTTTTACCCAGTATATATTTTCCAGTTTATGAACATAGAATTTCAGCGATATAAGTATAGATGCCAATGTCAAATACAAATAATAATAATAGAATCTCTAAGTAGCTGAAAGGAAATCCATGCTCTAAAAATACATCTTCTATAAACAGGGATTTTTTCCCCTCCGCAGCGGTCCCAGAACGAGAGAAGTAGCCTGCCGGGTCTTGCGGCTCACCATGTGAGATCCACCCCTCAAGGAAACCCCTCGTTTCGATGGTCAGCAAACAGCTCCTGTTTCAGTCCCTAAAACTAGCCGCCGTTCGCTGTGCACAGATGGTTTGGAGAGAAGGGCGGAAGTACAGCGTCACCCTTCACCCCACCCTAACCTACCACAGCTAAAGCCCTGAAATGTGAGGCGAACGTAGCCAATCCAGTGCAAGCTTATTTAACTGCACCTGAAGCCACACGTATGATACTTTGGAGTAAAGCGGGTTATTTTGCCATCAACAAGGATGGCGGCTATAGAGATGTTTGGGGGAATGGCGTGAAGGGTTGCCTGGGAGCATTCTCCAGCTGGCGGGGAAAGGCCCCAGGATTTGCTGGGGACCCCAGAGACAAAAGAAAGGGGATATTAAACCCGTTCTGGTAAGTAACCTACCGCTCCCTTCGGGAAGGATGGAAAAAGGGGTCGCTCCTTGAGACCCAAGTTTCTGCCCTTAGTCCTGAGGCGGCTTGTTTTTAATATATCCCCACGCCTTCCCCCCTACTCTGAGGATTTAGCGAGGCACTGGGATAAGGAGGCATTTCAAAGCTGCTGTTTTGGGGGGAGGGACGGGGAGAGAAGTGCCGATTTGTCAGCTTTGCAGCTCTTGTCAACACGCGTCGCCTTCTCACGATCTGTGAGTTGGAGGCCACCTCTGCAAGGCTGTGAACTTTTCAACCTATTCCGGGGTGTTTCAGTGGGTGTCTCGAGTCAGGGTAGCCAGACCCTGCAGGAGAGTAACCAGGCGCCTTGCAGTAGGAAGTTTCTGCACGACGCCAGTTCCTTGCAGCTGCAAACGCTTGCAAATCTTGCAACCCACGCAAGCTCCCTCCTTCTCTGCCTTCCTCCCCGGCTTGCTGGTGGAACTCGGGAGTCATATTACTGTCTCTGACTGACAAGCTGTTACTTGCCCATTGCTGCTTAATTCAGAATTCAGTCCGTGTAAATGCGCCTTGCTAGTGCCAGTGTAGGCAGACGACGCTGACACTGCAGTGTTAGCAGGTCCATGCTGTGCTTCCCGCGCGGTGAAAGCCCTGACACGTGTTAAGGAGTTTCTAGGAACGTTCTGCACTTTGCCCGGTGTATTGCATAACCGTATATAACCAAGCGCAAGAGACGTTAGAAGTAACCAGGCAGTCACCCACGTTGCTATGTTACAACAGCATAATGAGGAGAACACTACTGCAGCATATCTAAACGAGATGCTCGGTACTCATCCTTTCAAGTACCGGTACTCTTCTCCACATCGTTACTTTCCTAATCAGATGCCCTCCAGACGTTGGCATACAACAACATGGCCACTGGTTGGGGATGATGGGAGGTGTAGTCCAAAAACAGCTGGAGGGTGCCTGGTTGGGAGAGGTCGTTTTACCATGATGCAAGTGTGCCTCCCCCCCCCCCCATGCACTTTGTGGAAGTTTCCTCTGATGGTCAGCTGATTTTAAAAGTTTTCTTTTTAAATTTAAGAAAAAGCCTGTTTCTAACTAATGGACCAATTTAGGTAAATATTTCAGTATCACCTTATCACTGATCATATGTCGTCTTTTGACTAAATAATGCAGAAAACGAATCCCTCAAATTCACCTTTTAAGGTATTAGCAGAATCCATTGTTTGCAAAAGTGTAATTGGTACTAAACCTTCCCACTCATCTCCATAGGGGTTTGCTTAGTAGTCAGATTTTTAAAACTACTGTACTGTATCGTTAATTGGATTGATTAGTGCTCCTGTGCCTAAATGACTGCATTGCTGGTTACAAGCCATAGCGGTTTGGGTAGTAAACAAAATTAAACACCAGCCGTGCAATCCCACGTATGTCTATGCAGGAGTAAGGCCCATTTAGTTCACTGTAACTTGTTTTTTTTCTAGTTTGGTGCCCTGTTGACTGGGGTGAGATTTCAGGCTGGTGAGATCTACTTTTAATCTTGTTAGAACACTAAGATCTACCAACCAGAGCTTGGTGTAAAAGAAATACACTTGGACAAAAATAATCATGGGCCTAGGAATTTGTTCTGAGTACTGGAATTGCCCTTAGCTTTCTTAATTTTACTGGGGAGTCATTTAGTTTCTGCTTTATTAAACAATGCCATGTCTATGTTTGGTGGCTCAGTGGTGGAAAGGGTATGCTAGCTTTAGTGGAGATATTCTCTAACTACACCCAAAACATTTTTCTCCTTCCAATAACCAATGTGGAGTCTGCATAAATTATATAATGCGATTTGGATGGGATCATTTAGATAATTTTCTTTTAGAGTTTTTTTCTCATAGAAAACAATGACTTCGAAATGTCACAGAAAATGCACCTGCAGAGACTATATATGTTGCTTCCTTTACATCATATGTGTAAAACAATAGAGGAACTAGTCAGCTCTTACGCCGGAAATGATCTTATAGAGGTGCTTAAATTTAGGGAGCTCATGTCAGCCAATGAGCAGGTTTTATTTCTTTATTCCATTTGTATCCTACCCTTCCTGCAAAGCGCTCACGATTGTGCCTTGATGCTGCAGTCCTGTGTTTGCTTCCAGAGAACAGGCCCTTTTGAATGCAATGAATATTAGTTCTGTGGAATCATATGTAGGATTGTGCTGGATCTGTCACAATAACCCTGTTTTGTAGGTTAGGATGGGGGAGTTTGACTTTTGCAACATTTGACCAGTGAACATCATAGCTCATGGGAGAATTTCCCCCTTCCAAACCCAGATTATTCTACACTATTATAGCCTGAATTTGCTAGCAGACTTGGCTACTTCTTGTGATAATTCTAGACATCACTATGCCAGCATGGTAGGTATGTGATTCCCCAAACCACCCAAGATGAGACTAGACTAGACTGTTAATGGCCTGAATTTGCTAACATACTTTGTTGCTTCCATGTAATAATTCCGGATAATAGGTTTGGGTGCAGATCTCGGGCCACATCCACACCACAGATTTAAAACACATGGCTTCCCGAAAAGAACTCTGGGAGCGGTAGTTTAGCTCTGACAGAGCTACAATTCCCAGCACTCTTAACAAACTACAGTTCCCAAGATTCTTTGTGGGAAGCCATGTGCTTTAAGTGTGCTTTACATGCATGGTTTGGATGTGACCCTGGACCTTTTGAAACCAATGGAAGGGACGTACTGAGGGCTGGCAGGGGTAACGGGCATGCAGAGTGCCCACCCAAAATAAGCCCTAGTCTTTTGCTCCAAAGGTGAAGAATGTGGTTGGCTGCTTTGGTTCTGGGTGGTGCTCAGAACAAGCACCTGCCTACCCCCAACATCAAAGCAAACCCAAGCCCTGCTGGCCCTCTGGGCACTGTATCGCTGAACCCCTTTGAAGAGCCTCAGCAGCTCAGTGCTGAACAGGTCTCTCCTCTGCTTCTCAACTCTTGAGTTTAAAGCTGGAGAGAGGAGCTGTGGTCATCCCCACAGTTGCACTGGGCTTCCACAACTCCACAGAAGATCCCATCTCCCTCCAGCTGCAAAACTGGGAGTGGAAATTGTGCTGCACACCTATGGGAGATCTGGGACAAGGTCATGGGACAAGGATAGGATCTTGGCGTCCAAAGGTTTTAGCTTATTCAACAAAGGCAGTCTGAATTTTTTGAACTTTGCATATTCCCTATGTGTTTTTTTTATAATGTCCAAAAGAGAGTTGTTGTAGTTTCTTTATTTCTGACAAACTTGAAATCCTTTATTCCCCCCCCCCCTTGAATGAAACTGTAGGTAGCACTTCTAACTTGATTAAATTTGCTTGTGCAACCAGGAACAATATAAATTTTGCTTTGGCGCTGGATGTGGCCAGGCATTGTACTGATAGAATGGTGAATGCATACAATGGCTGCAGTTTTTTAAAACATGTTTTCTTTATAAAAGATCTAGGAGAATGCACATGTAAGCAAATATATCCCATAGAGCCTTGAGGAGTAGCTGGTTAAAGGCAAATCAGGTTGTGAAAACGATATCTGAACAAAGCAATGTATCGGAGAGTGTAGGTAAGCGCTAAGGGTGTCATTATGTAGCTTCCTTTTAGATGGGCAGGGTATAAATAAATTATTATTATTATTATTATTATTATTATTATTATTATACTTAACCAATTGCTGTTGGGTAGCTTAAGGCTGTGTAGAGGAGGCCTTTGGCCAGAAGCTGAGAAATGGGGATCACTGCTTGTTCTTTGCTTTTGAGGTGAGAGGTAAAGTTTCGGGTGTTATAGTTTGAATGTTGATGGTCAGGAGGCATGGTTTGCTTTTAAGATCACATTACAGCTTGCTGCCAGAGACAGAATGTCTCACTGCAGTGCAGCCCATATTCCTGTCTTGCACAGCTGTCTTGCCTCTTGACCTTCTCTATCAAGTGGCACAGAATTGAGCTTCTATTGCTAAGAGCTAAGATTTTTATTTTATTTTTGCAGGGTGGGTGGGAGTATTTTTGTTTTGATCTTGCTTCAGGCATTTTCTGCTTTTTTGACAGTCATTTTGAAGCTATATGTTTCCAAATTTGGCTATTTCAGAGTGCAATTGTTAATAGTTTTTAAAGCAACAACAAACCACCAACCAGAGCATCTTATTTCCCATTCTGCTACGGGTATTAGTGTGTTTAAAGGCAGAGCATGAAATATTTCAGCAAGATCTGTGCTACAGCTTCCTTTCATTCCGCAGCTGCCATCATCTGCTGTGCTCTGAAAACATCTCCTTGTAGCGTTCTATTCCTGAACTGGGCTGACAGGGCAAGATTAAGCTAGTGAGAATCCTTTCCATCCTGGGCTTCAGATAATGGAAATCAGGGACACAGTTCAAACCGAAGGCAAATTCTGAGGTTGTGCCAGACTGAAAGCATATAGCTCAAAGGAATTTCTAGGGGATGACTGAGGGCTCTACCTGTTTAGCTAGCAAGATGTGCTGAATATGGTCAATGCTGTGTGTACTTCACACTAAATGAAATTGCACCACAAAGAGCTAAATTCTGCACCCTTGATATATTATATGCCAATTTACGCATACCTATATACTGATTTTTTATAACTTACTCTGCTTTTGTATAATTTATTCTGCAAAGGATTATGCGCTGCTGCCTTGCTCCCTAAACGCTAGAAATCCCGCTTAGAACTCTCCTGTTTTCAAGAACAAATCAGTGTTACAGCTCATCAGTAACATATTATATTTTTCTCTTTTGGGTTCCTGGATTGTGGTGATACTGTTGATGCTATTAGGATTCCTACTTGAGTACTTTATGCATATTTCTATTTTAATGTTTTTCATTAAGTATATGATATACATCTATTTTGGTTTTCTTCATTTTCTATGTTGCATTTGGTGGTGTCTAGCAGAAAAAACCCCCTTTATGTTTCTAAATAAAATGAAGTGTTTGAGTGTGCAAAGTCAAGCTAAATTAGATTCCCCCCAATCCATGTGGAAATACAGACCAGTCTTATTACTGAAAACAATTCTGTTGCTTTCAAAGATTGACTACATTTTAACCTTGACTTTAGTAGCTGGTAGAAGACCTGAGTCAGACTCTGATATCTAGCAAGTCTACAACTGAGGCACAGACTGTGATTGGAATTTGACCCACAGGTCACAAAACGCTTGTTGGGAGAAACAGCTTGCAGCTAGGCTCTGTTTATTCCAGCTATGCTAAGATTTTCTTTACTGATGATCTAGCACCTTTCTTTAGACACTCTAGCCAGTGACGGATCCGGCTTGTGCTTGACTCTGTAGTGTAACCACATTGTCAAAGCAGATTTGATGTGTTGTTTCAGATAGCGGGAGAGTCATGACTACAGGCTCCATTGGAGATTATCTGGGCAGGGACCTGGTCAGAGATAAAAATAACAAGACAAATAGCTATTAGTGACAGGCAGCCTCTATCACAAGCCTCCTGGCTGGCATTTGAGCATGCCATCTCTGCAGCACCTGATGAAATCTGGCTTCTTACTTAGAGGCTGAGCTTGGCAGTTCTCTTGGACGTGTCAAGAAAATGCATTCAGTGCCAATGCAATAATCATGTTATACCTTACAGGGTATTTCATTTTGCCCATGGTACTGGCCTTTTCAGTAGTTAATACAGATGGACCCTATTTAGTGGTGGGGTGGAAGAGTTGCAGAAGGTACAATAAGAGCCATCTTCTGTTTTCCCATCTGTCTAGATCAGTTGTGATCTTGAATTCTCCAAAGTGCTTTACTTTAAGAGAGAGTGAAGGTAAAAGAGTGACATTTAACCCCTTTTGTTTCTGTAGATGTTATCACTAAGGCACGCTAATTGAACTTCATACATTATCTAGAAGAGGACCTCTCATGGAATGGTGGTTGTGGTCTTCTGGGTATGCTCTGTCCACTGAGTAACCATGGACTCCAAGGAGAAGTGTCAGGTAGGTTTTTTGGTCATGTTGTAGCTACTGTAGTTCTAGATGAATCTCTCTATTTAATTTGCTTCTGGTTGACTTTAGTTGGAAGATGATGAGTGGTCAAGTGTTCTTAATATCAGAATGGCTTTCATTGGTGAGAATCTGGAAACCCAGATTCATATTTACAGTGGTACCTCGGATTACAGACGCTTCAGGTTACAGACTCCGCTAACCCAGAAATAGTACCTCGGGTTAAGAACTTTGCTTCAGGATGAGAACAGAAATCGTGTGGTGGCAGCAGCAGGAGGCCCCATTAGCTAAAGTGGTACCTCAGGTTAAGAACAGTTTCAGGTTAAGAATGGACCTCCAGAACGAATTATGTACTTAACCCAAGGTACCACTGTACTCTGTGTGTGTTTTTCTACTACTTCCCCTTTACAACTGTGGAGGTTACTTCCAAGTAATCATAAGCATATATAACATAGTTTACATACTGTTCTCCTGGATAAGATGAATGCCAAGGGTTACTGCTGTGGGATATGTTGAACTTCTTGAGAGATATAGCTTGTGAACTTGAATGTAAGCTGTTTTCTGGCAGTGATAGTTGGTTAACAAAGATATTTCTGTACTATTATTAAGGATGATCATTGTGTGACTGTGTTGCCACACCGTGAAACTTAAAAAACCATGAGATTAGCTCTGAAATTATTAACTTTGGAAAGCTGGTTTTGAGCCTTCTTTTTACTTTTCAAGATTTTATCCACAGCCGTCATCGCTGGAAATGCTTTTTCTCATTTATTGTTTTTAGTGATGCACTACAAATAATAGTAGTCATGCTGGCCACATAACCCGGAAGCTGTATGCCGGCTCCCTCGGCCAATAAAGCGAGGTGAGCGCCGCAACCCCAGAGTCGGCCACGACTGGACCTAATGGTCAGGGGTCCCTTTACCTTTACCTTTTACAAATAATAGGACACCAGAAAGTGAAAGTTCCCATAAGTCCATGGCACCGAACTTTATATGATCATAGGCTATAGTCTGCTCACTTTCTGTGATTTTAACAGTTTTTCATGGCTACAGTTGTTGCAGAAATGATGCCAATTGTATGTGACCAGCTACTTGTTAACTTGCTTCTTCCTCCATATGAATGGGGGCAAGTGTGATCCCTTGAAAACATCAATGTCCACTAAATTCCCAGTTCTTAATGATGGAGGCACACAGTGTCTAAAAGTGGGGGAAAGCGGAAAAAAACAGGAGAGAGAAATGCTAGAGGAACTGATGTGTGAATCTATTCAAAGTAAAACATTTTATTTCACAAATCTACTTCTGGATTTATTGCTTCAGAAGAGAGCCAATGAAACCAAATCCCAAGACAGACTGCCTTTTGTTCGTAGAAAGGGACTTTTGATGTCAGGTGGAGTCTTGTTTTGGCTGTGCATTTAGGAATTAAGCATTCCTGTTTACACTTTCTCCATGGTTTCCTAACCTGCATCTTTCCAGAGAGATTGTTTTATATGGAATGCTGGTAGGATGGCATTCCTTATGCTTTGTTCAATCTGATCCAATCTGACCCAAGCATGTGTATTTAAGGACAGTTCGTCTTGTTCATGTGGGTTGTGTGGAATAGGGGTCCTCAACCTTTTTGAGCATAGACAAAAAAAGGAGGCAACATACCTTCCCTCAAACACGAAACACCCCTGGAAAAAGTCTCTTTAAAACAAACAAGCAAACAAACAAACAAATTAAGACAGGCTTGATGTCTGAGGGTGCCCATAGTTCCTATGGATCCCCCTTGGGGACCGTGGTAGAGGAGCACAACTTCTAGATCTACCTCTGCAAGTGCCAGACTGAATAATGTGTTAGCAATGTGAAAGGGTAGCATCCTTTTATTAGCTGAGTATGCTCAATCTAGCTTTGTCCTTGGTATCTTGAGGCAGGTGCATATCCTGATCTGAACAGGCATAGCTTATCCCTGGGTAGTGTATCTGCTACCTGTTACCAGATGAAGTGGGAACAATTCAACTGTTGGAGTGTCTTAATGATCGATGGCATGCGGTTGTTGTTGTTTTAAAGTGAGAAGTTGTTTTGCAATTGCAATAGTTGTGTGGCGAGGATAGGCTATTTGGTAGGGGCAATAGGAAAATGTTTGGGGTGAGGAACGCTCATTACAGCCTTGGCATTAGCACTTCTCTCACGGGTGTGTTTTGTGATCTCATTGTGCTGTGTTGTGAGATGTTTTTTGTGTGTGCATTAAAAGAGGATGTGGCTACAACTGTTGGGGTATCACTGCCCTTTTCTGTGGAAATCCAGCCCTCATTGTGCAACATGTGCTGGCTTGCATTTAAAAAAGTGAGCAGCCTGGGAACAAGAAAGAAGAATCACAAGGACAGTAATAAACTTTGAAGGTTGGAGGATTAGAGGGAACTCCAAGACACAAACTTGCTGACCAGTAGGAACCTTGCCCAATACTCTGCTCCCTCACAGCTACTTCAGTCAGAGCTTTCCTTAATCATATGCCCTCCAGGTGTTTTAGTGTTCTCCAGATATTGTTGGACTCCAACAACCATTGGCCATTCTGTCTGGAACTGATAGGAGTTATAGTCTGTAGGAAGAGACCAGGTTGGGGAATGCTGTACAATAAGTCCCATAACTATGTGGGGTCGAGAGAGAGAGAGAGAATCTTGAGATTCTTACTTTGCAGATGGATAAATAAATATGTTGTTTGGCCACACATTCTTTGATGCACTTACATCTAAAGTGTGGCAAAAGCCTTCTTGCCAGTTGGCAGGTCAGTCTGGATGATCAAGCTACCTGAGTCAAAGATTTTGCCCTGGGATATTTGGACATTTGCATGGGATCAAAAACTGCACCAAATGATGTGCTCTGTATTGTGTTAATGGGTATGTGCATTACATATAGCTGTTACTTTGAGATAATGAGGGATGGAGGAATTCCAGTAGTGTACTTTCTCTGTCTGGTTAGGGGCAAATCTGCATATCTGTCCTGGCTCTCACTGAATGAAGAACTCGAACTTGGAGTAAGGCTTCTGCTCAAATCTTTAATGCCCAGGTCAGTAGATATATAGGCAAAAACAGGGTCAAAGGCACAGCAGATACATGGCTAAGGCATTGATCCAACAAAACAATGCACCCTCTGAGTTCCTGTTATATGGAAATGGGGCAGCACAACTTCAGCATGGCAAGTGGGCAAGCAAATGCAAACTTCTGGAGGCTGAACCTGAGTTGTCTGCTCTTGGCTATGTTGGCACCTCCATGACCTAGGTGATGGAGAAGGGGACAGCTGCTGCTCCAAACTGAACTAAGTGTCTAAGTCGTCCTGGGAGGTTGGGCTAAAGGTGAGCTCCAGCAGTGCGGGGCGGGGGGAGGGAGTGCCAAGATCAGAGGTGGAAAAAAGCACCGAAGCATGGGGTGGGTGGGTACAAGGTGCCTGGGTGACAAAGAAGGGGGTAAAGCAGAGTGCTGACAGATTACACCACTGAGACACTTCCCAGGATCTGACTCCTCATTTGTAACTCTGCCCCCCTCTTGAGGTCCTGGCACAGCCCCTCCATACCCACTGGGCCCTGCCCCAAGGTCGTCAACCAACTGATCCTCTGACTTTTCTTCCTCCAACCCTGATCCAGCCAGCCCCTCCATGATGTCTCTTTAGGACTCAGGACAATTTCTCCTCTTGAATTTTGTACATCTTCTGCCCTTCTAACCCAACGATAGTGTATGCTGCATCTCAATAAACCTAACGAAGCTTGCTAATAATGGCTCAGTGACCCATTTTGGTATTGATCAGTGTGAGATATACAGCAATTACTGTACCTTGTAGAAATGCTTTCATGACCTTAGACAGTGGTGGCATTTTCTTGGAACAACTGAAACGTAAAACCTTTTTGTGCAATATGGGGCATGTCTGTTTAGGAACCAAGCATGTATTTCTATGAAGAGAGTGAAGAAATCTTGCTTCTCTGCCATCGTTACTTCCTCATAGTTTGGGGATATCTCGGGATCCAGCATTGTTACGGGAGACTCGGGTGGCTTTTTTCACTTATAGCCAGTTTTCCAGCTACAGCCCCTTTTGAGCAGAGATGACTCTGCTGTAGTACTCAATGCTCTGGCAAGACTGAATTATTACAGTGTGCTGCCTGGGAATGCCTTTGAAGATAACGCAAACTTCAGCAGGTTTCAAATGCAGCAGCCAAATTATTGGCTACAGTTCAGTTTAGAACTCACATAATCTCAGTCTTAAAACAATTGCACTGGTTGCCAGTTCATTACTACCCTGAGATGGTGCATTTTTATGTTGTTTTTTACTGAGTGTACAGGATGATTCACTAGTGACTATGTGTCTCACCTGATGTAACTTAAAAACATCAAAGTGCATTTTTTAGAGGTACTGGCCAAGTTGGCAAAAAAATATGGTGCAGGAAGTATTGTGGGGCTGAAGAAACCCAATCTGCACAGCTGCATTGTCAGAGAACCTGAGACTCTGAAAGATAAGGGTTTTATTGTCTAGTCTCTGCCATCCACACAGTTCCACTGCCAATAGCGGCTGAAAATAACCGTTGCTCAGATGTGGTGCAGCTTGGCATCCAGTCCTGGCTAAGAACCAGGTATTGCAGAACAAGAGAGCAAATATCCTAAGAGGTCATCCAGAAATCTTTGAAATTCAATTTAACAGGCAAGTTATCTGTTCTGATTCCTAATTCTGTTTAATGCTGGCAAGAACAGTCCCTGCTCTGGGATATGCAAACCACGTGAAGCAGTTAGAAAATCCAGTTTTGCTGTTTTTCCTCTCAGTTTAACTCTGGTTCCGATAGAGATTTTGGAAACGTCTGCTTTTTGCTCAATAGCAGTTTGTTGTGTTGTCTGGACCAAAAAACAGTTAAGTTTGTGTGAAACAAGCCAACTTCAAAGCAAGGTTAAAATTATTTGTGACAGGATGGAAAACTAAGCCAACAAAATGAAGTTTTGCAGACTTAAGTGTAAAGTTCTGCTTTTTGGTGCGAAGACTCAGATGTCAAGATACAGGATGGGTGACAAATGACTTAACAGCACATTTGAAAAGGATATGGGAGTCCACATGCTAAACGTGAGTCAGTAGTGTTGTCTGGTGTCTAAAAAGGCTAATGCAATTCTAGATTGCATGAGAATTCATGGTATCACTCTGTTCTTTGATCAGGACTCACAGTTCTGGACACTGCGGCTTAGAAAGGACACTGACATATTGGCACATCCAGAGTAGAGCAGGGAACCTGGGGATCAGGTTTTGTGAGCAAAGGCTGAAGGGGCTGGGTATATTTATTTTGGAGATTTTAAAATTTAGAGATTATAGAATAGCCATCTTAATATTTGAAGGGCCACTGCATAGATCATGGAGCAGATTGGTTTTCTTTTGCTCCTGAGGAGAGGACCCAAACCAGTGAGTTCAAATCATGAGAGAAATGATTTAATCCAAATGTAAGAAATTATTTCCTGATTCAAGCTGTATGACAGTGGAACAGACTGCCTTGAAAGGTGGTGATTTCTTCTTCGTTAGAGGTTTTAAGAGACTGGAGGGCCCTGATCACAGGTGCTGCTGTAGTGGATTTACTTCAGTAGCTGAGACTGAACTAGGAATTAGATGAAATTACTTTTTGAAAAAACAAACCAAAACATAATTAATGTAGCCACAGTTTATTGCTGTAGGGGACACAGCAAGCTGTGGTTGAGCAGAAACAGAAACAAAAGCTTCTAAACAACTCCCGCCTATGCCAGGGAGGGACTGAATGTGGAAGCCCAAGGCTCACCTCCGCTCCTTCACGTCACACTAAACTATGGTTTAGCATAGGTTTTAAAAGGAGCCATTATGTCACTGTTCTAGGTCATTTTATTTTCTCCGTGATGAAACACCAGTGCTGGGAAAAGGACAGTTTTCTTCATGGAAGGCTTCATTGTTGCAATAATGGGTATTGTGTAAATCCCATTGGTAGTGGTGTTTGGGATGGACAGTATAATTACCAATGTAAATACTTTCTTCCAGTAGCTCTGCTTTTTCCATGGCTGTTTGCAATCTTTTTTTGTTTAATTGGAGTCCACAGACTTCTGTTCTTTAGTGCTGGAGTGCATGCATCCAATAGTAGCCTGGTTTGCATGTCAAATTAAAACATAGTTAAAATAAACTGTGGTTTAGTGTGAATAAGCTGTGTGCTGGTGCATGGTGCTGCAGTTGTGGGGCCGTCTCTCTTCCCCTGCCCCTGCTTTTACCAGTTTCCTCTACCACACTATCTATTTTGTCTTGTCTATCATACAGAATATCACCACCTGCACCTCTGCCTCCCTTACTTTGTTGTGTCTGGATCTTAAAAGTTCTGCACCTTTCTACTTCGTCTTGAGCAATCCATCTCATTTTAATGTGCTTCTGTTCCCCTTACCATATTGTGCTTTCCGTGGAAGTACCTTGATACAGCTTACGTTTGTGCAAGCTCCACATGCGAGCAATTGATGAGGCACAGGCACATATCAGGGTCATGTAGTCATGAGCGGATGCAAAGCAATACAGGGCTGTGCCGTTTGCTAGAGTTCATGCCCTTATTTTTCATGCTGCTCACAATGTGAACAGAAGTGGCGACGAAGTGCCTTAACCTCTTCAGACATCTCTCCTGTCCTTTCATCTCTTATGTGTCCCCCCGCCTTTCCCTCGGGATAGCTGCCACTTGAGAAATAGCGCTCCACTTTTCTTCTACTGGATTCAACACCTCTCTCACACACAATATGCACACGCACACTGCTTTTTAGCTGGGAAATGTTTCAGGAAGGGCAACCGAAATGATCAAGGGGATGGAGCAACTCCCCTATAAGGAAAGATGGCAGCATTTGGGGCTTTTTAGTTTAGGAGAGCAGGCAAGTAAGAGGCAGCATGGACATGGATATCCAGAAACTGAATAGAGAAAAGTCCCCCCTTCATAATAGCAGAACACAGGGATGACAAAATTTTGGAAGATTTAGGACAGTACTTTGCACAGCGCATCGTTCAGCGATTGGATTGGCTCTCACGGAAGGTAGTGATGGCCATAGCTGTCAATGTTTCCCTTTTTTTAAGGGAAATACACTTATTCCGAATAGGATTCCTCGCAAGAAAAGGGAAAAGTTGACAGCTATAGTGATGGCCGCCAAACCGGATGGCTTTAAAGGAGGACTAGACTAACTCATGGATGATAAGGCTACCAGTGTCTGCTAAGCATAATGGCTATGTTCTCCTCCCCCTGTTACAGGTAGTATGTCTTTGAATGGCAGTTGCTGCAATCACAAGCAGGGAGAGTACTGTTGCCCTCAGATCCTACTGCCAGGCTTGCCATAGGCATCTGTTCAGCCACTGTGCGAACAGGATGCTGGACAAGATGAGCCATTGGCCTGATCCTGCAAAAGCTCTTCTTATGTTCTTAGGTCCACCCTCTAGCAAGTGGAATGCTTTTGTATTGCGGAGTGATTACATTCTGCATGGCACTTGCTTGGAATCGAAGCGAACCGAGAGCTTTTTTTTAACCAAGCAAAGCTAGGAGAAAATTCTGTTAAGGCGACTGCCAAAGAGGGTTAAAAAGGCTTTTCTTGCCATTTCAAAAAAAAAAAAAAAAAAGGCTGCTCTATGCTGTTAAGCTGAGATGTCTGCATCGGAGAACTTCCTGTGACTTTACAGTCTGAGGTGCCAGCATGTGCTCATTCAAGATGGTGAGAGAGATTTTAGAAACGTCTGCCAGTGGCATTGCTATAAAAAGCCCACCTGCTGAATTTTGTGTATGTTTTGTAGGAGTACGAGTGTTTCCCAGTCCCGGCTCCTGGGGTGTTGCTTCCCTTTTCCTTGGTAGTGTCCCAGTTACAACAAGTAGCTGTGTTTTTTAGCTGCTTAATTACTTACTAGGAATTGTATTCAGGAAAGTGGGGTGGTGGTGGTGGGAATTTGTGCTGTGCAAGACACTTTGTTCCTTTTGTGCAGTTAAAGAGTATGTTGTCTAGGAAACACAATGCCCTGGAGAAAGATGCCGCCTCTTTCTTTCCCCTCCCTTCCCTGCTGGCTTCTTTCTTGCAACCAGCGCCACAAATGCTTTCCTTTCCTTCAGCTGTTCCCTTAAGAGTTCCATATGCAAAAACTTTAATTTCTGAAAATGTGTATGTGTGTGATATTTTTTCGCCACACAACAGAGAGCCTGGGTCAGGACTCACCGCTTCATGGTGCCTATAGAAGGAGCAGCCTTGCGTGGAGTGTCAGATTTGTAACCCCTGACTAGCAGATATTCCATAATCTCAAGTGGAAATGTTATGCAGACTATCTATCAGTAATTCTATATACCTGGATGGGGTCAGATAACCTTTTCTGTCTAGTGGACTGCATTCACCTTTTGACCAACCCACAGCCTTCCCTCCTCAGATCATCTGTGCAGATCAGCTGAGGAAGCGGGTTATTGCCCACCTCCCCATTCATCAAATGATCGATCTGATAGCTGTGGTGGCAGCAATTTGCATCCCCATCAGAGCACTGTGTGGGGGTGGGGGGGGGGAGATGTTGACATCTCTGCCCAGCACAGCACTGTGTCTGTTTTCCTTTTTTCTTTTGCTGCCATCAAGAAAATCAGTGGAAGGAAAAAAAACCCAACGTTTGCTGGGAAAGGGGACAGATCAGACTATTAGGTCAGGGGTTAGCCGTCCTGGTTCAGGAGATGCCAGAAACTGAATCAGGGCTTTTATCCCTACAGAGCATGAGTTCTGCCACTGAGCTGGAACGTCTCCTTTCTAAGGTGGGAAGATCAGCTCTTCAAATGATGGGTCTTTCTTGCTCTCCTTTGATTTCAAAGCATGAAGGCAAAAATGGGTCACTTGTCAAACCATGGAGGTGGGTAGGCAAGATAAAAATCCTGCCCACTGGCCAGATCCAGTTTCCCTCAGCTCTGCTGTATGAAGTTGGGCCACTCACTGA
This sequence comes from Podarcis filfolensis, assembly GCF_964270895.1. NCBI lineage: Eukaryota > Metazoa > Chordata > Lepidosauria > Squamata > Lacertidae > Podarcis > Podarcis filfolensis. The sequence goes on along the minus strand of NC_139605.1, from coordinate 90,361,071 downwards.
CTTTTAGAGCAACCTTCAAGCAGAGGACTTTTGCAGGCACTGCCAAACAGCTGATCAGCGGTGCTTGCAAACTCCCTTAAACTGCTCCACACCTGAAATCATGTAGGGTGTCAAGTGAGGGTGACAATTGCTACAGTGGCCTCATGAGCCAAATGAGGAGGCCAGGCAGAGTTAATAAGGTACCCAGACTGCAGGATCCCTACTTCTGTCATACAACGGGCTTCTGGCTGAGTGGAGATTTTGAGTTGGGGGTCTCTCTAGTTTGACTGATACTCTTAACTTTTATTCTATGCTGGCTGTCCACTAACTTGAGAAACATATGGGCTTAAATTTTTTTGGGGGGGTCTTGTCATCTGCATAACCACCTTGACAGTTCAAAGCGTGGAAATTTGTGCAGTGCAGTGTATGCTTAATTGGGACTGGAGCGTTTAGTGGTGAGTATGTACACAATGAAAGAATAGTTCAGTCATGTCTATTTAAGAAGTTAGGTGCATTTGTGCTTTCAGCTGGAAAATATATATAAAATCGATCTTGTGATTCATTCATAGGAAATAATCTAATTTTATTTTATATATGAAAAAACTGCCCATTAGAGATGTCTTAAAACTCTTACGTTTAGTTGAGTTCCCACTGTTCTGGGTCACAATTTATTTGTTTATTTATTTAAAGCATTTGTGCTGCACCCTTCAGCCAGAAAGGTTCCCAGAGTGGCTCACATCTTGCCTCATAATTTTCTGTTCTCGCCCCCTGCAAGTGTAGCTTGTTTATTGAGAAACAACTAAAAAATTAGAAAGCAACTTTGCCGGTCCATAAGGGAAGAATCCCAAACTGCAATACTTTCATTGGGACGACCCCAAAAGTCATAAACGTACGATCAAGCTTTTTTGAGTTCTCCAGAATTCTTCATCAGATGTAATCAAAAGGCAAGGAGAGTGAGAGAAGTAGCAACTAGGTGTGCAGGTCTTAAGGTGGAAACGGCGAGAGTCATGCTATCATAATTGGATTGGTATCCCCATGTGCACGACAGGACAGGTATCCAAGCCTTGCTCTGTTATTTTAGAGGCCATTTTTGCAACAGGATTGAGATCTTGTGTAACTTGGACCATAGTATCAAGCAAGAGTTAAGACATACAGACACTAAAGGAAAGGAAGAAGAGGTGATGATAAATAGTTCTCCACGCACAGGGATGTATCTATATTGCATGCTTAGATTGAGGTTGATTGTGGTACGGAATGGGCTTGGCTCCTGTCATTACTGTGATTCTTATTCTTCTTATTATTTATTTACCTTTGTTTTGCTCCTCCCCTCCCTTTGGGTTTTTGGGGCATCTGCCTTTAACTCTTTGTCTCCGTTGGCCCAGTGTCCTCTGCCTGTCCCTCCTCCATTGCTGCTGCTGCCCAGCTCTGGGTAAGTGGCAAGCCCCAGACACAATAGATTGCTATTAATAACCTGCACTGCACCTTCTGCAGGAGTCTCCTCCTGAGAGGCTATGAATATTTGATACTTGGAGGGGGGACTTTCTGCTGATCTCCATCCTGATTGCTGCTGGGAAGTCCTGCTGGGAGCAAGAGGTCGCTCAGGAGGGAGCAAGGCATATCAGTGCAGCTCAGCAAATAGAAGGCCTGGTTGTTTTCCCCGTGGATTTTTATTGAAATAATTAGCTCTCAGAATGCACAGCTTGACACCTGAGGGTTTTGTGTTCATAAGTGCACTGTTTGACATTTTTTAAAATACGGGACCGTTCATGGGAGTTCTCAAACCCTAAGGTCATTTTCCTCCTATTTAGTCCACCTCCACTGTTGTGGCCAGAGCTGGCTTTTCCTTGCAGTATCCTATCTTTTCCTGGACCTGTTCTCTGTTAGTATCATCTTGTGCTTCAGCATATACCATCTCTGCCTTCCGTACAGGTGTATTTCATGGGCTATCTGGCTTTTGAATGCAGCCTCCCGGACCCAGGGGGATGTGATCCTAAAGGACATCCTCATCTCTCCTTTCTCATCCCTCCCCTTCTTACCCCATATCCAGCATGCAGCAGTGTGACTGGCAACAGGCTGAATTAATCAGTGGCTTGGTGCTTCACTCTGCTGTTCCTCTCCCTCTCTCTCTCCCTCTCTCTCTCTCTCTTTCTGCAGCGTTGCGCTGTGCGCACTCTCTCTATTGCTCTCTGCTTCTCTCTGGATAGCAGCATTGGAAGTTGCTGTTCAAGGTTCCAAGTGCTGCGCTGCAATCTTAGCCCAGATGCTTTTTAAACAGACAGATTTGTGGATGTCCCAGCAAGCCAAAAGTGGCAAAGTAAGTTTACCTTTTGCGCTTTTTATTTCTTTCTCTTTTCAAACGTTTGAATTCAAGATGGCTTTTCCCTTCCTTTCCTGCATGTTTTCCTGAGCTGCTAATGTACAGAAGGCTTCTGAGGTTGCCTATGTGTGTGAGCTTAAGGCAGATGAGCTGCATTAAATGACAATATATATATTATAGAAAGGAGGACCTCTTCCTTTCTGCTAGGCTTGTTCTATCACTGGGAGAATTTGGGCTCTGAGCACAGTGTATAGATGCCTTGAGCTTTAGTGAATCCTTGTGTCTGTTCGGGGGTTCAGATTTGTCTGTTTCTTACACATGCCTGAGCATTGCGCCACTAAGTGCCACTTCCTACTGGTATACTTGAGGGGTGGGGTGTGGGGGGGGTTAATGCTGTGGCATAAACTAGCAGGGATCGTGCGTGGCAAATTTCCTGGATCTGGAGGATTGCCAAGTATGTTCAAGGGAAGCAAATGTGGCAATGATCCATCCTTGCAGATTAATAAATCTAGGATTACAGTCAGCTGTGGTTGGAAGTGTGTGTGTGTAATTACCGACTGCGCATATTATTCTTCAGTGTTAGGGAAATATGTATAGTAATATATGCCTTAATATCACATTATGTAACATGCCTTTAAAACAGCACAAACACCAATCCCCATGGCACATGTGTTAGCTACATAGAAATCCAGCCCCAGGGTGATCTGCAGGTACAAGAACGGCCGCGGGGACAAAGTAGGAAAGCTGTACAGCATGCAGTTGCCTGAAGGAGCTGCCTCTTCACCCAGTACCCTAAAATGAAGGAGGAGCCAGCGAGCAAGCAAAAGCTGAGGTTTGCATTGTCAGTACAAAGAAGTTTATCCTGGTTATTGGCATTCAGCCTTCTGCTTTTGTATGACCCTAAAAACACCCTGATGTCCAGAAGAAAGTAAATTCGTTCATATAGAGGGCCATGACCAATGTTGGTAATGTACTCAAGCCCTGTGTAGATTTGCGATGCTAAGTTGGAATCTCCAAATGTAAAGATTCTGTAATTTCTAAGAGGCAAGGAAGACTTGCAGCATCGTGTAAAATGGAGCTTCTGTAGTCACCTGAGTGGATGGAGCTTCTCTGCTAAAGAGAGATAGGAAGTCCTAGTTTGCTTTGGCAGCTTGTTCCTGAAACTGGATGGAGCCTGATGCTGTTATTAATTTGAGCAGTGCTGCAGATGTGATCTATGCCAGCAGTTATGGATCGAGCCGGCATGTGGTCTGCCACGGATTTCCTTAGTTCAGTGGTTCCAACCTTTTTTGGTTAAGTATTCCACAAGCCAAATCCATAGCAAGCATAAGGCAGGGTGACCCGGCCAAACTTGGCCCTCCAAATGTTTTGGGACTACAATTCGCATCGTCCTTGACCACTGGTCCTGTTAGCTAGGGATGATGGGAGTTGTAGTCCCAAAACATCTGGCGGGCCAAGTTTGGCCATGCCTGCCCTAGTGTATGCTACAAGCCCACTATGTCTCCAAGTGCTTTTGCTTTTAGTCTACTAGGCTGGGGAGGCAAGCACAGTGTAGCATTGGAGAAGCAAGCAAGAACATGGAGAAATCTGCCCGTATAAAGATTGTATACAGTATATATACCATTAACCTGGTCCATGGACTCAGTTATTCTTAACCAGGTGTGCTTAACCCCATCTTTAATTGTGCCCTTTATGGTACCTTTATGGTTAGATACCCGTGGCCTAATTCATCTGATCTGAATAATACTTGCTCACTTGCTATGATGTGGAATGTGAATTGTTTGAGAACTCTGTTCATTCTATATGCTCTATGCTAGATGCAAAAGTGTGTAGGCCATAATGAGGACATAAGGAGGCTCAGTGAGCAGTGTAGCTCTTCTGGTATAATTTGTGGCTTTTTTGTTTGGCAAAGTTTTTCCCCCGTTCGAAATTCATAAGATCCTTAGTAGTCCATGCAACAGGTTTGGGCATGCATGAGCAGGCAGGGGAGTTGAGTTCCCATGACACAACTGTACATATTCTTGCTGATGATGTTCCTTCCCTGCCCCCTCCTCCATGGTTACCCACACTTTCCATTTCCGCAGGAAGTTCACACGTGGAGATGCTACAAATTGGAAGGGACCAAAATGCCTTTGGCTCCAACCCAACAGATAGCTGGGAATCATGTTTATTCCTTCCAAGTAATGATGGTGGTGGGGAATTGTTTTCCTACCATTATTCTGAGATAGAGAGACTGAAGGCTTGATTGCAATCTAACTTGGCTTATAACTCTCTGCAGTAGGAAATCACATTTTGTGCTAATTTTCTCCTGACTTGCTTGTTCTATAACACAAGAAAGTGTTCAGGAAACAGCAGTAACAGGATCAGGACAATAGAAGGAGGAGGGACTTATCTGTCTATATCAGTTTCTCATTTCCCCCCAGTCTTAAGTTCATTTTGCCACTTTCCACATCAGTTTATGATTTTTTAATAAATAAGAGGCTCGTGAAAATTTGCCAGCATATTAGTGAGTGTTTCTTGCATGTAATTTCCCCCTAAAATAATGCATTTTTTATACTTTTCATGAACATGTACATATTTATACACACTTTCCCCAAATAGATGTGTCTTTGCATGCATTTTTTGGTTGGAGAACTGCATTGCACAACTTGGCAAGGTGTGCATTTCAGAGGACAGCTGCACTTTGAATTGCTTGTAGGTAGGTAAGTGGGACGCGGGTGGCGCTGTGAGTTAAACCACTGAGCCGAGGACTTGCCAATCAGAAGGCTGGCAGTTCAAATCCCCGCGACAGGGTGAGCTCCTGTTGCTTGGTCCCTGCTCCTGCCAACCTAGCAGTTCGAAAGCACTTCAAAGTGAAAGTAGATAAATAGGTACCACTCTGGCAGGAAGGTAAACGGCGTTTCCGTGCACTGCTCTGCTTCGCCAGAAGCGGCTTAGTCATGCTGGCCACATGATCCAGAAGCTCCCTCGGCCAGTAAAGGGAGATGAGCGCCGCAACCCCAGAGTCATCCGCGACTGGACCTAATGGTCAGGGGTCCCTTTACCCCTTTACCCTTTAGGTAAGTAGCTCCATTAGTGTCATTAAACATGTGTGCCCATCAGCCTGGTTCTTTACCTTGCTTGCCTTTTAGTCTGTCTTTGCATACCTTCTTTTGAACACTGTACCTTCCTACCAATGAGGCACCAACTGCAAGCCTGGCCATGCTAGCAATAGCTTTGCACTTGGATATTCCCATCCCCAACCAAAACCAAAGTTTGGGATAAAAATCCCAAGAACCCCAAATGTGATATGGTGCTTAGGAATGTCGATCTTTTTCAAAACAACAGTGCCTTCCAAACCTGGGCTGGTGCCGAATGTGTGTTGTTGTTGTTGTTTTGTAAGTTATCTTTTTTTAAATTGAGTTTTCAAAACACCTTGGTACAGACGGCATAATTTCAGACATAGTAGCAAGGCATGGTATTTGAATCACTTTAATAAGACAATAAAAGTGGCTAAAATGTGAACGCTAGTTCTTGCTTTTCAAAAAGAAGTGATTATGTCATCTTGGTGTTGGAAGCGTTCCCTCGACTTCCAGCCCTGACCAAGATAAAACCCTTTCTTCTCATTTAATTTCTAATATGAAGTGATGTTCCTAAGAGACACTGTGTGGTGGTGAAAATGACACCTGCTTGCTCTCACAATAGAGAAGAGATCCGCTTGTTCTGTGCTTGTCCCTTGATGATGGTTACATAACTGGCACCAAGGGGAGAGAGAGAAGGGAGAGTTGTCAAAGTAACTCCTCCCCATGTATCGTGTCTCGAAGGGGCCACCTGTGTAATATATTTATTGAGCACAAAATAACAACACTCGGTGAATAGTTCTTTCTCCCATGTTGGAGCGATGATCAAAAGATTGTCTGCGTCACGACTGTGATAGGTGGCATGCAACCTGTTGAAAAGGTTCTTGCGCCGGGAAGTTTTTAACGTTTGATGATCTGTTATGTTTCTATATTCTGCTGGAAGCCGCCCAGAGTGGCTGGGGAATCCCAGCCAGATGGGTGAGGTATAAATAATAAAATTATTATTATAAAAGTAATAATTCTGGGAAAAATTCAGCATAGTGCTAAGGAGATTGCCCCATCAGCACAAGCATTTCTGCAGGAATAATCTGTCTCTCCCTGCCCCATGCGCTGTTCCAGGGCTCTCCTGACCCCCTTGAGCCAATTTGGGGGAAGGAACACTGGAGAAGGAGAGGGTGGGAAAGCCCTGTTGCATTGGTGGAGGTCTTTGAGCAGGTTCCTGTTGGCAGGACTGCTTAGTTGAATCCAGCTCAAAGCAGTAATGGCAGGACAAACAGCAGAGTCTCATTTTGCATATGGATCTTGCATTGGGTGCCCTGCTCCATGATCACTGCAGATGGTGACAGCAGCCACGAAACTAAAAGACGCCTGCTTCTTGGGAGAAAAGCAATGACAAACCTAGACAGCATCTTAAAAAGCAGAGACATCACCTTGCCAACAAAGGTCCGTATAGTTAAAGCGATGGTTTTCCCAGTAGTGATGTATGGAAGTGAGAGCTGGACCATAAAGAAGGCTGATCGCCGAAGAATTGATGCTTTTGAATTATGGTGCTGGAGGAGACTCTTGAGAGTCCCATGGACTGCAAGAAGATCAAACCTATCCATTCTTAAGGAAATCAGCCCTGAGTGCTCACTGGAAGGACAGATCGTGAAGCTGAGACTCCAATACTTTGGCCACCTCAAGAGAAGAGAAGACGCCCTGGAAAAAAGACCCTGATGTTGGGAAAGAGGGAGGGCACAAGGAGAAGGGGACGACAGAGGACGTGATGGTTGGATAGTGTTCTTGAAGCTACCAGCATGAGTTTGACCAAACTGCAGGAGGCAATGGAAGACAGGAGTGCCTGGCGTGCTCTGGTCCATGGGGTCACGAAGAGTCGGACACGACTAAACGACTAAACAACAACTTGCATTGGGTTTTGTGTAGTCTGAAAATGAACCCTGTGTTGGTAGGGAGAAGCTGCAGAATGCCCCCTGCCGAAAAGGGCCATGACTTCCTTGAGGTTCTTGGGTGGTCCAAAGAAAACAGTCCCAGTTGCAATGCAATATTCTTGATTCATTAACTCTGGCTAAGGATCACTATTAGCCATAGGATTGCATGGCCCCTCTTCCTTTCTTTGGTGTTTCTCCTCTTGCATGCAAATCTCCCTAACAATCTTTTAACCATGGTGAGTATCAGTATCAACAAGACATCATAGCAGATTATTTTAAGGCACTCAGCAAAGAAATTTATCTAGGTGGTGAATGTCATCTCCACAAACAGCATAAAAACACTTAAGCAACATCTGGGCTGTAATGCACAATGGTTATGCTATAGGCCAGAGAAGTCCTGAGTAAGCAGAAGATATTGGTTAGAGGTACTGTGAAAAAAGATTTGCCTTTAGAAGATGTTATCTTAATGCAGAACCGACTGTGGAGAGATTCTCACATATAGGTGATGTCTACACTGTCATGTATGATCCAGTTGAGATTCCTACATTGTAGGGGGTTGGACTAGATGACCCTTTCCTAGTCAATTTTCCGGCTGCCCATCTACTGCACGTGTGTGTGTGTGTGTGTGTGTGGAGTTTTAGAACACTGGAGTCATAGAATCATAGAACTGTAGAGTTGGAAGGGACCCTAGTCCAATCCCCTGCAATGCTGGAATATGCAGTTGTCTCATATGGGGATCAAACCTGCAACGTGCACAACTATGAAAGGGGAACCAACAGAAGATGATTTCAGATCCCTCAGCTGGTTTGATTTCCACTTACCTTTCCATTGTCCGTTTATAATTTACTCATTCTGTCTTTCTTAGCTGTGCCATTGAGCATAACCTCACAACTTATGGCATTATCCTAGAGTTTTGATTTCCCTTGAGAGACGACTACTTTGCTAACAGCCACCATTGCTTGTTTTCTGGCAAATTGGGATTGCAGAGTGACAGTCAGGGTGAGGGTGTCTTGTCCGTACCACTAGGAAGTATCTATATACATGCATGTGTGTGTGTGTGTGTGTGTGTGTGTGCGCGCGCACACACACACACACACACACACACACACACACAGTTGGCAGTTGAGACACAGCACCATAGGCTAGATCAATCTTGCTTGCTATGTAATCAATGCAGAGCACTTGGTGCTTCTACTGCAGCCATTCATCTCTTTACGAATAGAGGTTTAGGTTTATTTAAACTTGAAATATCTGCTCAGCGAAACAGACGAATGTTAGTGCTGGGGGATGAGCAACTGCTTATCGTGTTGGAAAATAAATACAGACTATGTAGCAGGCGCCAGTGCTGAGAACACAATTGCATTGTCCTACTCAGCATTCTCCTTCCTAACTTATTGAATTCATTTTGGAACCAATCCTGAGCTGTGTCGCCACTTTGCTTTTCAGTTATAATCCCTGCCACCTTGCGTTTTTCTGTGCCAGAAGGGTTTCTACTATATCCAGACTCTGGGGAATTAGCTGCAAAGCCCCAAACTGCTAAAGGGTAGAGTGATAAGCGATGCCTGCAAAAACGATAGGAACTGCCATGGCACCTTAGGGACTAACTGGTTGGTTCTAGTGCATACCTGGTTTTTGTTTCTTTGTTTTGCAAGCTGCTTTGAGCATGATTTTTGTGAATGAATGAATGAGATTGAATGAATACAACTTTGTGTGAAGGTTTTTTTTTATACACACGATCTGTAAAAATTCAGGCTGCTCAGTATATTATTTTTCTCCACTTGTGCCTTAATAGATGTGAGTAGGACAAGGAAGAAGAAAATGCAGGATCAACTTGTGCACATTGGCAGTGTCCAAAGTGTCAGAAAATGAAATTGATGCAGGAATACAATGGGAAAGCAGCCCTCAAGATTCTTGTTCAGATTTCTCAAGGTGCAGTCGTGAGCTCTCGTGTCATTATCTTGTTTAAGTAAAATAATTTCGAGACCTTGGAAGCTAATAGAGAATAGCGAGCTTCTGCTCATCTTCTCCCTGACAGGAAAGAAACTAGCATTCTTCACTTACCAAAGGGTTTAGAGAGGACACGTATTAAATGGAGAACCCTGCTGCTGTTCGTTTGCTGTTGCGTGGTGCTTTAAGAAGCTGAGAGCCTCTATAGTCTAACCGAAAAGCATGTCAGAACTGAGTTTTTTTGTAGTCTCCAAACTGAAAATTTGAGAGACTTGTGGTACTTGGAATAAAGAAAATTGCTTCAGCTCCTCATGCTGCTATGGGAGTTAGTAGGTGCTCCTCTGTATACATGCAGTGTTCCACATAATGTGTGAAAGCTGGACTTCTAGCTCAAGCACATAATCCAGACTATTCCTGCAGTGGTTCCATGGACTTCAAACCTGAATGGCTCTTAAGCTTTTGAGGTGTATCCCAGTGTGTAGACATAATTCTTTATTATCATAATATGTGATGAATTCCTAACACACCTCTATGTGAAGATCTAAATTATGTATTTTTAAAAAGATATAAATAAGAAAAAGATCCTCCGGTAACATAGGAAACTACCTTTTGGTAAATTAGATTTTTGGCTAACTTAACTCAGTAGTGTCTACACTGGCAGATAGCTGTTCTAGAGTTTCCAGGACATTCCCAGTTCTACCTAGAGATGTCTTCATATTCTGCACCACAATAAATTTGGCAATTTACTGAAATGATTAAGTGAGCAGTGCAAGGCAAAAAGTGGGCAGGACTTGTAGAGTCGGTATGTTGATGGAAGGATTTGATGCTAGGAGAACAGAAGGAAGTGTGGTTCACACTGGCATTCAAGCTTCCTTGAAGTCTTGCTTTGAGGTTCCCAGGTTGTGGTCCGTGGAAACTGTGAGTTTCATTCAGCTGGTCCACGGCAGGTCTGTGAAGAACACTGGCATTCTGAATTCTGTGGAATTCAAAGGACTTTATTTATTTTAATAAAGTGCAAATATAAGAAATAAAAGAAGCAACACAAACAGCTGAAAACCATACAGCATCTAGTAGAGCATGTAGTGATAAAGCGGGATATCAAATCCAAACTCTTCTACAACCGGCAGGGGATAAAATCATTAAGTGGTCTTTGTGGGGTGGGGTGGATTTTGGGAATCATTGATTTAAATCCTGCTGCTTGGGACTGATTAGAGCTGGCACTGGAGGGCTATAGGCTCTCCGTCCTTGGTCTTGTTATTTGGCCCAGTGGCAACCACTCAAGGATCCTAGTGCTGATGGAGCAACTGCTGAATACTTGTGCAATATATTTTTGCCAAAGTTAGAATCATTCAGCATGGTTGGGACTCCTGGATCAAGTAGTCTCTTTCCGAAGTCAGGAAGTCTGTTCCTAACACATGGCTAGCAAATACTTTTGAAAAACCTCCAAAGGAAAGAGATTCAGTCTCTTGGTTCTGTTTCTTCCCACTAAGAATTCTGTTAACTCTGCAAAGATGTCTCCTGCCATCACAGAACCTGCAAGGCTCGCATTAACGTGTGCTGCCAGGAATGCTGTTTATATCTTCCTTTTTTTTTTTGAAGTGGTAGTGATTGTGGTGGTGGTGGGAAGCATACGTTTTGCCACACATTGATGTAATCTGGTCCACGTCCAACAGAAACCGGGGAGCCGTTTTCTTCTAATCCCTAAAACCAGCCGAGCAGAAGGAGAATTACGTCAGGTTTTATTCTTAGTTCTGACAGGGATGCAGTATCATGGCTTGTGCTTCATGCGAGTTAGCTTATTTTAGATGTTCATTTTGCTGCAGAGGGATTTGCAGTTTCACAGGAGAGCCGTAGCTTGACGGCAGCCTCAGAAAGTTTGTCTGTCTGTCTGGTTAAAGCTGGTCTTCTAAGAAGTGTTGTGGGACTGTGCTGACTGTGTAGAAGCCTTTCCTCTTTTGACAGCTGAGCTTCACCCATCCCTGGCAAGGGAGCCTTCAGCACCACAGCTTGGAGAAACATGTTCCTGGGAAGAGGCATCATCAACACCTTCCTAGAAGTAGTTGCAGCTGCCAGTAATCCAGGGCTCACCCTTATTTAAAATGCCGGCTGTCAGTTTTTCGGCTCTTTACTTACATCCTTACAATAGGGCTTCGTCTGTTATTTTCGAGACCGAACAGCCAAATGGCACCTCCTTCTCACTGACAAACACGGGGCATGATCTGCTGGGCTGTTCCCCAGTGCAACCTGGGCTGAAGCGGTCATGAGTTGCGTAAGAGCACTTGTGTGCTTTCATGCATTTTCTGTTATAATAATAATAATAATAATAATAATGATAATAATAAAAATAAATTTTATTTATACCCCGCCCTCCCCAGCCAGAGCCGGGCTCAGGGTGGCTAACACCAGTAAAATGACAGTACAACATAAGGGGGGGGGGAACCAATTTAAAATACAGGTTAAAATGCAATTTAAAATGCAGCCTCATTTTAAAAGTAGCCCATAGATCAAAACCATACGGGGAGGGAAACATAAGGGTCAGACTGAGTCCAAACCAAAGGCCAGGCGGAACAGCTCTGTCTTGCAGGCCCTGCAGAAAGATGTCAAGTCCCGCAGGGCCCTAGTCTCTTGTGACAGAGCGTTCCACCAGGTTGGGGCCAGTACTGAAAAGGCCCTGGCCCTGGTTGAGACCAATCTAACCACCTTGCGACTTGGGACCTCCAAAATGTTGTCATTTGTGGACCTTTTGATTGGCTTGTGCAGAAGAACTTCCTAGTGGATTCTCCCACAGGGTTGCATGAGAGCAGTGGTTCTCTGTGGGCTTGAGGAACAGACACAGCCTGTTGGGTTGGAAAAAAACAGTGGTGGGGAACAGGGGCAGAACTTTTATTGCTGTGCATGAGTCTCATTTGCTTGCACTGCTGGAGGGAGCAAGATGCAATACCAACAGCACCAAAGGGGCATGCAGGCAAACTCAGGTTGCAACCATTCTTTCCTGGGTGGGCATACCAAACCTAGTATGTGTATGTTTCCCTGGGGCACAGTGTTGGTATCAGGGTGGATAAAAATCAATGATTTTTAAAATATATATATATTTTAAAAACAGATTTTTAAATTTAAATTGGATTTTTTAAAAATTTAAATTGGATGTTTTTGATTTAAATTGGATTTTTAAAATAAAATGCTTTGGAGGAAAAATCTTTCTAAAGATAGTTTTCTATTTAAGTTACATTATAGTCCAAAGGCTATTCATCAGGAAATAAGAATTTGTTTTAAGTTTTTCATGTGTGCTGAAACTCAGTCTAAGTTTTTTTTTTTATTGTTTAACCACATCAGTTAACAAACATGGATACCTATGCTATAATGTTATTGTTTTAGTTAAATAAATTGTTTAAATTGTTATTAAGGAAGTGATTATTTTTCTCCTTCCAATAAACTACAGCAGAAAAGTTGTCCAAATTTAAACAGTTAACTTGTTAAACCTCACAACAATTTCATAATTATCTATGTATTTCTAAGAGTATAACCAAATCAGTCATTTTTGATATAACTATAAAAACTACTCTGAAAATTTATTATTTCAAAAATGAAACCTTCCTCTGGTTATCAATATTAAGATGATACCAGCAAGAATGAGTCTTTCTGTAAAAAAATGATTTAAATCAAGTCTTACTGAATCGTGATTTAAATCAATTTGATTTAAATCAAATCCACCCTGGTTAATATACAATTAGTCCAGGATGCATTCTTCCAGAATGGTGGAAATTTATTTGTATGGTACCTATGCTTGAGCCATAACAGGCTATCTAGGAACTGGGTACATTTTGCATGCAGGTAGTCTGTAGCTGTTTGTGAGATTGATCTCCAGAGAATACTGATCAGTTTACCCTAGGAGGACTCAGCTGCCCTGTTGTGGAAAGTTTTCTGTAATGTTTGACAAAGGGAGGGCAGGTATGCTAAGGTATAATGGATTTGCTAGACGTTGTTTTGCACCAATTTTTCTGCTGGCGTCTTAAGCAGCCTATGACTGCAGAGCAGAGAAACTGCTAGGCAAAGTGATAGAGAAACACTACATTTGGTGTGCAAAACTTTTGTTGTCCAGGATGAAATGACTTCAAATTTGGGTCTGACCACAACGAAGGCTTTGACTATCCTGAGAGACCAGCTGTCGGCACTTCTGGAGGGGCATCAGAAGGAAAGGAAGAAGGTGATTTCCTGGAAGGTAAGCACGGCATTTTGCTGCATGTCGGTGAGTTGTTTTCAAGAAAACGTTACGTATTTCTTTGTAAGGTAAATTTTGCAGACAGATCCTTGGAGAAAGCAAGACTTTTCCCATTCCTGAAAGGTGGCTCTTCTGAAAGGTGGCACTTAGCTGCTTCCAAAATGGGCAGCTGGAGCTGGAGCCGTGATGGTGGTGCCAGTTCTCCTGATGTTGTGGGACTATGGCAGCAACACCAAGGGCAGAGGACTAGAAGAAGGTTGGGCACTTCCAGGTTGCTGTGTACCCCAGCACAAAGAGGCCTGCCTCCTTCCTCACCCAGCCTGGTGCCTTAATCTGAGTATTCAGAGCTAGTGGTGGTGGTTCTAGGGACCCCGCCCCAGTGGCCTTCCCTACTGTGACCACTTCACAGAACCATTAGTGGAACTGTGAATTCTTTGCTCCTCTGCAAAAGAGCGTGTTCAAGTGTTCAGTGGTGCTGACATGGCGCTTCATATCATCTACAGTGGTACCTCGGGTTACAGACGCTTCAGGTTACAGATGCTTCAGGTTACAGACTCCGCTAACCCAGAAATAGTACCTCGGGTTAAGAACTTTGCTTCAGGATGAGAACAGAAATCGTGCGGCGGCGGCACAGCAGCAGCGGGAGGCCCCATTAGCTAAAGTGGTACCTCAGGTTAAGAACAGTTTCAGGTTAAGAACGGACCTCTGGAATGAATTAAGTTCTCAACCCAAGGTACCACTGTATACCTAAATGATAGAGAATTGTCTATTTACTTATTTTATTTAACCGAATTTATATACAGCAGTTTACAGGAAATGTTGAAATTATAAATGAAAAGCAGTTAAAAGCAAGTAATAAAAACATTTGAAAGGTTATTAAAATTTAAAAGGTTAAAACGCGACAACACCTGCATGTCTGGATTGGCTTGCCTAAAGAAAAATGTTCTAAGCAGATGCTGAAAAGTCTGTAGCAAAGGTGCCTGCCTGCCAGATGTCAATAAGCAGGGAGTTCCAAAGTATAGGTGCTGCCACACTAAAAGATCAATTTCTTAAAACTGCAGAAACACACATTATGTGGCACCTGTAACAGTGCCAGGTCTGCAGATACATTCAAGTTGGCACATATGGGGTAAGGCAGTGCAGCAAGTGAATTAATCAGAGATCACCTTGGTAGACCGTGTTCATTTCCAGTGGTGGTAACGTCTGTCGCTGCCTCTCTCTACTACTCTCTCGTCAGCCGCTTTAAGCAAAGCCTAGGTTCCATTTTGTGTTTGTTTGTTTTTTAATATTTTATTAAGGGTTTTCTTGTTTTACAGTGTAAGTATAATGCCTCGTATTTTTTTTTTTCTTCCATGTAACAATTTTACAAATCTGTTTCATTTGATGAGGCATTAGGGAGAGAAGAAAAGAAAAAAGAAAAAAAAAAAGGAAAGGGGGTGGAGGGAGGGGAGATGGTACCAAATAGTATGGGAAACAGCCCTACTAGAAAAATTAACTAATAAACTGAAACTGACACGGGGACAAACAGAAGAAGACACCTTCACCCCGGTATGGCTCCCCTTTATCACATACACAGCCCAACAGGACAACGACAATAATCCACCAACAGCATACAAATCAATATGGCTAACCTGATCCAAAACACCCACCCACCTCACTCACACACGAAAACAAAGATCACCACAGCCAATCACAAACAAACAATCACACCCTAGGCCAACCCCAACCTCTCTCACCACCAAAGGAACACAAGTGAACAACACAAGCACGCTGACACCAAACTCTACATACATTAAGCATAACAGGTTCCATTTTGTTGATGTAGTCTCTCTCCTCCTTTGCACTTCCTTTTCTTTTTGGTAGGAGGTGTGGCGAGCCAGTTTCCTTCACCATGGCAACCGCTGTTCCTGTTTCCATTGGCCAGGGGCATCCCTGATGCTGCTGACAGTGCTGATACTATTATGCTGTTATGGGAGCCAACCACAAGGAAGGTATGCTATCTCATTGATCGTTTTACTGCAATATTCTGTCCATAAATGACCCTGAAAGCTGCTAACATTCAATCATTAACAGTTCCATAAAACAGTAAAAAACAGCAACAAACAGTCGCAAACAAAACTCCAAACCAGATCACACCAGATGATTGAAACCAATAACCAGTTTCCACCTAGGTTGTGGAAGTGTGTTTGCCTAGTGTCTAAAGATAGACAGGGAAGGAGCCAAATGTATGCTCCAAACCAAAGAGTTCCATAAAATGTGCAGATCACCAATAAGATCTCATCCTACAGACCCACCAATGATGGAACACGGAACAGGGCTTCTGTTGAAGATCTAAGCACATTGGTGGATTTGTAATGGAGACAAAGTGGTCTTTTGGCTTAAACCAGCAGACTTGTCAGGGCACCTACCTAATTTCTCTCTGACCTCACATTATTTCCCTCTTCACTGGTTTATGAGACGCACTCATATGGTTTTTTTGTTGGAAGGATTCCTGCAGGGCACTTGTTCAAGTGTTGTCAGGCTTCAGGGAATCGGCTTCCTTCCCTCCTTTGGCAGTACATAAGTAGAACAAAGAGTCTCTTACCAGTTAGAAACTTTAATGATCACAGCGAGAGAACAAAGAATCCATTCCTAGGAATGAAGGTGCTCCCAATTAAGGGTTACACCCACTTCCTCTATAGTCACCCATGTCACTACCGCGTCTTGTACCCTGATCTCTCAACCACTGTGCTTTCTGTGCTGCCGCCTTATCTGTTCTCCTTGACCTTGGGCTGAGCGCATGGACGCTTTCAAGCAACAGTGCATCTGTTAACTCTCTCTTTCCCTGTTCTTCTCCTCCTAGCTGTTCCCCATCCAGTACTTCCCAGCTTCTGCCTTTTGAACTATGTCCCTCTGCAAACCACTGTTCCAAATCTATACTGTCCCACTGCTCCTGGGAAGATTCAGGATCCTGATCAGGAACAGGGGGAGGGGGAGGCTCCTACCATTCCTCCTCAGTGCAGCCCTCCTCCGCTTGGTCCTTCCAAGTCCGGGATGGACATCCAGTTCAGCATAGAGTGCTTGGGCTGCCAATGACTGGCTTTGAAAAGGTTATTGGGTGGTTTTTTTGTTTTGTGTTTTAATATAGCTGCTGGCCCAAGGAGATTTCTAACAAGCAGAAGGATTGGGGACGTTTTTAACCTGCTGGAAGCCCAGCCAGATGGGCAGGGTATAAACAATAACTATTATTACTATTATTATTATTATTATTATTTGAATTTATTAAAGGAGCCCTGTCCAGCCTTGGCAGTCTTCCTGTGTGGCATTATGTCACGAGTCAGATGACTGCAACTGAATTGCATATTTAGATGAACGAAGGAATATTTTTACATGTCACCCATGTGGGTGTACAGGGTGCCAAAGCAACAACTGATGAACATTTTGCTTTTAATTTTACGAATATGATGGCAGTGTTTAATCCAGACCCCTCAAAGGATTTTTAATGGGTTTAGCGATCCTGATTTGAATTAAGCTGGATAATACAGACCAGCCTAGAAGGTGCAAAAGGTTCCGTGCTCTTGTCAGTAGCTGGTGGGGTGGGGTGCAGGAGGTGCTTGCCTGACCTCCCAGCAGGTGAGTTGCTGTTTCTTACTGGGAGAAGCAAGGCAGCAGGGAGAGCAGCATGGTGCAACTGGACCAGCAGAAACACTGGGCCGCCTTGCTTGGTGCATTTGCACCCCACTGCATCCTTGCTTGTCCCTCCCACTTCCAGTAAGCAGCATAGACTCGCCTGCCAGGAGCTCATGTTCTGTAAGTGCCTCTGCCCCACCATGCCAGCTGCTCTTGGGCTAGAGACTTTCCTTCTTGCGACTCCTGCCAGGACAGCCACATGGGGGCGTATATTTCCTTACTTTATTCAGCTGCCTACAACCTCTGATGTTTTGCTTTGAACAGTGAAGGTTCTGAAATTGTGAACGCCTTGGCCCTGTTCCTCTTGGTGCTGCTCGACGTCCTCTTGATTGGACGGCAAGAGAGGCTAAAGCGCCAAGAAGTCGAGAAGAGACTCCGGGACATCATTGGCAGGATAAATGGTGAGGCCGCCTCTCTCCCCACACTGCCCCTCACTCCTGTTTGCTATCCTGTGTAACCACATCCTCGCCGTAATTTTAGTGCCTACTGTCCATTAGTTTTTATGTAATGCCTTAAAAAGCAAATTCTTAATTAGGGGCAAATGTTGCTTTCATATCATGGTCGTATGGAATCTTGTCCCTTTAACACCCCAGAACTGTCCTTGTCTTCCATCACAACCACAGCTGTCAGTTCTCCCCCTACCATACCTTCATAGTCTACCCTTATGACTTATTCACAGGACAAATGTACTAGGCTAGGTTTGCCCTTTCTTCCCCTCTCTCATTTAGCACCCCGTTTTTCCAGCAGCCAAGTGTATTCTCTCCTCTTCCAGATTCCCAACACAAAAGCTTAACACCACTTTTCACCTTCCAGTAGCACCTTAGAGACCAACTAAGTTTGTTACTGGTATGAGTTTCGTGTGCATGCACACTTCTACAGATACACTGAAGATACAGTTTCAGTTGTTCTCTAAGGTGGTACAGTTCTCTAAGGTGGTACTGGAAGGAATTTTTTTATTTTGTTTTGACTACGGCAGACCAACACGGCTACCTACCTGTAACTACCACTTTCACCTGTACATCCTCGCACTATCAGGGGAATGGGGGAACTGTTTTCCCCATTGTCATTTGCAGCAGCCTCCTTTCCTTGCTGCCCCCACCGCTCCCCACTCCACCCTGTCCACTCTCCCATAGGCAAATACATACACTGATTTTCCAAAGATGTGGAGGCTCCTGCTGCCTGCCCTACAGGGGGAATACTTGAGGACAGCTGCTGGAAGCCACACGGTCTGTGTGAGGATCGAACCAGAAGTGACATTAACTGTGCACTTTCATGATTTAGGAGAATGTAAATAGCAGCTGCAAGGGGGCTTGAGTAGCAGTTTGACTACAGGGAGTGGAAAGAGAGGGGGAGAAGGAGTTTAACTTCTTCCCTACCATAGTCTTGATGAAAGTCGTGCCCTGGAGCTGCATTGGTACCAGCGGAGGCTTGCTTCCTGGTGCAAACTGCAGCTTCAGGAGGGTGATCTTTGTCAGGACTGCTGTGGGGCGGTCCTTATAGTTTCACTGCTACCCAAGCACCACCTTTGCAGATACTGTTCACATTTTTTAAAAGGTGCATTCATGCAATTAAGGCAATCCATGCACTAAAATGCATCCAGAATGGATTCCTGCCGTAGTGGGGGATGTGACTTCTCACCCAAAGCCCACCCCCTCTGGCCATGGCACCACCATACCTCTCCTGCTAATCTACTTTCCAGATGCCTTGAAGGATGGCAAAGAGCTGAGCTGGACAAACTCCATGTACCCTGACCTTCACATGCCCTTTGCCCCCTCCTGGTCACTCCACTGGGTCTACCGGGACGGCCATCTTGTCAATCTTCCAGTCAGCTTGTTAGTAACGGGTGATGTCGTTGCCCTGAGGCCAGGGCAGGAGTCCTTCACTTCTCTTAGAGGGATTAAGGTAACTCAAGTTTCTTCTCTCTTTGCACCAGGGTCCTAAGTATTATAAGGGCCAGTGCTTTTTTTCCAGCGGGTATTCAAGGGCACCTTCTTTTGGTTAAAAAGTGTGACACCTACTGTAACAACTTCATGGTGAAACAAAATAAAATAAAAATAACAAAAAATAAAATTCCTTCCAGTAGCAGCTTAGAGACCAACTAAGTTAGTTACAGGTATGAGCTTTCGTGTGCATGCACACTTCTTCAGATGCACGCTTCTTTCGTGCATGCACACGAAAGCTCATACCAATAACTAACTTAGTTTAAGGTGCTACTGGAAGGAATTTATTTTATTTTATTTTATTTATTTTATTTTGTTTTGACTACGGCAGACCAACATGGCCACCTACCTGTAACTAGAACTTCATGGTGACTATCGGCACCTATTTTTCTAGGGGGGGGGAAACTGGTAAGGGCTGTAAAGTATGTGAGAACTGTGATTTAGGTCTTTGGTGAGAGATAAGAAGTTGTGCAAAGAATGGAAGACCCAAGCTGTGTATGTCTGAAATCTTATTGGTTCCCATCATCCCTGAGCTTTTGGCCATGCTGGCTGGGGCTGATGGGAGCTGCAAGTCACAAACAACTGGAGCGCCACGGGTTGCCCACCCCGGTTTAGAGAGTTAGTCAGTAAATGGAGATGTGCTTGCCATTCAGATAAGCAGCCCAGGCAGGGCACAACATGGCATTTAATGCTCAGAAGCATTATGTGTATCTGAAATGAGTACAATAGTGTAGGGATTGCCATGAGTTGGCAATATATAAATTCTGTTGCTTTAAGAAGCAAGAGTTCTCCAAAGGATCCCTGAGTTTGCCCGTTTTCAGCTTTTGTCTCCCATTCTTCTAACAGGATGATGAGCACATTGTCCTGGAGCCTGGGGATCTCTTTCCCCCCTTTTCTCCTCCACCATCTCCAAATGGGGAGGTGAAGAAGGGACCTCAGAATCCACAACAGTATCGGCTCTTCCGTGTCACAAAAACACCAGTGATTGACAATGTCAGGTAAGTTCAATGTGAGGACAGTCTGTTACTGAAATTTGAAGTAAGGTAGCAGAATGGATGGAGAATTCATCTGAAACAGGGCATTCTTAGTGGTGGCTTCCTGGCTATGGAACGAACTCCCAATGAAAATAGAGCAGCCCCCCTTTTCATATGTGTTCAATAAACATGCAAAAACCTTTTTGAAAAAAATATTTAGTTATCCAGGCTTTGGGCTGAGAGTTTTATGACATTTTTACACCGCTGGCTTTAACTGTTTCCTTGAATATATGCTATAGTGCTGCTTTTAAATTGTTTTCATCTGATTTTTGTGATCTGCCCTGAGCTCCCTTTGGGGAGGAAGGACAAGTTACACATTTGAAATAAACAAATAAAATATGTTCAATCTATCCTGTGTTCAGTTATAACCACAAGAATACATTATAGTCATAAAAATCTCTGCCGCACAATATTTAAGTATTGCCATCTGACAAATCAACTCTTTGGATGGAATATACCAGTCCCATATAGTGGTTTGCTGTATAAAGCTGGGAGGTAAAAGAAAGAAAGCAATAAATACCTGGAACTTTGCAAAATCCTCTGTAAATATTTTGTTATGTTTCAGGTTATGTTTAGACATGGCTTTGTCACGTTCCGTGACTGCTCTGGATAACGAAAGGTTCACTGTACAGTCGGTGATGCTCAAGCTTGCCGTTCCCATTGTGCTGGTACGTCCTATTGATGAGCTGCTTTTTGTGACCAGGCTTGGTCCAATCAGGTTCCAGGTGGCTGGGACCATTGCATTTGACTACAACTTCCTGTGACCTGAGCAGTTCTAACTCATGCAGTAGGTTCTTGATTGGTTTTGGGTATCGGTCATACTCTTTGGAGCTCTGCATTCAGTGGTAGAATATTGGAATTACTTGGTTTGTTCACAGAAGAGAATTTGGCAAAATCCATGGATTATCATGGCAAACCCTGGGTTCTTAGACTCCAGTTTATATGTAAAGTATGCATCATCTTTAGGCAATTTTTTTTTTTAGGCAAATGAAGTGAACAGGCTCCATTAAGTAATGCATTTTTTGTCACATCCAAAATTAGTCACTACTTATAGGGCTTGGGATGGCTCAGTTGGTAGAGAGCATGAAACTCTTAATCTCAGGGTTATGGGGCAAAAGATTCCTGTATTACAGGGGCTTGGGTTACATAAACCTTGTGGTCCCTTCCAATTCTACAGTTCTATTCTTTTTTCTTTTTTCTTTAGATTTAGATTTTTAAACTTTTATTTCCAACACAGTTGTAGGACACCTGCTTTGCATGCAGAAGGTCTTGTATTCAGTCCATCATCTCCAGGTAGGACTGGGAGTGTCCCCTGCCTGAGACCCTGGAGAGCCTTCTGATGGTTGGTGCTGAGCCAGTTCGACGTATGCTCTTTGGTGTTAGGCAGCTTCCTGATCAGTTCTGGGAGACATTTACTTTTTTCAAATGGCTTGGGCCATTGAGGCTCTGATTGCTTTCATGTAATAATAACCAGAAAGTGTTTCTGTAGTGTTTTAAGTGATATAGCTACACCTATCATAGTGATTTACATATATGGGCTTCTAATGCTGTCTCCTTTCCTTAAACGGCAGATTGGTTTCCTGATCACCAATGCCATACGCTTTGTTTTCATGGCTCCTGGAGTTGTCCCTTGGCAATACACATTGCTTCAGCTGCAGGTAAAATAGAAGAATGTGTTTTTATTTTCTTTGAACTTCACTTAGTTTCCTAATATCAGGAAAGACATACCTTTCTGGGCTATACTGGGGTGTGTGTGTGTGTGTGTGTGTGTGTGCGTATACATGCTTGATGCAAATCCGCCTAGCTATGATGTGGATGCAAAATTGATTTTAAACACTAATTCACCAAGAAGCTTCTGTGGCCTGAATGTAGTTTACCTTCTGAAGGGCTCTTCACTTCTGTTCTTTATTTTTCCTGTGGGGATATTTGTCCTCTGTTAGTGTTTTCTGGTTTAGCCTGTGTCTAGAAACATCTCTCCTCTTGGACTTCCATATGCTTGTTTTGATTACGTTTCCTTTTGCATCTGAGATTCATATGGAAACTGTAGCTTTTCCTCTCAGTTTAAAAGTACCATGATGGGCTTGTAGGTGATCAGCACTTTACTGTATTTTTTGCTCTATAGGACGCACTTTTCCCCCTCCAAAAATGAAGGGGAAATGTGTGTGCGTCCTATGGGGTGAATGCAGGCTTCAGGAAGCTATCCGCAAGCCTGCGGAGCCTGGTGGGAACTCCTGTGGGCTCCGAAGGCATGCGGATAGCTGCTTGCAGCCCGAAGTCCGGGGAGCGTGGCACTGCACATCCCGGGCTTAGGGCAGCTATCCGCAAGCCTGCAGAGCCCGGCGAGTTCCCGCTGGGCGCCGCAGGCTTGCAGATAGCTGCCCTAAGCCCGGGGTGCGCAGCTGGCTACAGCGCCGCGCTCCCCGGGCTTCGGATAGCAGCAAGCTCCGGGAGTGATGGCGAGGTTGAGCACAACCTCGCCATTGCTCCCGGACCCGTTCTGGGGGCTGGGGTCGGGGGAAGCTCGGGCTTCCCCTGCCCCCAGCCCCGCAAGCTCCGGCAGCGATGACGAGGTTGAGCGCAACCTCGCCATCGCTCCCAGAGCTTGCGGGGGGGGGGGGAATATATTTTTTTCTTTATCCCTCCCCCCAAATAAGTGCGCCCTATGGGCCGGTGTGCCCTATAGGGCGAAAAATACGGTAAATCTACAGAGGAACACTGATCATCTGCAGCCCATACATGTCCAGACAGAATAGCAGAAGTGGCCTTGGAAGCACAGTGATGTTCATTTAACCTCGTCTCTTCTTTACGTGTGTGTGTGTGTGTGTGTGTGTGTGTGTGTTTCTTTGCACACCTGTCCATTGATCTTGAGCGCTGGACACATCTTGGAAGTATAAGTAATAATGTTCTTGTGAGCAAGCGGTTCCTGCTCACTGGGGTGTGTGTGTGCTGCTGTTGGGGAAGTGACGGAGCCAATCTTCAGCTATACTAACTGGAGACCTGGAATGCCTTCACAGGTCAATGGGGTCCTGCCCATCCTCCCGCTGCTGTTCCCTGTCCTGTGGATTCTTGCCACTGCCTTTGGTGAAGCCAGAGTCCTGGCCCAGATGAGCAAGACCTCACCCACTTCCCTGGTAGGTACTTCTACAACATCATGTTGTTGGGAAGAGGGTGGACTGGGTAAAGGCAATTCTGGACTACTGAGACAAGAGGGGAGTTCACAAATGTTTCCTAGGTCTGAAAAATACAAATAAAGTGGGCCTGTGTTTTTCCATTTTGCCCTGTGAACCTTTGAAACTGGATCAGTTGTGGGTACAAGTGGAAGTATTGCCATGGGGTGGGGAGACGAACGTAGTAGTAGTAGTAGTAATAGTAGTAGTAGTAGTAGTAGTAATAATAATAATAATAATAATAATAATAATATAGTATTCTTTATATGCCACCCATCTTCCAACAGAATAGTTGGAAGTAGAACTGACACGGGTCTGTTAGGTTTGGGGAATGGGCAAAATGGGGGTCGTAGGAAGGCCTGATGGACAAGCTGCTGGGTGCTCTCAGCTCTGAATAATTTCTCCGAAAGGCTTGAAGAACAGAGATGGTAGGTCCAAGTGCCTGCTTGCCTGTCGCAGCCAGTATTTGGGCTCTAGCTTTTGACTGTTCTGCAAAGTCTTCTTAATAATTGTCTAATATCTATAAAGCCAGATTTTGTGTGGGTCCCCCCCAATCTCTGGGGTGCAAGAATAATAGGAGAGGCTTTTTATCTTCTGTGTGAAGGGAGAAAGGGGGCAGCTGGTTCATCTGTCAGTTGATTCCTACCACTCCAGATGTTACTTCTGTCTCTTCCATTCACTGCCCTCTTCTCTCTCTCTCTCTTCTCCATTTCTGCTTGCTGCAGGCATGTAAAGCTTAAGTTCCTTCTCTTCCTCTTCCCCCTTTCCCCACCTTGTTGCCAGCACCTCCATGTTCCCTGTCACCCACACTTGTGTTCCCAGTTGTTTTCATGTTTGCTTTCTCTATCCTGCCAGTTCTTTCCCCCTCTGTGATTAAATTTCAGATGTGAGTCTGCATCGCTGTCACCTGAATGCTTGTTTGTGTCTTAGTTCCATCTTGACTTAGAGTAGCATCCTCTCTTGTATCTATTTCCCCCCTAATCTGTTTGGAATATAGCAGTTACAGCCCTTTCCTCCTTGATCAGGCTCTTGGATCATGTGTCCTCCTGTCTTCTCCTGGCCTTCCCTTCACCTATTGGATCTGAGCTCTTGTTCTCTCATTCTGCATGATGCTGTTCCTTTCTTTCCATCACCTTTCCCCCAGTTTCCTCTTCAAACCATCTTGTGGGCCACCTTTGTATTTGACGCTCCTCCTGACCATTTTGAATGGGGGTAATGTACCCAGTTCAGATAAAATACTATCATCTTCTACATCGAGACACCAGTCCAAGATGAACCTCGAGTTTCCTTCACCGATTCCATCTCTCGAAGATACTCAGAAAAAAGGACAGTGTCATTTGGGTTCTAATTCTTGACTTGGACAAAGCGTAGCCAAGGCAGGGTTCTGGATTCTGTTCAGGTCCTGCAGAGCAAAGCCCATTTCTCATCCATATCTTCCACTGGTGAAAAAATATTTTCCAAGGGATGTTCCTCATGCATCGTTTCTCAGCACCTTGATAGTAACCAATTTGTTCTCTTGCTGCAGCTGGCTAAGTTCTCAGAGGACACACTGAGCAGCTACACAGAGGTGGTATCTACCCAGGTACTATTTTATTAACCAGTCTTGCATCTTGTTCTTGTGGTGTTGCACAGTACCGTAAGATCCTCTCCATCCTCTCTCTCTGTGATCTGCTTGCCCACTTGTGCTTATATCCTGCTGCTGGTGTCTCTCGCTTTGTTGGCGCTTTCGTTTGCTCCTCCTGCGCTTCGCATGCCGGATGCACACTTCCCCACCCCCCCATGCTCTTTCTCATAGCAGATGCTCACAGTTCCCTTTGATTGTCTGAGAGCGAAAGGCCTTGTGATTCAAGCCTGCAGTTGCCTAGAATGTTTAAAATCTGAATCTTAAACAAGATGAGTTTCAAATCGTATATTGATTGCCCTTCTGGGTGGAAATAGCTGACTGAGAGAGACTGGTAAGTATCACAGGGACTTGGACAGACTTTCATATAGACAAATCATCGAAATCAAAGTAGGAAGAGGAAGAATGGAAATCATGCTCATATGTTTTCATTGAATGGGACAGGGGGAAAACAGAAGGGCTGGGATTTCTAAGTTGGCCCTGGAGCCTCTGTGTTGCAGTCTATTTTTGTAGTTAGCTCTGCTGATGTTGTTGAACTGCAACTCCCATCAGCCCCAGCCAGCATGACTAGTGGCCAGGGCTACTGAGAATTTTAGTTCAGCAACATCTGGAGGGCCACAGGTTCTCCACACTTGGGGTGGCACCTTGACCACCTCAATATGTCTGCCCTTCTCTGCAGCTGTACTTTCATAGATGCTCAGACTTCATCACAATGAACTCCAGAAGGCAGTTTGTCCTTGCTTCACTCTCGCCCACCAAAAACGTAATTTAGTCAAATGGAATCAAAATGATTTCTTGGCGGCACGTCTTGCTTTCCTCAGTCAGAAGCAAGGACCAATTTGGGCTGCTCAGTGACTTCCGTAGTGACTACACCAAGGATTGGGTGGGTGGTTGGGAAATACTGTGGCAGTAAATTTTCTTGGTAAATCTTCAATAAATTGTTTCCCAAAATTGAACCCATCTATAGCATTTAACTGATAATACTGATGATAAGAATACACTGTGTTGGCTGCCTATTAGTTAGTGAGCCAAATTCCAGGTTTTGTTACTAACATTTAAAACCCTAAGCAACTTGGGACCAGGATATCTGGCAGACACAGACCAGGCCAATCTTTAAGAACTTCTGAGGAGACCCTGCTGGTCATTCCATGACTATTGGATTGCCAATAGTCAGTCAGTTCATTGTGTTTTAGCAGACAGCCAATATACACATGAAAATAATAAATGATGCAGTGGATTGTCACCCTATGACAACATGG
Organism: Podarcis filfolensis; assembly: GCF_964270895.1. Classification (NCBI taxonomy): domain Eukaryota; kingdom Metazoa; phylum Chordata; class Lepidosauria; order Squamata; family Lacertidae; genus Podarcis; species Podarcis filfolensis. Next base: position 90,334,932 of record NC_139605.1, on the reverse strand, counting down.
AAGTGGGCCTTCTTGGTGTTAGCACCTACTCTTTAGAATGCCCCCCCCCCCCGGTAATTAATGTGACGAAGAGGATAATGACTTTTAAATGCCTCTTGTGCTTGTGCTTTATTAACTTGTTTTTAAGATATTCTGTTGTATTTTAATTGGGTTAAGTGGTATGAAATATTGGAAATAAATTCATTATAGCCTGCTTTTCCACCAGTTTGCCTCCAATATTAGATTGTGTCTTTGCTCCTTAGCAGTGTTCTCTGAGCATCCCATAATACGGGACTGAACAATAAAACCACAATGCGGCATGGAATCCATCGAGTGAACCTTATAAATGAAATCCCATGCTACAAGCATTTTGTACAACCTGTCTATTGATCATCTCATTGAGTTTCTTCAAGCACCAGCTCTCTTGTTTATGTACAGCAGGCTTTACCTTCCTTCCTTCAGAAATGTGAAGCAGCGCACTTTCCTGTAGTCCTGCCTTTTCTGGAAATGGATCTCATTTCACAATGAACTGAAACTCCTTGCCTCTTTTCCTTCACTTTGTGTATCCATTCATGTCCAATTCCCCTCCTTTTTTTTGGCAGGAAATGATGCGGTGTATCTGGAGCCACTTCCTGCATGTTCTGAAGGGCAGGTCTCCAACCCTCACCTTCACCTCTAGTTTGCTTCACAGCCTGGGATCTGTCACAGTAAGTATGCTTGCAAGGAGTGATCTGACAGTGAGCATCCTAGTTGCAGGGTCTGCCTGCTGGGTCCTTAGGTTTCCTGTTTCTTTTACAGGGCAAGGGCTATAGCTCAGTGGTAGAGCATATGCTTTTCCAAGTCGGGCTGCAGATGTCCTCTTGTCTGAAATCCTGGAGAACATTAAGCTAGATAGGCCAATTGCCTGACTCCATATCATGGCAGCTTCCAAAAGATTCTTCTAAATCCCATGAGGGCGTCTGTATTGTTAGCTGGATATTTCTGAGTTAGTGACTTAGATAATACATTCAGCTTGACCCTAGTGTCTGAAACACAGGAGGTCAGATTTCTGCAGTAACCTTGGGCAAGCTCTTACGATCTGGATGGACTAGCTAGCTGTTTCTTGCTTCAAGCAACTGACAGTAGTATCTGCTGGTCAGGGAAAAATGTGATAGACCCAAGCACTTTCTTTTTAGATTAATCACATATAAATCTGAACTTACTGTTTTGTGCCTTGGAAGCATTTACACTCCAAGTACTCATTCTAGAGTTGTGCCTTCTGCCCTCTCTCTTTCTTTTTTTTGGTAGCATTCCTCATTCCTGCACATAGCATAGATAGTTTTCAGGAGATTGTCCTATGTGGAGCAGCCTGGGAAACCTGCGGCAGTGAGTCATAAAGGACACTGACAAGGGTCACATTTTGCTTTCTTCAGCATGAATGCGTCTTGGCCTTAGATGGCTTATCACTAAACTGGGGAGGCTGCTTGCCACTGAGCCATCCTATCTTTAAACTATCTTGTGGTGGCACCTGCACATTAAACTGACAGAGATGTTGAGGAGGTTAGTGCTGTATTTGGTAGCATTAAGGGAAGTCTCCAGGGATGGGAGGCTACTCAGAAAGGGCCTTTCCTTCTGCTATCCATTGTGCTTGAAGGCTGAGGTGATACGGCTGATATTTATCTGCCTCGGTGATTCATGCACAGTCTTGCCAATAGTTTTTTGTGTGTCCCTGGGGTGTTGTGGGATGTCTTGGGCCTGTTTTTAGGTGCTTTGCTGTGTGGATAAGCAAGGAATTCTGTCCTGGCCTAATCCCAGTCCAGAGACGGTTTTGTTCTTCAGTGGTAAAGTGGAACCTCCTCATAGCAGCCATGAAGACCTGACAGATGAACTCTCCACACGCTCCTTCTGCCACCCAGAATTGGACGAAGAGGTGAGAGACAGCTTTTTGGACCACAGAGTCTGGTTTGTCAAGAAATTCTGCCTTCTTTTCTCCCCAGTTTCTTATAGAAACCCCTCAACCCTCTTGTGTCTTAACATCTGCCAGAGAGACCCCTTTCAGGCTGTCACCCTCTAGCAGTGCATTACTGGCATCTCCTCAGAGCAGGGCCATTCTTCACAGTTGCCCAACAATTTGGAATGAAGCTTGTTCCTCAGGAGGGTGTACTCAGCCTCATTCTTAGCTGGTATTTTCAGTTAATAAAAAAAACCTGGTCTGCTTTGTCTATCCTTTGATAAACTGCTTCCGGTTTGCTTTCTAATTTTAGCTGACTTTCTATCGTTTTATTGGATGCTATTGGTTTTTATACTGTTACTGCAAAGCGCTTTGTAAATTTTAGTTTTGAAAAGCGGCATGTAAATAAATAAACAAATAAATTATTTGCCACCACTATTTATTTAGTTTGAAAATTTGGGACTTGCTTTATTTTACATAATCAACTCAGTAGTGGCTCCTAGGGGAGGAAAAAGCAACAACAACAAAAAAGACAAAATTGAACAGTAAAAAAGCAGCAATACCATGGTGAACCAACCAACAAAACATTAATAATAATAATAATACATAATTCACACATATACCCCCCTTCATTTCAGTCAGAATGATTAAAACAGTGAGCAACAAATGAATAAATTGGAATTAATATTGGGAATCTGGAGAATCAAAAAGTTCACTCGTCCCCTCATCATCTGCCACAAGTTGTCCACTTTAGTGACCAAGGCAGTTTCTGTCTTAAAACCGGGTCCAACTTCCCCCTTCACCTGGAAGGATAAACCAAGTCTTCTGGGGTCCTGAAGTCGCTAAGTAATGCATTTTTCCTCTTCCTGTTCGACTCACAGGTGTTTCTCTGCTTAACTCTTCTTATGCTGTATTACAGCCCCACGAAAGGGACGCTCTGCTCTCGGGGCCTTTGTCAGACATCGTTCACATCACCAATGAGCAAGACAGAGCGGAGTGGTCTACCGGCAACACCCCAAAGTCTTCTGAGGCTCATACTCACAAGAAGCCAACCGGCCGCAGCAAACACCCTTCGGGATCCAATGTGAGCTTCAGTAAGGACATCGAGGGCGGGGAGGAGGAGCCCATGCAGGTAAGGAATGCCAAAGGCTGCAGAGGTCAGGAGGTTGTCTTGTCCAGTTAGGAAAGGGTGGCGTCCTAGTCTGCTAAGGAGTCATCGGTAGATAAGGCGGGAGGGTAAGAGTTGTGAACATGAGAGAGGAAGAAAGAGCATTTGAAAACTCCTCTTCTTAGGGCAAAAGGAATAAGTGTGTCTTAGGGGAAACTATAAGTGCCTGCTGTCCCAAAGCACCACAGACTGATTTGCATGTGGCTACCTAGCTAGGTTTATGATTTAAGGCCTTGTGCCTATATGTCTGTCTGTAGAGAGACCGAAGGTTTTTCAGGATGCTAATTATTCTGCCAATTAAATTAAAGAGCTCTGAGGGCTGTTTGTAGTTCCTAGGTAGGAAACCAAAGCCCTGCAGATGTCAAGGATGATAGAAGTTGACATCTAGCAACATTTACAGGTCCACAAGTCCTCCACTCCTGCTTTAGGAGAATACACAACAGAGGATGGCAGAACCAATAGGTTAGAGAAGCAGGACTCATTTCATGTGCAAGTTTCTAGTTGAGTGGCTTTGCTGGTCATTGTTATGCAATGTTAGAGCAAGTAAAAAGTTTCTGGTGCCAATCCAGTAGTGCCTGAGTCACTCAAGCCTATTGATTTCAGTGGGTTTAGGCAACATCTGTGTTAAGTCATTGACTTCCCATCCACAACTTCTAACCCAGTCTTTCTCAGCTTTGGGTCCCCAGACATTCTTGAATCACAACTCCCATCATCCCTGACCTTTGACCTTGCTGGCTGGGTCTGATGGGTTTTATAGTCAAAGAGCACCTGCAGTGTCAAAGCTTCCCCACCACTGATGTAGCCTGCAAGTTGTGCACTAACCATTTCTGAATTTTTCTCCCCCTCTGAAAGGGGAATGAATGCTGGCACCTTAACTTTTGACTTTGCGTTTCTTGAATGTTGAGCCAGGTTGAGGCTGACAGCGAGGGCCTGGCATGCGAGGCGGAAGACTTTGTGTGCGATTACCACTTGGAGATGCTGAGCCTCTCCCAAGACCAGCAGAACCCCTCCTGCATCCAGTTTGACGACTCCAACTGGCAGATGCACTTGACCTCCCTGAAGCCCCTGGGCTTGAACGTGCTGCTTAACTTGTGCAACGCCAGCGTGACGGAGCGCCTGTGCCGATTCTCCGACCACCTCTGCAACATCGCCTTGCAGGAGACGCACAATGCCGTGTTGCCTGTCCATATTCCGTGGGGACTCTGTGAGCTGGCTAGGCTCATAGGTGAGGAGGGCAGAGGCGGAGAGGTCAGCTGGTGGGGGGTGCCACTGTAACTTTGCTGTGTGTTAGCACAGGGGACTCTCAACGTATGCGTGGGTTACCTTCTGGGCCCCTGCGCACACAAGTGAAATCATGTAAAATGGGAAGCACCCTCCAAACACTCTTTAAATGCCCTCTTGGCTGTTCTCTCTCTAACCCATGCTATAAATATGCATCCGAGGGGAAAAAGAAGAGGTAACTGATAATCTTGAATCAGTGCTTGAAGTTAGTCCCTGTTTAGGGAAGTTTTTAATATTTAATGCTGTATTGTTTTTAACACTCGATTGGAAGCCGCCCAGAGTGGCTGGGGAAACTCAGCCAGATGGGCGGGGTATAAATAATAAATAATAATAATAATTATTATTATTATTATTATTATTATTATTATTATTATTATTATTAAAAATCCTCAGCTGGAATTGAAGCTCTGGGGCCGGCAGGAGGCTGGAAGTCATGCGGGAAAGCGGCTGTTGCTGTTGCGCTACCCCGCACATTCAGCTGTTAGGCGGGGAGGAGCAGTAGCATAAACAAAGCCCCTGACTCTTTGGGGCCTCATCTGCCCTCACTGACGTCCTCTTTGGGCTCTGGGGGAGGGTCTCCTTGTGAGCCACGAGGACTCGCCAGCTCTCTCCTGCTATTTCCATGTTTGAATTGTTTTATTTATTTCCTGGCACTGCGCGTATACGCATGAATCAATTCTGCTAGGTGGTTATATGAGGCAAGGCAGTCCTTTAGGCAATGATCATAGGCAGAGGAGAATGGCAGATGAACTTGGAGAGCAGCGCCATATTCCTTGGGATTACTGTTGTCCAAGAGTTCGCCTCCCATATTACTTTTTCCCCCCTCCCCCAGGCTTTACACCTGGTGCCAAAGAGCTTTTCAAGCAGGAGAACTACTTGGCCCTTTACCGGCTGCCATCAGATGAGATGGTGAAGGAGACGATGCTTGGGAAACTCTCCTTCATCACCAAAAGGAGACCACCTTTGAGCCACATGATCAGCCTTTTTGTCAAAGACACTACTACCAGTAAGGATACTAACTTGGCGGGATTTTGACTAACATGTGATCAGAAGGATGACCATTAACATACCACCTCTGGGACTGCAATTTGGCTGGCGGCCTAGCCAATCTATTCAGGGCCCTTTGTATGTATTCTTAAGGGAATAGCAAAGGACTTGGGAACGTGGTCCTAAAATATAAGCCAGAACAGGAGGAAAGGCCATTTCCATGCTTCTACAGGGAAGTTACCAATTCTCTCCAGTAAAGGCTCCTAGGAGAGGAGCTATTTCTCAGTGGCTGGCGGGTGTTAGTTTCAACTGAGGCCTTAAGTTGAAATTTGGGGGGTTGTTTTAGTTGCTGCCTAGAACCAGGATATTAAACTATATTGTCAGTCAGGTCACCATGGCTTCTTCCCTGTGTTCCTTCCTGTTTAGTTCAAAGGCTTATGTATGTTCCATACTTGTCTTGGAAGTTTCCAGACTCAGTGAAGAATGAAGAAGCTGAAATTTTATTACCATTTATTTTCAATATGTAAAGCCCCGGAAGACTTACAGTGAATAATAACAGACTTAAAAGCCAAGTTTGTTTAGGTCACACTCCAGCGTGACCAAGAGATGGTGCGTCTCCCTCAGGCAGGCAAACAGAGCAGGCTCTCCAGGACAACGGCTGAACACTAGGAAGCTACTGCTAGCCTTTTTCCTTCAGAGAAGCATAGGAATATATATTTAAAGGCAGTTACCATGTTACAGAGAGGGAAGAGAGATTCGCTTGGGTCTTTCACCTAAAGAGCGCCTGAGAGTTGTCAGTGGGGCACAGTGTTGAGAAGAGGCAGCTCTGCTGGGAAAGAGGGGCAGGCAGCAAACTTTTCTCAGAGACACCGTCTGGGTTTTGTGTACCTGACGCTAAATGGGGGAGAAGTCTTCTTCTTGATCCAAAAGGTGCCCCAGATAACACAGAATAATTGCACTTCCAGCAATAGACTTGCAGCATCTTCCGTCTTTCCTCCCTCCCCATCCTGGCCACTTGTCACATTGATGGGCATGTTGCTAGTACTTGTATAACACTTAGCAAATGGTTTTCGCTCCTCTCCTGGCTCCTGGCAGTTGATCTTCTGCTTTAGCGGTAGATTTTATGATAGACAGAAAAGTTTCTTCTAGCGCCTACTTAAAATGTGTTTAATCACCATTTGTCACATTATCAAATGTACCCAGGGAGCCTGTGGGCGATGTAGAGTGTTAGAAATCTTCACAATAAACCAGCCTGTCAGCAAGCAATTTTTAGAGTTGAGACACAGGTCCACGTTTTTCTCTCTCAGGCACCGAGCAGATGCTTTCCCATGGGACTGCTGACGTCATCCTGGAGGCCTGCACAGACTTCTGGGACGGTTCGGATATTTATCCGCTGTCTGGCTCTGACAGGTAGGCAACCTTATCTGCACAAGTCACCAGCTTCAAAAAACAAACTGCTGGTGAGATTTATGTTTGGGTCGCCTGCGATGTTTGCTTTCTCCAAAGTTTGCTTATGGCTGTGTGCAAGTCATACTTATGGGGCTCTGCTTGCAGAGATCTTCCTGCAGAGGAAGGTTTAGGCTGCCCACAGATGATGCCTTTTCAGAAATCACGGAGCATTGTAGAGCTGCCATTGGCCCTGATACGCACTTGCACTCTTGGTGCCTCTATCAGTTTGCGTCAAGTGGGTTTTTCAGATTTTTGTAATGCTTCATGCTCCCCCTTGTTAAGCCCAAAGAAGCCTGCAAGAGCATGACAAGTGCTGCTGCAGTACAGGTGTGCTTTGGGATGAGCTATGTAGTGGCCAGAGCAAGTAAACCAAGGTTCTTTCCCCACCAATTTCTGGAACAATTTAAAATGCTTTGTGATTATGTACACACACACACACACACACACACACACTTACATCACACATAGAACGCACATCAGTGCAGATTTTGTGTGTGTGTGTGCATGTACATCATTTTACAATTTATTTTAAACAAGGAAAGAGAGAGAAGTGCAAACCATTCAGGTGTTGTAAAGAACTTACAAAGTTTAGCCAAAAGACTAAATGCAAGGTTACATAATCAATATCAGGTACAGGAACAACTAAGTGTCTGTGAAGATTTATATGTGTATATATACACACACATACATATATACACATATAGAATGTATATCTATGCAGGAGTGTGCATTGCGAGCGTACACACACAACTGTCACAGATGTGAATGAATTTTGAATATTGGCCGTGGGGAAACAAGTGCTGACCCATGAGAAGTGTGGAAGGGGTTGATGCACAAGGGCTGTGAACCATTAGTATCAAAGGAAAGATGCTTCAAAATACTCAATAAGGAATGAACAGAAGCCGCTTCCTTGCCTCCTCCCAGCTCCAGTAGATTCTGCCCCTGAAAAGCATGAGTCTGGGCAGTAGTTTTACTAGCCAGGCATGCATTGCGTGCAGACGTTGAGACTATTTTGTGTGTAACGTATCTCTGGTGGCCTTTGTCATTCTCTCTCTCTGCTCTCAGGAAGAAAGTGTTGGATTTCTACCAGCGTGCCTGTCTTTCGGGCTATTGCTCCGCCTTCTCTTACAAGCCCATGCACTGCGCCTTGTCCTCCCAGCTCAATGGGAAGTGCATAGAGCTAGTGCAGGTCCCCGGGCAGAGTGCCATCTTCACGTCCTGTGACCTCCCTGGGACGACGCCCATCAAGCAGAACAGCCGGAGGAACAGCTGGAGCTCCGATGGTAGGTGCCTTGCATCCGTTGCAGATCCTTCCATGCATGCATCTCAGGGCACTCTTCAAGTGACTCCGAGATGGGATACCACAAGATTACGGAAAAATGACCTTAGGAGAGAAGTTTGAGGGCTGTATCCAACTCCGTGTGAGATGAGATGAGATGATTTTCCCCTTCCTCTCCACTCCCCTGTGTGTCCCCCAACCCTCTGGAGCACATTTGAGGATGCAAAGGGGGCTGCAGGGGAAGGGGAAGTTCCATTGCATAAGTAGACGTCTGCTGTGCATGTAACCCATAGGATTTAAAAACCCAGTTGTTGGGTGTAGATGCTTTGAATCAAACAATTCAAATGTGTTTTGCATAAGGATGTGACGTGGAAAGTAAAAATGGTGAGACCCTTGCGCCGTCACAGTGCCTTCCGTGTGACGATCACCAAGAAAATGAAAGAAAAATATTTTGTAAATGGAGAACCTCCGCTAAATAATTTACTTTTAAGCAAGCAAACAAAAAAGGGTGAATCTTAATAGTGTTGACAATTATTAATCCAGTCTTTTTGGAAATTTTCTTTTGGAGGTTAACTGTTTGCAAGATTATGTTTTCTGTGTTTTCACGGTGATCCTTGTATGGAAGGCTCCACGACTGCATAAAGACCTCATTGGCCTTGATCTCCACATCACATCAGGAATTCTCTCTTTCCTCATTGTTCAAGGTCTCAACCTTGTCCCCATCTGACCTGCCAATTGTGGAAGAATCCTGCTTGTCTAAATTTTGACACATTATATTCGGATAGGCTGCCTTGTCATCAGAAAACAGGGCTCATTTGATCCAGCTCCTTCAGATCGCCTTCTTTTCTTGCTGCTTATTAGTTTCAGCAAGGCAAGCTCCTCTGAGTGTCCTTGAGCAGATCAGTAAGGACGAATTCAGATGCCCCGCCTGTCCATGGACAGACCACGGGCCGAATCTTCCAGCCTTGACTTGCTTATTCTCACTTAATATTGGTGCTTGTTGAGAAGAGGTGATAGTTAGCATTCCTAATCCTACCTCTACCTTTCACCAAATGGCATAAAAATGGGAATTAAGAACATTGTGACATTCCTGTGTGCATTCCGTTACTAGCTTTTAATGCTGTGCTATAGGTAACAAACCTCCTCTGTTCCTCAACTTGCCTCATGTTTCCCATCATTTATTGTCCTCTTGCATGGACAATAATTATTTGAGGGATGGGTGGGGTGGGGTGGGGTACACTAACATACCTGATTTAGAAATAAATAAAAATGTTAGATAACATGTGAATCTGTTCTTAGTCAACCCTACATTTGCAATGGAGGCTGACCTGCCCTGTTTCACGGGGAGCTGCATAGCTTTTAATAGATGGGAAGTATCAGCGCAAAGACTAAAGGTTGACTCTGGGGAGAGAATCTTAAGTCTGACATAGGTAAAGGTAAAGGGACCCCTGACCATTAAGTGCAGTCGCGGACGACTCTGGAATTGCAGTGCTCATCTCGCTTTATTGGCCGAGGGAGCCGGCGTACAGCTTCCGGGTCATGTGGCCAGCATGACTAAGCCGCTTCTGGCGAACCAGAGCAGTGCACGGAAATGCTGTTTACCTTTCCGTTGGAGTAGTACCTATTTATCTACTTGCACTTTGATGTGCTTTCAAACTGCTAGGTTGGCAGGAGCAGGGACCTAGCAACGGGAGCTCACCCCGTCGCGGGGATTTGAACCACCGACCTTCTGATCAGCAAGCCCTAGGCTCTGTGATTTAGACCACAGTGCCACCCACGTCCCTAAGTCTGACATAAAGTGGTAGAATTCTGAGCAGGTAAAATGGACTGCATCATTTCTTCAGTCTGCCAGTGGGGTGGGTCACATTTTTGAAGGCTCCCTTTATGGAGGAAACTAACACAGTGGAGAGAGCGATGGGCTCTCGAATGTGACTGGGGCCCTCCAGAGGTTGTTGCACTGCGGCTCTCATCATCCTTGACCGGTAGCCATGGTGCCTGGACCTGATGAGAGTTGTAGTCCAGCCCCATCTGGAGGGCTAGAGATCCCTCACCCCAGGGCTGTGGAAGCATTCTCCTAGATGTGATTACTTTTGTGTGTGGTGTCCTTCACCTGCAGTCTGAAGTGCTGCTGTTTGCTCCGAAGGGCATGTCAGAATGGCTCAAGTGGAGATATTATGTCAATGTTTATTATTACGGCAAACAGCCAGCACACCAAAACCAGAATTTCTGCATAATTCTTTACATAAACAACGAAAACAATCAGTATGGGATTTTACAGTCAATATACTAACTAAGTGGACTTGAAATACGTTCAAGTGGAGAGAATTCTACCACCTTGTCCTGCTGGCTCTGTAGACCAGGCCTTAATGTGTTAAAATGATCCTCATTGTTCTATAGTAGGCATAGGCAAACTCCGGCCCTCCAAATGTTTGGGACTACAATTCCCATCATCCCTAGCTAACAGGACCAGTGGTCAGGGATGATGGGAATTGTAGTCCCAAACATCTGGAGGGCCGGAGTTTGCCTATGCCTGTTCTACAACATGACTATATTAAGTAGAACATGCCCTTTGTATAGCTTTTACCGCTACTGCTTAGAAGTGATGGGCAACTTTTTTTCCCTCTCCCCTTGTGTTCTTGGTGTGTCTTTCTCTTTTATGGGTATGTCTCTGTTCTCCTGGGCCTACTCCTCCTCTGTGTCTCTATATATTTGGCATCTCGGCCTACCTCCACACACTTGCCTTTTCTTCACATGCCCAAAGAAGGGATTGGGGAAGCGATGGAGAAGGAGGACTGCATCCAGGCTCTGAGCGGCCAGATCTTCATGGGAATGGTCTCATCCCAGTATCAGGCCCGATCAGATGTCGTCCGCCTCATTGAGGGACTTGTCAATGCCTGCATTCGTTTTGTCTACTTCTCCCTGGAAGATGAGCTCAAGAGCAAGGTAGGCTTTCCCTTGGCTTACTCTACCACTTCTCAGTGTTCCTGCAGCGGCCATGTCAAAGGCACAGCCACCCCACTCATCCTAGGGCTGGTTCAGATTGCAAGATTATTCCTGGGTTTTTATATATATGTATGTTTCTCCCACTTTGGCTATGCTGCAACCATAGTGCCTTTCCTCCACAGGTGTTTGCTGAGAAGATGGGCCTGGAGACCGGCTGGAATTGCCACATATCCCTGACACCCAATGGAGATGTGCCTGGTTCCGAAATCCCTCCTTCCAGCCCCAGCCATGCAGGCTCCTTGCGTGATGATCTGCAGCAGGGTGAGCAAATAGCCCTAAGGGGAATGGTGGCTGCAGTGCAAGTGTCTGTTCAAAGCAAATCCATCTGACGATTGAACCAAACCCATGAGATTTACAGTCAGCAAGACAGGCACTATTACTAAAGCCAGGCCAAACTTTAGAATAGCTGTTCTATGGGACAGTCCCACTTCGTTAATTTCTCAAAGCCTTACAAGCATTCAACTGGTGAAATTCTCCCCATCTGGATGGGGAAAGCTTTGCCTGTTGAATTCCATGTTGTTCTCAAAGGCAGAGGTACCTTTCTTGGAAACGTTAAGACAAGCCTAGTTATATGCAGAAGCTGTGCCCCTTCTGTCCAATTTGATACCTGAGGTTTTTGCTGCACCCCATCACATCTGTTTAGTTTTTTGTCACCGCTGGGATATGGTTGTCCTGATTTTCAGCCTTTCCACGTAGTACATTCTTTTTGCGGTCTTTTCCGGCGCAGGAGGAAGGAGGCAGGTGCTTTAAAACTCAGCAAAGTTCTGAACTGATACTGCCAGCTCTGGTTAGATGAGTCATTTTCAAAACACCTCTTATTTTAGGAGAACCCAGAAAATCCAAGCTTGCTTTTCCAGGCTGTCACAAAGCCACACGAGGGGCGGGGGTGTGCCTTGTGTCGGCGTTTTGGTGTGAGCCTTCCAAGCTGTAACACTGCTTTCTTTCTCTGTCCTTGCCAGTTTCCCGAGAAGATGCAGAGGGGCTTCTGCTGATGGAGGAGGAAGGACACTCCGACCTCATTAGCTTTCAGCCAACCGACAGTGACATCCCCAGCTTCCTGGAGGATTGCAATAGGGTGAGACTGACAGCAGGACACCTTACTTAGGAACCCAAAGCGTTTGATTGTATCTCCCAGCAATGAACTTGATGGCCGTTGTTGCTTCTCTAAACCTCTTGAGAGGCCGTTTACAGCTTAATCATATCCATGTCTACTCAGAAGTCTGTTCCATTTAGGTCACTTACTTTCAGATGAGTGTGTATAGGATTGCACCCTAACAGTCCGCTTCCTTAAATAATCCTTAATTGACTAAGCCTATATAACAGGAGGCAGCAACTTTTTTTGTTTAAGGATGCAGAGGTAGCTGCTGTGGTGAGGGCATCCTTGCAGCTTACCAGGAGAGGGCTGGGGAGGAGGGCAAAGGTGAGGTTGGAGTTAGGGTGGATGCATTAGTGGGAGCACTGCCAGTGCATCCACACAATCTCACCTTTCCTGCTGCCCTAGCCCTGTCTCAGGTAAGCTGAGGTGCTGCTAGTGTTGAGAGGGTGGCTCTGTGGCTCTGCCCTGCCGCACTGCCCACCGCTGAAAGAATGCAAGCAGGACGAGTTAAGCTAGTGAATTTATAGGGGTATACTAAACTTGAGCAAGCAAGCTGGGGTCACACAATGTGGGGAGTGTTTCATAATTGACATGGTCTGTGATGTGCTGGCACATGTTATTCTTTAGCAGATCACAAAACAATGGGGGGGGGAATACAACACTGGGGGAAATACCACAACATTGAAAACAATGCTTGCTTTCAAAGTATTTCCCCCCCCTAAATTGCTGCCATCTTCCTTAAAGCGAAATGAAAGATAATGCAACTTAAACTTTGTAGGAGAAAAGTTATTGATTAGGAGATAAAATGGACTTTTGGATCCATTGCTGATGCTTCAGAAGAAGGGAAAATGATAGTTTAAGTACCATGAACTGACATGCCAGAAGAATAGAGGTGGGGTGGATTATCGGAGAGAGAAGTAATACTATCATCTGTGAAGGCCAGGATGCTACTTTGAAGTGTCTAGTTTCTTTACTTCAAACTGATCTCTTTCATTCATCTTAGGAATGCTCATGGAAAGGGTTACATTTAATATGCTTCAATTCTCAGTGGGATTTGAACTTCTCATCCACCTAGTTTGCAAATCTCTCTCTCTTACTGGTGGTGTGTCATCCTAAACTAGAGGCCTTCAATAAGTATTTAGTGTTGAGTGACCCACAGTAACTTTTTTCTGCCCAATCATTTATACATTTACCCATAAATTATTGGCTGCCTTCATTTCCCCTCATAAATCATGTTTAGGGCTGCAGACTTTGCACTCTGAAGATTACTTTCTATAAGGGATGGCTAGTCTATGTAATTTACACAAGGAGAAACCTTTCTCTTTCTGATCTGTGTGAGCAGAGAAGTTCTTAATCTGTTGTAATTTGTATTATACACTGTAATATTTGGTGGTAACTAACAGATTTTTAAAAGAAGAATTGTGCTCTTAATCTGGTTTTGCTCTCCCACTGTCTGCACATTCACTATTTGAAATTTCACTTACCCACCCAAGCCTCGCTATACGCTTCACAGATTCGCTTATCCAAAGAGCTGGCTTCCTTCCTTTTTTGTGCTTTGCTGGTTGGCGGCTGCCATTTTGTCTCTCTTTTGCTGATTGGCTGCAGCCATTTCAGGGGGAAACCACGGAGAAATGGGTGATTTCCTGGGAATGCGTTGTGTTCGTAAAGTGAGACTTGTGTGTAGTTATGCTACTGGCTGTGTAACATCTGGGAAGGGCAGAGTGTAGCTTGTTTGGGCAGATTAAGAGCAAGTCAGTGGTTGATGGCAATGAAAATCTTTCTGGCAAATGTCAGTTTGCACTTCCTCCTAACATAGCTCAATTTATCCGGCAATGAACAGGGGTTAGAGCAATCTCATTGCTCTGCCTTATCACTCCAGCTGCGGGGAATCTGATTCATCCTGAGCTTGTTGTTAGCCTTCACCCTCGTCAACCGTCTCCTTGGCTTGTTTAATTGCCACTTCTTTCACTCCAGGCCAAACTGCCACGTGGAATCCACCAGGTGAGGCCCCACCTGCAGAATATTGACAACGTGCCTTTGCTTGTTCCTCTGTTTACAGATTGCACCCCAGAAAGTAAGTGGAGCTCAGGCTAGTGGATTCTTTGTCGCTGAGATGGGGAGATCCGGGTGGAAACTAAGAGGGTGTCAACACACTTAATCCCTTTCCTGGTTCTCTTGCAGCCATGTGTGAGATGATTAAGATCATGCAGGAATACGGGGAGGTCACTTGCTGCCTCGGCAGCTCTGCCAACTTGCGCAACAACTGCCTTTTCCTTCAGAGCGACATTAGGTAAGATCAGGGGTCAGCAAACTTTTTCAGCAGGGGGCCAGTCCACTGTCCCTCAGACCTTGGTGGCGGGCCAGACTATATTTTGAAAAAATTATAATGAACGAATTCCTATGCCCCACAAATAACCCAGAGATGTGTTTTAAATAAAAGCATACATTCTACTCATGTAAAAACACCAGGCAAACCCCACAAATAACCCAGAGATACATTTTAAATAAAAGGACACATTCTACTAATGTAAAAACACACTGATTCCCAGACACTCCACGGGCCAGATTGAGAAGGCGATTGGGCTGGATCCGGCCCCCGAGCCTTAGTTTGCCTACCCATGGGTAAGATGCACCCAGACTCTGGGTTTCTGGCTTTGAGAAGCTCAGTCTGTCCTCATTCATACCATTCCTTCATCCTGATTCTATTTCTGTGTTGACTTTGTTTTCCTCCATTGCATCCCCATACAGAGTCCCAGGGAGACCTGAAAAGCACTCCTCTTTTTCTTTCCTTTGCCCTAGGTAGAAAACTACCGCTGTCCGATACCTCCCTGCAATACCTTTAGCAGACCAATGTGGAGGAAATACCTTTTATGCCACATCAGCTTTTTTGACAAAACTGCTTAGAACAAATCCCACACTGAGCCTGGTGTTGTCTGAAATAGTTGCATAAGGAACATCTGTTCCAATGGCAACCTTTGCCACAGAGTTGCTGGGAAAGGATGTTCTGCCTACAACCATTTTGCAAAACATCTGGCTCAGTGTTGGACTTGGTGGCATCGTTCGAATCTCTGATGTGGCATATGAGAACCTTCCTCCGTACTGGTGGCTCTTTGTCTCCTAAAAAGGAATGGGGATTACAGTCCCACTCTCCTTGACTATTGGCCCCACTGTCTGGAGTTGGGACCCCAACTATCTGGAAGGCCAGTTTCCTCACCCCGTCCTCAAATGTATAAAATCTTCTGCTCTTCTGGCAAAGCAGGAATGGGAGAGAAGCAGAGAGGAAAGCAGGTCAGAGCAGGTGCTGCCATCAATTTAGATAAAGGCAAAGGAGACCATTTTGAGCCCTCAAGCTGTTATTGCTTTATTCATCCATCAAGCTCGTTCTGTTAAAAGCACCCTTCTGAAAATCAAAGGGTTTTAAATGAATGATGCAGAGTTTGTTTGAAGAAATAGAGATGCATAATTTTGTGGGAATTATTTTGGTGGCAGGGAGGCTGGATGCTTGGCCCAGTTTCCCCCACCCCCCACCCCCAATATCAAAGAAGGCTTATGATTCAGAGATGCTCTTGCTGCTCCTTTGGCCCTCACTGTTCCGTCTTGCCCTTGCTCCTGTACTTGGTAAAGTGAAAAGTTTTACATGCTGGGCCAGGCACCCTCAAAGTTGCTTTTTAAACAAGGGAGTTTCGTAAAAGCAGGTTTACTTTACCATGGCTTTTATGCTGATCTATTTTTTGTTTGTTTTGTTTTAGCTGATTTTATTTGATTCTGTGATGTGTGCTATATATTATCTGTAAGCTGTCTCAAATTAATTTTGGAAAGGTGGGGTATACATTTATCAGATAACGTAATAAAAGGATCAGGCTACAATGCTCCTGAGTGGACCCTTATTTTCTTAGCGGTTCTTTTGTTATGATCTATGATCAGAATTCTTTATTCAGTCCAATCTGTTCTGATTTCCTGTCTCGGGACATTTCCCTGCAGAGCTGGTGGCCTTGCTGTGGATGGTCCGAAAGGAATCTGCAGCCTACTAGTTCACTTTTTAAAAAGCATCAATATTGTTGGACACCTCCGTATTTTAGATCAGTTTTGTAACCCCGAGGTGTTTGGCTGGGTGCACATGGCTTATTACTCCCCATTATGTTTTCCTCTAACCTGTGTAGTATTGTCTGTGCAGCATAGCCCTGGATCCTCTTTACCCCTCTCGCTGCTCTTGGGAGACGTTTGGGTACGCCACCAGCACTAACATGACCCGTATCTCTGATGAGCTCACGCCTCTCCAGTTGTCTGGCCAGCTAAACAGCCTATCGTGCTCCCTGACTATTTATCCGGAAGAAACCATTGGGCTCATCAGACTTATAGAACAGGTAAGCCCCCTTTCTTTTGTGCTGGTAGTAACACAGTTGTGACAATCTCCATCATTTAAATACGATGGTAACATTTTAGCATCTGTTTGGGCTTCCAGACTTAATAAAATAACTGTTCCATCCTTATTTTTCTTCTTGATGCAGAGAAGCTATTTGGCAGGACAGAACGTTCCAGCCTGTTTTCTTTCCTTTTAAAAAGAAATCCTAATTGAAGCTTTCAGTTTTGATCCATATTTTTAAAAGTGGATCTGTTTACCGCACTCATCCTTGACAATCTATTTACTCATACCTTGCATACTATCCATTTTATATATGCTTTCTTTTAGGCCCGGCATGCAACTTATGGTATTCGCAAATGCTTCCTTTTCCTCCTCCAGTGTCAGCTGACTCTGGTCATAATCCAGGTGAGTTATTCTGAATGGCATCAGGAAGCAGAAAGGACTGATTGTCTTGCAAGTCATCTAAGAGGAGGAGAGACCCAAAGGAAGTTGCTTAAGTTGGATATTTGCTAGCAGTATTCACTATCCTTGTGTCATGGAAGGCTGCCCTGATTCTAGCTGAGGTCCAAAGCCTACAATGGAGCATCTTGTAATCGTAAATATTTGGTCCCCAAATTCTTCATTTGGAATAGTATATGCGTGGACGGCAAAGTGTACTAGCTTTTCTAATTTTGTTCTGGTTTTCAAAATAAAGGTTTTTTGAGAGTGTTTTTTCTCCAAGTACTTAGCAGAGGCTAGCCACACACAGTTCTTCACCTCCCAAAACAGAACTTCCTATCACGTCTTCGGCTACAAGGCCTGGAAGAGTTAAGTTAAAATAAGCAGAATGTTTCATTTTTTTTAAAAAAATGAAAAGCAGTACAGTGCTGCTGTGCAGTGGAATCCTGTGCACCACATTCTGTGTGTAGCAGCAACTGCTGGCTCCTTAATTGGTTGATTTTTGCCTTTATATACTTCCTTGTTGCCATGGCACCCAAGGTGGTGTACTAAAACGAACAAATATGCAAAATTGTTGAACAAATTAGTTCTTTCACGGTCCCTTCGGGATCCAATGGCATGAGCTCCCTGCTCTGGGCTCCCTCTCCTTCTTAGTCGCCATCTTGTTTTTACAAGATGGGTGTGATGACTTGCTGGTGGGTGCCCTTCGGTCTTCTGATCCTTCCGCTGATGGTGCCTTTTGCTGTCTTTTGCTTAGTTCCTTTCTTGCCTGGGGCAGCTGCCCCCCATTCTCAGTACCACCGATATCCTGTGGCTTTCCTGCTTCTGCTACCCGTTGCTAAGGTGAGTAAGGTTTCTCGCTGTGATTCACAAGCATGCTCTACTTTGGGGATGCTCGCAGGAGCTCCACTTCTTTCCTAAGATAAAATGTGGCCACATGGGGGGCGGGCACCTGGTTTTCATGTTCTGGCCACCACGTTGGAGACCATGTGGAGTCCATAATGGCTATATGGAGCAGCCTTCATGGTGTGGAGAGTTGGCTATGCTAGCGCTGTTCGTCTCTGCTAGTGCTGGCCTGTAGATTCTCTCCCTGCAAAAAAGATGTGCTGAGTTGCTTTTATCCATTGTGGCCCACAGATAATGTTGTAATTCAGCTCCCATTGGCCCAGCCAGCATGCCCAATGTTCAGGAATATTGGGAGTTAACAGAAGTTTCCAGAGGGCCACAGGTTTCCCCTATCCCAGCTGCAAGGCTGCTGTTCTTTTCACCAGTTGAGCAGGAACTGTGTTGGCCTCTGACTTCTGCTGTCTTTTGGGTATGGAGGCAATAAAGAAGCGAGCAAGGGGAGGCCTGTTGTGTGACCTGGTTAACTGTGAACTGGCTTAAAGTGACTTGACAGTACAGGAAGGAACTGTGTGAAAAGGGCCTCCCCATTAGCTGGCAACAACAACAACAACAAATTTATTTATTTATACCCTGCGCATCTGGCTGGGTTTCCCCAGCCATTCTGGGCGGCTCCCAAATGAGTATTAAAAACACAATACAGCATTAAACACCATACAGCATTATGGGGGTTTCATGTGTTTAGTCTCGGCAGGTTCCATTGTGGTTCTGCTCTGATACCTAGGCTAATTCTAGTTTTGTTTCCTCTTACAAGTGTGTCCCTCCTGGGCAAGCCTCCTCACAGTTCCATCATGTCCATGGCAACTGGGAAGAACCTGACCTCCATTCCTAAAAAGGTAAGAAAAGGTTACGATTGAATAGGCATTCACTAGGGTCCGCGTGTGGCAACGTCGGAAGGTGTGAAAGTAATGTTCTTACCAGCTGCTGACACATGACACCCCAGTGATTGCAATGTCACAGATCTTGCTAGCATTAGTTTAGCTAAATGTTTAGCATGCTGGAGTCTGGCCTCTACATCAGGGGCCTTCCTGCTCCTCAAGGCAAGAGAGTTGGCTCAGTCTCCTGCTGGCGAATTCTCGCTTCAGTTGCTGTTAGAGGGAACTGGGGCTAACAGCATAGGGAGAGCCATGCTGGATCCGGCCAAAGGCTCGCCCTGTCCAGCATCTTGGCAAACAGATGACTTTGGGAAGCCCACAAGCAGGATCTGAGCTCAACAGAGCACTCTGCCCCCTGTGATGCCCAGTCCATTGGAATTCAGACACATGCTGCTTCCTCCAACAGCAGTTCTGCTGTGAGAGAACAGGTCCTGATTTTCAATCTCCCTCGCACACTCACACTCTTACTTGCTGCTGAAGTAAGAACAAACCTATCTGGTTCAAGGCAGAGCCTATGTCTCATGCCTGGGCAAGAGCTTCCTTCCTTACATCTCCTGAGGTTGGTTATCCCTGCTGCTTTACCGAGAGAAGGTGGGTTTCAAAGGAATGTGCCTTTGAGAGAAGTGGGCCAGTAGGTGGGAGAAGGGGAGCATAATATGGAGCATACAGGTTCTTCATTGGTTTAAGGTTTCTGTTGTGCACCATAGGCTGAAACAAGATGTTATGGGGTGGGGGAACATTTAGTTCCTACTGAACCAAGTCAGGGAGTCCCTTTTAGAATGATCCGTCCCTGGAGATTGTTCAGAATGGTTTTCTGACGGCTCTGGACAAATTCTCTTCCAGCACTATTTTTGGTTGTCTTGATATACTGGTTGATCTATGAAACTTGGGAGATGACCAGCTTGATTGATGCCTACCATTCTCAAGCATCTCCTCCCATCTAGTAGAGACTATCTTGGCTCTGCCTGGCTCTGCCCATCCCCTTAATTGTTAGCAGGATGTGTGTGTGCCTGCGAGGCATGCTTGTGTGGCTGTTGTATATTTGTGTGTGTATGGTATGCAGGTGGCACTGTGGGTTAAACCACAGAGCCTAGGACTTGCTGATCAGAAGGTTGGCGGTTCAAATCCCCGCGACGGGGTGAGCTCCCATTGCTCGGTCCCAGCTCCTGCCAACCTAGCAGTTCGAAAGCACATCAAAGTGCAAGTAGATAAATAGGTACCGCTCCGGCAGGAAGGCAAACGGCGTTTCCGTGCGCTGCTCTGGTTCACCAGAAGCAGCTTAGTCATGCTGGCCACAGGACCCGCAGCTGTACGCCGGCTCCCTCGGCCAGTAAAGTGAGATGAGCGCCGCAACCCCAGAGGCGGTCACAACTGGACCTAATGGTTAGGGGTCCCTTTACCTTTACCTTATGGTGCCCATCAAGGTTTCCAAATGTGCCCACTGGTCCCAAAAGGTCAGCATCTCTGATGATTCTTCCTGGCTCTCTCAGTAGCAGGAGTCCCTTGCAGGGAGAGGGCCAGGCCAGGGTATCATCCTTTGGTGCCTCCACTTGTTCCTGGGAGGTTGTTAATAATAATAATAATAATAATAATAATAATAATAATAATAATTACAATTACAATTACAATTACAGTATTATTATTTATTATTTCTACCCCAACCATCTGGCTTCCCCAGCCACTTTGGGCGGCTTTCAACAGAACATTAAAAACAAAATAAAACTTCAAACATTAAAAACTTCTCTAAACAGGGCACCAGTGGGTGGTGCATGACTTTTTCTGCCCCTGAGTTGATGGGTTTATTTTTAATGATGATGATGATTCATCTCCAGACTTCCTCTTTCTCTTGTCATATACCAGTACTCCTCATTTGGTTATATTTATAATGCAACAGTCCCTGTGATCCTGCAAAACGGTAGAAGTTCCTTCGGAGGGAGGTGTGGGTTGAAGAGTTGGGCCAACAGCAGCCACACACCCCAGTGACCATCTAGTTTGGGCCTGAGGAACAGCCCTGGAGGAGTCTTGCTGGGGGGTGCTCACGCGATCCTCTTCCGGAAGACTGCAGCTGGTCAGCCTGTGGCTTGGGCAGGAGCCGGGGCACCCAAGGCCCGGCCTCCCATTCTTGTAAGTCACTCCGGCCTTCCCGACAATGTCTTGCAGACCCAGCAGTACTTCCTGTTCTGCTTCCTGCTGAAATTCAGCCTCACCATCTGCACCTGCTTGGTTTGCTTTGGCTACATGCTGCAGGATTACTGTGCGAACTTCAACTCCTCTGCCTTCAATGTGAATGTCACGGGCTGCTCCTCCATCATGCTGCACAGGTTAGCGGGTGCTCGGGGTCCAGCTCTCACTGACGTTCCGAAATGCAGTGGTGTCCACCCAGAGGAGGTGTGTGTTGGGATGGTTTTAGCACAGCTTCTTTTAAGGTTTCGTTTGTGGGTGGCACAGTTTGGATTATGTAGACTATGTTGTTTATAGAATCATAAAGTTGGAAGGGGACCCCCAAGGACCATCTAGTCCAACCCCCTGCAATGCAGGGATCTCAACTAAAGCATCCCTGACAGATTGTTGTTTCTAGTAGCTTTTCCAAAGATGGGTCTAGAAGAGTGTAAAGTCATGGAATACAGGCTTGTGCTACGTTGCCCCTACTCTCAGGTTTCCCTACGCTGATAAGGACTAGAAACTTAGTTTCTTAAAAAAAACCTAAGGCTATGTTTTACACACACACACACACACACACACACACACACACACACAATTTAAGAAAGGCCACAAAGAAATTAAACAAAGCAATATAAAGTAGTTAAAACAGCAAAACCGAAAAGAAAACAGCAATGGAAGTATTAAGAAGTCTTAAAACATCAACTCTGTGTTTTATTAATCGCTCCATAAATCACCACCTCAAGGTGATTTAAAAACAGTTTAAAATGCAAAAGCAACAAATACAGCTGGGAAAAGCCTATGTGGTGGGGGAACAATTCAGTGGTAACAATTCAACAACGATTTAAGATAATTCCAGGTACCTTTTGAAAGGCCACTTTTGGCTTGGGAATCCAGTGGAAGAGGTTGCATTGTGTGACTAACAAGAGCCCTCAGGATCTTAGGACTAGCTCACGAGTCCCTCTGAAATCCAGTCTCTTCAAATGGGGTTCATTGATGCCTTGAACCGTGATCCACCTCATGTGATGCCCCTGTGCTTGCTTTTTCAGTAGTGCAGAAAGCTCCCCCGACTGGTTTGGAAAATTTTCCAGCATCCTTCTCCTGGCCCAGAAGTTCACTGCTGGGATGATTGTCTTACATACTGGTAAGAGATTTCCATTCCTCCTTGCTTGCTGTACTGAAGGGGGGTGGAGGGGCTTGCAGCTTGCCATGGCATGCATGCAGCAGGGATCGGGAGCTTTATCAATGTCTCGGCTGAAGGCAGATGTAAAACCAAACATCTTGAGTCTCTGGCCAGTTTGATCAGTTAGCTTAGTCTTCCCCAACCCTTGGCTGTTTAACTGCATAAAAACAGGCAGGGCGATTTCAGAAGGGGTGCTAGATAATTGTGTGGAGAGGGTGTGGAGTCAGGGGCTGCCAGTCATTGGTGGACTATCCTGGGTTTTGGAAACATCGCTGGGCTTCTTCTTTTCTTTTTGCTGAAAGCCCAGCAAGGTTACCTTGTGATTGGCTTTCTTGGATGATGAGCTTCAAAAACCACCACACTCTCAGGGATTTGTGCCCTCTGTATCTGTGGCAAGTCCACACATTATAAAAAACCAACCTGTTGGTATTTCTTCACAGTGTTTATCTCTGTCACCCACGTCCATCGTACCAAACCACTGTGGAAGAAAAGCCCCTTCACTAACTTCTGGTGGACTCTGACAGTTGTCATTGTGTGAGTATCCTTTTCTGATTCATCTAAGTGACTCTCTTTTCCCCCTGTCTTTATCTCAAATTATTCCATCTTCTGCTGTCCATTCTTCTCTTGAAGCATCACTCTTTTTTTCTTCTTCTGTGTGCATTTCTGCAGTGCTATGTCTTTCTGGCTCTTGACATCAAATTCTTCCTTCCCATAGCCTCGGATATCATCACGTCCCTCTCTCTGGCTTGGCTGTTATGCCATGAGGCTGTCATCACCCCACTCCAAACTTCTAAAATTTTCATCCAGGAAAAGCGACCTCTTTTGGAGATGCTGCCCACTTGGGTATGCCTGTCCCCTTGATGCTGTGTTTTCTGTGGAGGCTGTTCACTACCTTAGGAGATCCTTTCCCCATTGGCAGGTTGTACTCTGGTTGCTGGTGGAAGAGGATGCAGAGTGGAGGAGAGAGCCCTGGGACAGAAGGCTGGACGTGCCCCTTCTATGTTTTTCCAAGTCTTGCTTTGTTTTTAATGGCAGGCTGCTGGGCCAAGTCATCCAGACCCTCCTGGACCTGAAGCTCTGGGTGAACCTCGAGTCTCCAGTGACCTACAAAATGGATGACATTCCCATGGCCTCCTGGCTGTTGGGTTTGCTCTCTCTTATCCTTGTTGTGATCATCAATGAGACTGTCAAACTCCATGAAATCAGGTAAGGGAGCCTTGCCATTCGGTCTTGCTTAAAGGTAAAGGTAAAGGGACCCCTGACCATTAGGTCCAGTCGTGGCTGACTGGGGTTACGGCGCTCATCTCGCTTTACTGGCCGAGGGAGCTGGTGTACAGCTTCCGGGTCATGTGGCCAGCATGACTAAGCCGCTTCTGGCAAACCAGAGCAGCGCGCAGAAACGCTGTTTACCTTCCCGCTGGAGCGGTACCTATTTATCTACTTGAACTTTGACGTGCTTTCGAACTGCTAGGTTGGCAGGAGCAGGGACCGAGCAATGGGAGCTCACCCTGTCATGGGGATTCAAACTGCCTACCTTCTGATCGGCAAGTCCTAGGCTCTGTGGTTTAACCCACAGCACCACCCGCGAGTCCTAAGGTCTTGCTTAGCACTCTCCATAAGAAGCTCCCAAAGTTCTCCTTAACATGATCTTGATATCCTTGCAACAACTTTGTAAGGCTGGCCTGCCAGCCAAAATTATCTCCATGTTACAGATGGAGCATAGTGGGCTGGAGAGAGGGAGGGAGAGGCATGGCTAAGGCCAGCTAGCAAGTTCATGGCAAAGGTTAGATATGAACCAGAACTGCCCAGCTGACAATTATCTCAAGTGCCCTATGCTGTACCAGCCGTTGAGTGCTTTTAGGCCATGCTGGACGTGAAGTTGATGTGAGAACCACTCCTGCTCCCCAAGAAGGAATGATACACAAGAGAACCCCATACTTGCATCTCCTCCTCCAAGGCGCTATCTATGACCACATCACACCTGCAGGGTAATAACAGGCCAGTGAAAGATGAATGCAGCCATGTTGCTTGCTGTGTGAGTGGGTCATGTTGAAGCATCTCTTAGTTACATCCTCTAGGTTGGAAGACTGCCACTGTGGACAAGGCAGACCTTGCTGGGTCAAATCACAAGGTCACCCTAGCCCAGCAATGCCATTTTCAACACAGTGAACCAAGTGACTCTGCAAACCCACAATCGAGGTGTAGGGTGACAACGCTCTATGGGTTTGCTACCCCCAAAGGCCCTGATGAAACCCCTTCACCTTCAGGGCCCCTCTGCCAATGGGAGCCGAGCAAGTCATAGATGACATCCTTTTCCGCAGCTGAGTTAACTGTTCCTGTGCAGTGCAGCAAACTTCCTGGTATCTAAATTAGGGTTCCTGGAAGGATAAAATCGCTACCTGATATCACTCTGACCCGTTCCCTTGAGATGCTGTTGTCTTGGCAACAAGGAAATACGCATTGAACTGCCTGTTTTTCTGGCTGCCTCCCAAAATGGTTTTGGGCCACTATAAAATGTCAGTAGCTGGGTCAAGCAAGGGTGGGATACTCACAGTAGCCATCCCCTCTGGTTTGTCTTTAGCATTTGCCCATGGGAGATTCCCTCTGATCACAGAGGCGCTGTTCTTAACCGTTGTAGGCAATGGCTGCATGCTACCCCACTGCTCTCCTTGGACGCATGAGAGTCTTTTAATTAGCAGGATATTTATTTGAGGGGGAGGAGAGAGAGAGAGAGAGAGCTGTTTTACAGCTGTCATCACATCGGCACCCAAACTGGGTAAAAAAAGCATTCTGCAACCTGACTTACCTGATTAAAATCTTACAAAGAAAGAAGCAGGTTGGTTCATTTTGTAGATCTCTTGTTTCCCATGCTGTGTTGCAAATGAGGCTGGCAGCTAGAAGAAACATTTTAAGGCATTTTTTAAATGAAGGTGGGAAGGAGAGAACAGGCCTAAGTTTCTTATTCTGCAGCCATAAGTGTCTCCTCCCCCCATAAATGCTTTGGCTGCAGCCCCATTGAGATTGAACCCCTTTGAAATTGGTGGGATCTACTCCTAAGTTAAAAGTATGTGTAGTTGCATTGCAGGGGGTTGAACTAGATGACCCTTGTGGTCCCAACTCTAACATTCTTTGATTCCATGATTCATTCATTCATTCATTCTCTCTCTCTCTCTCTCTCTCTCTCTCTCTCTCTTCCCAGGGTTCGAGTACGTTACCAGAAGAGGCAGAAGCTGCAGTTTGAAACCAAGCTGGGCATGAATTCCCCATTTTAATCCCCACAAGTAGGACGTGCCCTGGAAGGCCTGGGGGCTGCATGTTCCCTTCTCACACAACCTTGCCACCTTGCTGAGAGAGGAAAGGAAAAAAGCACTCAGCCTCATGTGTGAATCCCTCTGGTCAGTGTGGATCAGAAGAGGCCAACCCCTAAGAGCAGGGAGAGCTACATCCTGAGCGCTGGTGAAGATTCAGTGCCTGGCATGAAAGCGTTGGTGGGACATGGACTGCTGCTATTCCTTCTTTAAAATTTATTTTTACACCTCCTTCCCTTGGAGCTCCTTGGGATCCAGCAGATTGACACCTTGGATCGAAGAGCAAGGAATTCTCATTTGACACTCCCCCCCCCCCCCGCTGTTCATAATTTGACTAGGTTATTTCTCTTTGTCCTTCTTGGCCCACCCTTGACCTCCCTGTCAATCTCATCTGTTCATTTGTTGCGATGCTGTTTGCCCCAGGGCATTCTGGGTATAAGCGCTGCACCCACCCAGGAGGGAATAGGAGCAGCTGGCCTGCTAGCTGGCCCTGCAGAAGTACCCCCCCCCACACACCCCAGCTGCAGTCCCTGTGACCCACAGAACAGCCCTTCGCCTGGAGGCTGCCCTCTTGGGGAAGATGAAGCAGAGGGGCAGGATGCCAGGGAGGTTTGCTGCTATGAGTACAAAGGCAGCCCTTCTCCAGTTAAATACCTCTGGGATGTAAAGTATGTAATAACAGAGTTAATAGGACAGACCCTTCGCCACCATCATGAGAGCATCCTTTTAGGGATGGGATATTGTGGATATACCTAAACCCTGGCCACGTTCCATAAGGAGGCTGTCTTTTAGTGCTTAATACTGAAAGGGCTGGGTTTGTGTGTTTTTCTTGTACACCCACTCACTGTTTGATAAACCTTGTGAGTGACCGAGGTCTGAGAGCTCATGTGGTTTTCTGTGCTTGTACGGGCATGGAAGACAAAGGCATGTGGGCCAGATCTGAGTCTGGATTGATGGATTGCTTGATCTTTCACTTTTTCTTCATTGAAAGAGTGCTGCGTCTACAAACCCCCTCTTGGCTGCTTTGAATGGAGGATGGCAGATGAGGCTGGGCATAGTTCCTCTCTCATATCCATGGGCTAGACTTGGGATCTTGGTTGCATTTTGTGCTTGACCCACTGTTTTAAGTTGGAGACATATGGCATACTATCCCATGGTCTGTTTCCCTAAATATAGGGAATTAAGTCTGGGTGGATTCACCATGCAGTGCTGGGAATCTGCATCGTCCTCAATCCACCCTCTCTCTTGCCTGCCAATTTTAGCCGTGGTGGATAAACTCAGGCTGTTGCTTTTGGCGGGAAGAAATCAGAACTACCTCTGTTGGCCAACCTCTGCTCTATTTATGGACAACACCAGGGACAGCTGCCTTCTCTGCAAGACCAATCACTTAGATAACAGGGCATGTGTTGTTTGGGAGTAGGTATTTTGGGCTACTGTGGACGGGCTGTTGAGTATTCAGGGCTCCATGGAGGATCTGCTCTACCTGGAAGGGTTTTGGCCAAGGCAGTCCAATTAACCTCGTCCTAGAGTTGTTTAAAAGCACTGACCCACCCTAGCATGGTAGTTAGAAAACTTGCCAAGCCTTCTTAAGGAAACAAGGGCAAATTAACCTTTTGGCGGGAGGGATACTTTTATCCTTCCACAGCAGACAAAACGACATTTTACTTTGTTAGATTACAAAAGAAAAAAATCATAAGTTTAGGCCTGGCTGGAGGTAGTGGTGATGGAAGGAGAAAAGTGATACCTGGAGGATTTTAAGAAGCATGTAGTACAGCCTTCCCCAACCTGGTGCCCTCCAGATGTTTTGTGTGACAACTCCCATTAGCTGCAGACAATTTGGCCATGCTGGCTTGGGCTGGTAGAAGACACATTCCAAAACAGCTGGAGGGCATCAAACTGGAAAAGGTCGGTGTGGTTAAGGTCAGAGGATGTTCCTTTAAGCCCCCCTGCACATGGCAAAGTTCTCAAAAGCTGTTGCATGCATGCTGACTCCAGCTGGCTGTGACTGGGAAATCGGCCAATATCCTATGTTTATATTTTAAAAAGAGACTATTGTTTAGAAACTGTTAAAAACACGTTCTCCCTCCCATTTTCATCATTGCTGTTCCCACGTAGCTCAAGGTTTGCTGCCTTCTCACTTGGTGTGATGGTGTATTGTACTGCTCCCCAAGGGCAAAGAGCTTTGGGGAATGGGCTGCGTTTCACCTTGGTACTAACCAGCAACAGTCCTCTCCTAGTGTCAGAATTGGCACTGGCTTCAGTGGGTCAGGATTTGCACCCCTAGCTTGAGGCCAGCGGTGCTTGGCATGTGCCAGTTTTGGGTCTCTGGTCCCAGGCTAAGTTGTGGGTGGTTTGTGCAGATTTTGTATTTGGAAACTGGACTGATTTGCTTTGGGTGAGGGACACGGGTAGCTGCTGCCTTCGTCCTCCCCTCGTTCTGAACCAATTGGGAGTCTTCGATGCCTAAAAGCTGTTTGCCGCAATATTTTTTCCTTAAGTGATTTTAAAGCTTTACACCTGATAAACTGTCTCGGGCAGTTTCCCTGCTAGACAAGGCACTTTCTGTAGACTTTTGTCTGTGGTGGTTGATCACGCTGAAAAAGATTCCCCTCCCTGCACTTCATGCACTCTTTCCCCTCCTCAATTGTACTCCACTGGAGTCAGATAATGAGCCTTTTCAATGGCTTTCTCTTGAAAGTCCATGTTGCCTTGCTGCCTCCCCCTCACCCCCGGCCACCCCCCTCTTCCAGCCAAGGCTTCAGAAAGGTGTGAGGCGTATGGCTTTAGGAAGGAGTTTCACCCATCCAACTGTTTTTAAATGGTGTATATTTTATATTTAAACTTTTCTGGGGATGTATGTAAAAAAATAATAATAGATTTGTATGAAAACTTGTAAATTGTACAAAAAGGAACAAAGAGCACCTGATATGAATGGCAATAAATGATTGTCTTTGATACAGTAAATTTCTGAGAGGATTGGCATTTGTGCTTTGTAATGTATGCTATCTCAGGAATCCTTATAACAGTCTTGTAAAGTAGACCAGAATTCATACAGATTGATGGGCAGGGGGCAGCTTGTCTAAGACCACCTATTGACTTCATCACTGTGGTGAGATTTGAATCAGATACTACTTGGCTTATCTCTTCCACACTGGCTGTAATCCTATGCAAACTTAGCTGGGAGTAACTCCTATTGAACTCAGTGGGGCCTACTTCTGGGCAGACATGTATAGGTTTGCGCTGCCAACTGCTAAGCTATGCTATCTCTATCTCCATGATTTTGTGACTGTGCTGGAAAATATCAGCCAACTGGTTTGAGTTCGTGTGACATCTTTGTTCTTTGGTAAAATCAGTCCAAGCCCCCAGCGTTTTCTTGATCAAATACTGCTTCCTCCTTCTAGCTGACAAGAAGTTACATGCTGAGATGGAGAGATAGACGAGGCAAAATGGGCTCGAGCAATCAATATGCTTTGCTAATGGAAGTGATGGAGGTTCTATTACTGTGGCTAATATTACTTATGTTTTTGCCAGCCGCAGACATTGGTCTGGTTCGCACATTAAACCATAGCTAAGAGCAAACAAAGCTTTAACATGAGCATGCGGTGTGCTGCTGCAAAGGTCATGAGAGTGTTCCTGTTGTGCTGTGGACATCCAAGCCCAGGGTTGTGGTTTGTTTCTCTACCCAAGCAAAGTATGAACAGTAATCAGGGTTTGTTCCTGGCTTGCTGCTCATGATTTGGTTGGGAAAACAAAGCATGAGCTCAGGTTCGGAGAATCACAACAAGCCAAGCTCTGGCTTGTTTCATCTGCAGTGCCACAGGAACAGAGTGAGACCTTTGCAGTGTGCAGTAGCAAATTGCACATTCACATTAAACCTTCATTTATTAATCTTAATTTGTTTGGATGATATGCAGGCTGGACCTGTTATGGCTGATTCTCACGTTAAGCATTGTGTACATACACCTTAGCTGATATGAAGGGTACTTTTATCTTTCTTTAAAATACTGGAAAGTAGGTGCCCAGTTTTTTCCTTATGGCTCCTTTTGAATATTTGAAGCGGCACACATCAAGTTTTGCACACTTAAGGCATGCTCATATTTTTGAACTTAGGTAGCCATGTTGTTGTTTAGTCATTTAGTTGTGTCCGACTCTTTGTGACCCCATGGACCAGAGCACGCCAGGCACTCCTGTCTTCCACTGCCTCCCGCAGTTTGGTCAAAGGTAGCCATACTGGAGTACAAAATATTCATTTAGCATTGATATTTAGTGGTGTCTGAAATGACTTCTTTTTCCTGAGGTTGTGACAGCCCTACTTGATACACAATGCATCTGACTGATCAAAAAGAGGAGACTCAGCAAGCCAAGTACATCTGTCAAAAGGGAAAACGATTCCCAGTGTTTAATACCATAAAGTTGCTGTTTATGTTAGTTTAAAACAAGAATTCATGATTAACACAAACAGACTAGATGATTTAAAAACTGCCTGGCTGGTGTTTTGCCTGGACTAATTTCCCTAGGCCAGTTCCTGC
This sequence comes from Podarcis filfolensis, assembly GCF_964270895.1. Classification (NCBI taxonomy): domain Eukaryota; kingdom Metazoa; phylum Chordata; class Lepidosauria; order Squamata; family Lacertidae; genus Podarcis; species Podarcis filfolensis. The sequence continues at coordinate 90,305,001 of NC_139605.1, read as the reverse complement.
CACACTGAACAGGTGCGGCCAAGGCTGGTTAGACACAACTGCATCCATACATAATTTACACAGCATACAATATATTTAAAATAAAGAACTAGCTCTTAAAAAATAAGCATTTTGGACAAAAAGGGAAGGGGGAATGAATTTTTCTCATTAGTGATCACAAAGAACAGCATTTTACTGTCCCCTAGTGGCTCAGACAGTAATGTGGTTCCACCCCCCAACTCTAAAATACAACAGCACTCTGGTTAGTAAATATACAACAAATCCACATTTAAAAAATATATACATTTCTTTTAAAAAATTACAGTTTTATCAACAGTTGGGGGAAAGGATGCATCCCAAATCAACTACTGTGAAATCCAAACCTCTTTTCAAAAAGGCTTAATGAACCTTTTTATAAAGTGCCACTGGTTGCAGCAATTCTTTAAAAAAATATTTTTTAGCACTAGTCATCAACCAGAGGATGACTAATCCACTTGACACTATGGATAAAAAGAGAGTCCAAAAAAATAAAGAGAAACTACATCTATGGCCAAGACACATTAATAGGCTCCATTGTAGCCTCTCGCTTTTTTCCCTTCGCCATTTGGATTTCACTTCCTTGCAAGTGGCTCAATGCTTGCCACTTCATGATTCACTACTAAGAAATCAAAAGCAATGCACATCCTGGCTCCTCCAGCAGAGCCCTTTCCCCCCGTGATGCCCAGAGGATCTGCTGCCTTAACTTTAAAACTGCTGACTTGCCCGGTCTGCCTCAATACTTGGTAAAACTGGCAGAAGTTTTAAGTCTGTGATATACATGGTCATCTTCATTTTAGACTTAAAATAAAACCCTCCTGGGAAGCTGCCTTCTACAGGGCCTGACCCCTTGGTCCATCTAGCTCAGTGGCTCTCCAAGGTTTCAGACAGGAGTTTTTGCCAGCCTTACCTGGAAATGCTGGAGATCAGACCTTTCTGCATGTGCTGTACTGCTCAGCTACAGTCTCTCTGCCATAGCAGTCACTGACAAGTTCTAATCTGCCTGCAGCATGTAAGCAGCAATTATTACACTTTTCTTTTCCCTTCTCTTCTGTAGGCTGCCTGATGCCACCTTGGGCATATTTACAGAGGTGCTACGTAAGAGCCGCCTCATCAGAGTGGAACTGTCCCTAGGGAGGAAGGAAGCGGCATGCCGTGGGGTTGCAATTGGGCCCTTTGTCTGCTGCACTCAGTTGTTGGTAGGGATGGGCTCACTTTGGACAGGGAGATGAGTTACAAGGAATGGTCTTTGGAAAGGCAGTTTCATCTTATAGCCCAAATGCTGTCTGCTTTAATTTCTATTTTAAGAATAGATCTACGTGCTTCGTTCCCTGCTGGAAAAAGGATAGGGAAGAGTATTTGCAACTAGGAAAAGTCACTTTTCATGCTACAATGGAGAGCATGTTCAGGATCCCTTGTATTGTTTTTGCCACTGGAGGGTGCCATGCACTGTAAGCCACTAGTCAGCGTTTTCCTCCCAGATTCTACTGAAAGAAAAGAAAATGGAAGACTATTTTCTCTCTCCACCAACCCACCCGGCCCATGCGATGAATGAGACCCGAGGTATTTGGGAAAGAAGGTCAAGTAGTTTTCAGTTCCCCTGAAAAGTGTGTTGCCCTTGAGCTTATTTTACTTTTCTGGGAGCCACAGGCTGTGCCAGCTGCTTTTGGAGGTCGAGGCAAAGATGGGGCAACGTGCGGGATTTAAATCCACTCGGATTACACGGTCCTTCCTCTGCTGACAACGTTGGGAAAAGCAGCAAGGCCCTGTCTTGCTCTGGAAGTTGCCAGGCTTACCAATCCTGTTCCCTTTTGTCGACTTGGCCGCATTGAGCACTCGGCCCCTTTGCGGATGTCACTGCCCTAGGGAAGCTGACACATTGTTGGCATCGTTTGAAATGACAAGACGCAGGAGTAGGGAATGGGCTGCTCTTTGCAAGAAGTGTAGATGTCTGTGGTATTACGTGGGAAGGAGGCCAGGGTCCAAGGGAAGCTCTCAGTAGCCTCCAGCATTGGTCTGCCTCCCTTGTGGTTCAACGTTGCAGGCATTCAATCAGCCCTTCTTTGTAGCTTCAGTGCTGATGTGGGTGGTCGCTGTTTAGAGGCCTGGCAAGCATCTGGTGCCCTCTGATGGAAACACCAAGTTGATGTGTGTTCACGCGCTCTTGCCCCAAGATATTTGCCCAAGAAATGGTCTTGGAGTGCAGTTGCCTCAGGCTGGAAGTTAGCACTCACAAGAAATCAGGAAAAGATGGTAAAGTGCCTGGAAGGAGAGGCCGATGAGTAGTCGTGGGATTTCTCCCCAAGCTGTCCACGTCTCATAAATGGTAGGGTAGAAGGATGAACCTGCATCATCATCATCATCATCAGAGAAGGAAGCCCGTCCTCAGTCCAACATGGCATCCAGCTGCTCTGCAAGGTCATCAAACATGTTGCTGATGTCTTCGAGGATGTTCTTGGCCGAGTGTGCTGTCCCATAGTTGCTGGGGGGACAAAGACAGGAGAATTGGTTCGTTTTGGGTGCAAGGTTTCAGGCAAGAACTGACACCTCCTCCCTCACCAGATCTGAAGTCTTCTTCCAAGCCCTCTCTTTGCTTGGAGGGCCATTTCCTGCACACTCTGAGCAGTCCCATCTCCCCGCCCTTTCCCTGCCACCCAAATGGCTTGCTAATGCCTGCCTGTCTCTTGGTAAAGGCCAGGAAGCAGGAACATAATCCATCCCATTCTGAGACAGCTATTTCCTGGTGCAATACAAGGTACAGTGGTACCTCTGGATATGCACACCTCTGGTTGCGTATCCTTCGGGTTACGCACACGGCAAACCCAGAAGTATTTTTTCTGGGTTTTGCCATGCATGCATGCGCAGAAGCGCTCTACCAAGCTGCACACGTGCGCAGAACAGGCACCTCTGGTTGCGAATTCCTCAGGATCTGACTGGAGCTCCGGAACGGATCCTGTGCGCAACTGGAGGTACCACTGTACTGGTTACTATTTTTACTATTTTTACTATTTTTAAAGGCCCCCCACCCCCCCCAGCACCATTCCCCATATAAGCCCAATTGCCGCCTATATTCTTCCTGTTTTATATGCCCCCAGCACCTGAAGTGAGGACACCTATGACAAGGGAAACTGCAGTTTCTCCAAGGCTGCAGAATAGCTGCCTGAAGAAGTTGAGGGCAAAACTTTTGTCTCTCTCTGGAAAAATGACACCCTCCAGATGGGAGAAGTCATTGTGGCCCAGTGTTGTGCCTGAGCTCATTTCATTTCACTGCTGTTTGGGTGGGAGAGTTGGTGGAGCTTTAGAGGAATGACAACACCCATTTGCATATGCAAGTCTTCACCCAGCTAGGGCAATATGTATGGAAGTCTGCTTGCACATGGTCCCTAGCTGGACCAAGGCAGATGTATCTGAAATATGCATGTGCCTTCTTCATAAAGAAGAGGGGCCTTTGTATTCTGCACTTTGGATAAAGACCCTGAAGGATGCTCTGTTCAGGACAGGCACCCTGCCTACCCTCTCTTCACATCCAAGCAATGCCTCACCTGTCTGCCTCCTCTGCGTTGATTTTCTTTTCTGCCGCTTCAAGCGTGGATGCCAAGGATGAGTTGGTTTGTTCCAGCCTTTGCTGAGCGTGGATCATGTCCGGAGATGCACTCAAAGGCCTCATGGCGAGGGGCACCCCGAAACTCAAGGCGGGTTTGCTGCCCAGCCCCAGTTTCATGGGGTAGGGACCCATCCCTTCTGAAACCATCTCTGTGGCTGCCCAGGGAGCGACGGTGTTGCGAGAGTTCTGCAGGACTTGTTGGTAGATGGTTTTTGGCCCCGAAAACACCAGCTTGGTAGAAGCAATGGATGTGTGCTTGGCAGGGACATCTGAGGGGGGTAAAAAAAACTTACGTTGGGTATTCTGAAACCTGACCCATGCAGTTTAAGGAAACACAGCCTCGCTCAACCACCCTGCTGGATTAGCAACAGCAGGCATTCCTGCCATTAACACCTCATGCTCTTCTACACTCTCCCAGTAAGTGTAAGCTGGAGTACTTCTACCCTAGCCCGCCCTTCTGGATTTACCATGCTTTATTCATTTGTGTTTCAAAGAGCAGCCAGATGACATAATTCCAAAACTGTAGCCTTTCCATGTTTTCTGCACTCCCCGTGTCCCCCCCCCAAGACTTGATTTGTAGCAATATTTAATACTGAAATGCAATTTTATAATGAAAGACAAAGTGGTATTAAGGCTTGTGACTTTGGTTTAAACTCCATTTGCAGGGTCCAGTCCTTCAGTTACTTCCTATTGACCAGCAAGGGGTGTGTGTGTGCAGGGATCAGTGACTTTATTCCTTTGAATAGCCCTGTATCAGTTCCTTTTCCTGCAGGGGAGGGCTGATTTCTGTTCCCCTCCCCCTCTTGGTAGTGAAACATCTCTACAGTTTTTTAAAGAGCAGAAATCAGCAATTAAAGATGTCCTGTGTAAATAAACGGACACAGAGCAATTCAGAAAGAAACTATTCAAAGAGAAATGATTCTGTAAACCTCCAGCCAGGATCAATGAGAAGGGGGGGCGTGCATGCTAAACCTTCAAATTATGAACTTTTATTTGAAATATCCAGGCACCTTCTGCTGAATGGAGTAAAGATTATGGAAGGATCTTGGCCACAGGGAAGGACGTTGGTAATATTGTGCTACCTAAAATTTTACATGCGATTTCTGTTTCAATTCCACATCAAAATAACTAACTAAAAATGCATGCTTAAGCATCGCTACCATCACTACACAGTAGGCAGTCCCCTATCCGCTATGGAACCAAGTTGCTCCATCTCTTCAGGTGAGACTAAAGCAGTCTTGAAAATGGTGGGTTACAGCCCTCTCTGCTTCCTCACCCCCTCCCACCATTTCCTCCCAGCCCAGAGCTCTTTCCACAGCCTCCAGTGCCCTTTCCCCAACCAGAAGCAGCAACGGGGTGCTATCCCAGTTCTCTCCCAGCTATGATGGCCCTGAAGAGCAGCTGGAACAACACTGTATTGCTACTACAGTGGTACCTTGGGTTAAAAACTTAATTCGTTCCAGAGGTCCATTCTTAACCTGAAACTGTTCTTAACCTGAAGCACCACTTTAGCTAATGGGGCCTCCCGCTGCCGCAGCGCAATTTCTGTTCTCATCCTGAGGTAAAGTTCTTAACCTGAGGTACTATTTCTTGGTTAGCGGAGTCTGTAACCTGAAGCATCTGTAACCCGAGGTACCACTGTAACCCCAAACTCCAAGCCCATTCCCCGCCCTGAGAAAGGATGATGGCACTGCTAGCACATCTGCATCTCCTTCCTTTAAAGGGGGAGAGAGATACCACCACGTAGAAAATCTTTCTGGTTCCAGGAAAGGGCAGCGTAGCAGTAAGCCACGGAGGCCAGATTTTGCCCAGCTGCTGCTCTGAACATTGCCTACCTGCCGCATTGGCTGCTGTCCTCAGATGGACTGCTCCTCCGTTCCTCTCGACCTGAAGTGGGATCTGGCTGGTTGGTTTCAGAGAGACGGGCGGCTTCTTGATCCCCCTTTCCAGAGACAGGATGCTCTTCTCTATCTCTGCGATCTGCAGCTCCATGCTGTTGTCGTCAAAAGCGTCTCCCGCCGGCTGTGGCTCCGCCGGGTGGAGCGAGGGTCCGCTGATGCTGACTGTCTGAGCCTGGGCGTACTGTGGAGCCGAGGATGATGAGCTGGGCGCAGCCACCCCAAACGCTTTCAGCACGTTCTGGAGGGGCTCTCTCTCCCTGCACCGGGGCCGCCTCTTGACCGTGTCGGACTCTGTGAGATTGAATTCCAACACCGCGGGGCCCTCTTTCGCCGGGGTCTCTTCTTGCTCTTCCCCAGAAGGCTGAGCCGAGGCAGAGTCGGACTCTGGCACAGTGGCGTCTGCCTTGAGCTGCCCAGTGGGCTTCGGCCGCTGCTTGATGGTCAAGTTGCCTTCTTCCGCAAAGGGAATACACTCGCTGGAGCTGTTCTGAGATGAGCAGGGGGACTTGGCACAGCCGTCTGTCTCTACCGTTGCTTCTTCCTCCGTGTCGGACCGGGTGTCCTCGTGGCTGTGCTGCGGAGCTTCCGTCATGGTGACCGCGGGTTCGCTAAACGTCCGTCTCTTTCGGGGGACGTTGCCTTCAAAAGCCTGGCTTTGGCCACTGGCGGCTTCCGCATTGCTGGGGTCTGCTCGGGCTGAATTGTGCAGGCCCGTTTTGCTGGCCGACTCCTGACTGGGACCGGTGGGTTTGGGGGACTTAAGAGGCTTGGCCAGGCTCCCGTCAGCCACAGGCCCATTGAGCACGGCTGCAGCATTTCTCAGAGAGCAGCCCCTGTCACGAGGGCCATCTCCTCCGTCCTGGGAGAGGAAGGGTCCCTTTTGTGTCTCTTGGCCCTGTTCGTACTCTACACCAACTTGCGCGCTGGAGACCGAGCTGAGGCGCTTGGGAGGCGGGGGTGGGGGGCCCTTCCTCCTGGCGCGGATGGCAAAGGACTGGCTGCGCGAGACCTTGGCGGCCGATGATGGCTGTGTCCGTGGCACCTGGCTGCGCCCTGGCCGCCTGGTCAGGGTAGCATATGAGCCCACGGAGCTGGCGGGAGGCTCCTCTTCCTCGGCCTCCCCGTCGGACAATGCGTAGCGGTTCAAGCTGTGTGAGCGCTTCTTGTGCTTGAAGCCCTCGGCGTTCTGCTGCTCCGCCCCGGGCTTGGGGGGCACGTGTGGCGGCTCTGTGGGGCCACAGTGGGAATGGAGGTAGGAGAAAGCTTTCTGGGCTGTCGACTGCAGGATGGTCCTCTGGGCAGAGAAGGGAGCGGGGGCCTTGGCCTGCTCAGGCACTGACGGTGAAGGAGGCGGCGGAGGGGACTTCAAGGACACGTGGGGGTACATGAAGACATATGGGGCGGTCCCCTTGCTGGCCGTGTGGGGCGATGCAGAAGGGGACGTGGCTGGTAATGTCTCGGGAGGCTCTGTGTGGGGAAGGAAATCTCCCTTCAGAGCGCTTGGTCTCTGGTACTGGTCCATCCCCTCAGGCAGATTTCTCTCCCTCAGAGGGCTTCCTGCACAACCGCTGGAATAGCCATTGATTCCCTCAGGGCTGCTGAGCTGCGGAACAAATTTCCCATAGTTCTCTGGGTTGGGCCGACTCTGCGGGGCAACGGAATTTTCCGTGAGGCGGGGCTGTGTAGAAGAGTGTCCACCGCTGCTGCCGCTGCTGCTCTCGCCACTTCCCAAGCTCTCCTGCGAACGGCTCGAGGTGGTGCTGTGGGACAGCATGTTTTCTTGGGAGTGCCCCGACCCCCTGGACCGCACCCCGATGCTCTCTTGGCTCCGCGACATGCCCTGGGCGCTCTTGATGGTCAGCGTCTCCTGGCAGCTGTTGGACATGGCCGTCTGGAGCTCGTAGCTCAGTTCGCTGTCCTGGAAAGTGGTCATCTTGGGCGTGTGGGGAGAGTGGCACTCCCCGTTCTCGACAGACTCGATGGTAACGATGTCCAAGGCGCCGGGGATCTTGCGCCTGAGGGTGCTGGTGTCGGCCTGGCTCAGGCTCTTGCGGAGGTCGGTCAGCTTCTTGACAGCCAGCATGAGCTTCTTCTGGTGGCCTGCAGGTGGCACAAAACGAGCAGAAACTAAGCTCGGGGATTGTGGGAGGCAAACGCTTCTACTGGAAGACTCCAAGCACAAGCAAGGGGAAGCTCAAAATCCTGTCTCATCCTCTCAGGCCAGTGCTTTGGAGGCAGAGCCTTTATCAGCCAAGACATTCACGTATAACGTAGACTAAAAGAAGCAGGCCCTGCCTGGACATAAAACGGGACCAGCAGGAGGCTCAGCCCCATGCCCAGTGTGGTGAATAACTTAGGGTGTCAGACTAGGAATAGAGAGACCCGGGTTCAAAACCCTACTTGTCCAAGAAGCCCAGCTGCACCTACTTCAAAAGGATAAAATAGGGAGTGCAGCTGTTAATATTATTATTATGAAGCTAACGCATTGTTTCCTAAACTTGCTCCTCTAGCTGTTTTTGGACTACAATTCCCATCATCCCTGACCACTGGTCCTGCTAGCTAGGGATGAGGGCAGTTGTAGTCCCAAAACAGCTGGAGACCCAAGCTTGGGAAACCCAGCCTAATGATAAAGATATCTGAAATTCTACAACCACAACAAATGGCACAGGTGGCAGTTGCACTAACTCAGCCTTGCTGAGGTGTTTTTTAAAGAAAGACACTTCCCCATGAAGCACAACATGTCCCCATGTGCTTCGAGGGATAACAGGCTCTTCTTTGTCACGGACCCCTGTCCCTCACTTCTGGGGCCTTCCTTTCACCATGTCCATAAAAGGAACCGGCTGGCAAAGAGGTCACTTTCTACACCTGCATAGTAAGATCTCTTTCCTCCACCCTTTGGGGGTTTTCTTGGGCTGAGGGGAGAGTGTATAAGGATGTAAAGTGATCTTTTGTTACCACAAAATTCTAGACAAGGCAATGAGAGATGGTCTGAGGGAAGAAGGGGAAAGAGTAAAAGAAGGGTAAGCTGATGGGAAGGGAGGGAGGGAGGGAAGGTAGGAGTGGGCCATGGGAAGAAGACACTTGGCTGCCCCAAGCAGGCCTTGGGAGCAGCCGCCTGTTGTGTGCCCTCGATAACTTCTACGTGTGGCTGGTCGGGGATGGAGCCAGCGGGCATATTTTGGTGACACTTACGAACGGGGCTTGTCTTCCCCTCTGCCAAAACAGGCATCCAATTACCCTGGGAATTTGATTCACAGCCAAATACCTCACTAATTATTGCCTCCCAATAAGGGGGCATGGTTCCCCCTCCCCTTTTCTCCCCCTCTTTGTCAGAGCGGCCTTTTGGCAGTGAGCCAGTCTAAACTGGATGGCGAGGCCCTAACATGGGAACAAGTCCTTCCTCGTCAAATCAGGCCATGAAAGAAGGTGGGAAGAAAAACACACAGTGGCGGGGGAAGGGGGGGAGTGCCTCCTATTCAGCAGGGGACCCTGAACCCCAAGGTTTTTGGGGAAGGGCGGGGAGGACTGGACTAAAAGCGACACCCCTGAGACGGACACAGAATGCTTCCCTCATGAAACAGGGGGAAACGGACAGTCTCCTTGCCCCAAGTCAAAACTCAATGCTGCGCTCTGAGCAAGGGGAGGGGAACACTGCTGTCTTTGTGGGAGGAAACATAATAGAGGGGTAGCCTCTATTTGAAATAAATAAATCACTGTTTCTAAGGGTGAGCAATCACCTAAGAATGCTAGTCAGCACACATGCGCCTGGGAAACAAACCAACAATGAGCATATTCTGGGTTAAGTACCTTCTTATGTGCAGGTTCAAATGGCCCTTGTTTGTGTGTGAGAGAGTGGTATGTGTGTGATGTTTCTGTATTTCCAGTCAGTGAAGTCAAGCTGAGAGGGATCTGCTTTCCGCCACCTCACCTGGCTGGGAGAGGTTGGTGAAGGTTGTGCACACTGCACAGCTGCCCATTAACAGTGAGAAGGATTCCCCTTAAGAGTAGGAAATGTCCAACATAACCAAGCCAGTGCATGGCCAAACCACGGTTTCCCATATTCCAGGAACAAGGGCAGGGTTTGAAGAAAGGGCAAGTGCCTTCTCATTCCACATTTCATTATGGTAAATTTGGTCTACAGCTCTCACCAGCCACAGTAAAAAATATTTGGAAGGTGCCTGGTTTGTGAAGGCTCCCTCAAACAGAGTTTCCCAAACTTGAGTCTCCGGCTGTTTTTTGGACTACAACTCCCATCATCGCTAGCGAGGACTAGTGGGCCAGGGATGATGGAAACTGTAGTCCATAAACAGCTAGAGACCCAAGTTTGGGAAACTGTGCTCTATAGGGACATCTTGCGGTTAGTCAAGGATCATTCATGGGTGCCTCCAGCCAATTTAAAAAGCCACCATAAATACAGCATCTTTGGATAGCTGAGTTTTTCTCTGCTGCACTGAGATGCAAGGGAAGCCACTGTATGGAGCTCCTTTCAGATGCAGTTCCCCATCACTCATGTTTATGTAGTGCAGGACTGAAACAAGCAGCCAGGAGTTCCCCAGTGGCCCTGTTGGTTTCCCCTCTTGTCCCCTCACCGAGCTTGTTGATGCCAATCTCCTGCAAGTCCTCCCAAGTCAGATCTGTCACAATGCTGATGGAGTCATAGCCGTTGCTCACCAGCTTCTTGTGGTACTGGGGTAGTCCAAGGGCACTCAGCCACTCCATTAGGTCATCCTAGAAGACAGCACAACCACGATGAGCTCTTATAGCAAATCCCACGCTGCTTTCCACAGAAAGTTGCCCGAGCAAGTCTTTGGGAGCTTTATCAGTAAAGAGCATCCCACAGGCAGAAAGACACAGTTTCTAAATGCCATCAGCTCCACACATGGGCTTACAGCTGCCACCTAAAATATCTAGTGCTTATAAATGGATGTCACAAGGATGAAATCTGGTAGTGGGGGAACGCTGTGTATGACACCCTGTGCTCCTTGGAGAAGCGGTAGGATAACATAAAAGACACAATTATTATTATTATTATTATTATTATTATTATTATTATTATTATTATTATTACTACTATTATTATTATTACCCATCATCAATACTAAAGTGTCCCTGACAGAGAAGACTCAGAACCAGTGTTCGAAACTCCCACTGTTCAAGGCACATTTTGCAACAAGGAATTTCATTAGTGCGAGCAGTTTCTGAGCTCTGGGTGCAGTACTGCGCCTAAGATTTCAGATTAAAACTGCAGAGTGGAAGGAAAGGAGGACCTTTTTCTGCCTCCCCACTTCCAGCTACTCCCTGAAGACTGGAGAAGAGACCCTCTTAAGAATATTAGGGGGGTGGGCAGGAGAAGGACTAGACCGTGTGAAAAATGAACATAATTTTTTAGCTGCGGTTCATTCATTTTCAGCTTTGTGTTCTTGTTACAAAAAAAGTGCACCTAGACATTCTGTTGTTGAGCCCATAAGCTAGGTTTAAGGTGCCATTTAGCTCCTGGCTTTCATATCTCAGTTTCTAACATTGTGACATTGAAAAGTTGCTCCTTGTGAAATTCAGAATGGACAAGGAAAGCCCGGGCAGGGACAATGGCTTAGATTCTAATTAAGGTTCTGCTGGTGGGAGTGCCTAATAGGCAGAGTTCTGCTCATGGGATGCTCCCACCAGCAGAATGGGGGGGGCATTTTTTTGCCCGTTTCCTTTCCCCCCTGCAGCCCCTTGACCATTTGCTTTGGGTGCTTTGGGGACCTTCTTGAGCAGCGTTAGAGGCAGTGTAGGGAGAAAGGGGGGACTGGCTGCAGAAATCCAGCCAGAGAGGCGCAGTATAAATAAAATAAAATATAATAATAATAATAATAATAATAATAATAATAATGCCACTTCTAATGCACTTCTGTTGCATTCCAGTTCTCTCCACAAACAGAAGAAACTCTCTCATTCACAGAAGACTAGTTAGCATCCAAACCTTTGTTGAGAAGGAGGGGAATAAATAGTAAATTATTACGCAGCATATTATTATTATTTTAAAATGTGCTCCGCAACCACCCTCTGTAGAAGGTCACTGCTAGCTCCATTTCACAGACAGAGGTAGGGAAACGAAGACTTTGCCAATGCAACGTAAGAGGTTTGTGGCAGAGATGGTGCTTGAGTTCAGTCATGAAGAGTACGTTTTGCAGCCACGAGGTGGTTAGCTTAAGAACCCCATAACCCTCTGAGTAAACCTGCCCCTTTGCCCAGGTCTTCAGGGCTTTGGGTTGCACCCTGATTCTGATTGACTGACAGGGATGTAGCTGACAGGGATGTGGTCGATACTCACAGGGATGTAATTTGGGAGCCATTCGGCAATGCTAAGCTGCCCAATCTCGGCGGATATTTTCTTCCTGTGGCCTGGCTTGGTCACCCCAATGGCTGTGAGGTCCTGGAATGAAGAGTGGCACAGGTGCCTTCATTAATATCTAACAAGCAGGCATGTGTACTATGTGGTCTAGCACAGGATGCTTGATAAATCATGTGCAGCGCACGTTCTGCAATGGCACTCCTGGGAAGGTCTCACAAAACACCAGGCGGTTACGGTGCAGATGGGTGATGGCAGGGAAACCAAAACGTCTTCCTCCCTCCCTTTTGCTCAGCCCTTTCTGCTTCCCCATGCCTTACCTCCGGGGTCATGCGGCTGATGGTGGGCACATCGTAGCCCGCATTCAGGAAGTTGGCTGTGTAGCCCTCCAGCTGGAATTCACTCAGCCAATTGTAAATGGCTTCAGCATCCTGCGGAGGGGAGACAGAGAAGTCCCTTGTGTGGCAGTGGTGTGGACTGGGAGGGGCCAATGCACTCCTGCAATCACTTCACGGAGATCCGTGATGGAGCACTTGCACTAGTGCATCCTGAATGCATCACATGCCCCTATGTCACCACAACTGTTGGATAAATGCAAACGAATCTCTCTGAACAGCTTTTTTTAAACAGACTGCTGGTTCTCAATCTCTAGCGCTCAGTCGAAAGGTGCCCTGGCCATTTAACCTGGTCCCAAAAAAGGCAGGTATCGGAGAGCCAGCATGGTGTAGTGGTTAGAGTATCGAACTAGGATCTGGAAGACCAGGGTTTGAATCCCCCACTCAGCCATGAAGCTCGCTAGGTGACCTTGGGCCAGTCACTGCCTCTCAGCCTATCCTACCATATAGGGTTGTTGTAGGGATTTTTAAAAAATAAAATAAGGCAGGTATCAATGGGTTTATGTTCTTTAATTGGGACTTGAGATTTGAAAGCTGGGAAACCCCCTGAAAAAATGGGGAAGAAACCCGTCCTCTGAATTTTCCCAGGTTTTTCCCTGAGCCTTCACATCTCTGTTTAGGACCAATTCATCAATCCTGAACTTGCTGGCTCCACAGCGATCTCCTCTTCAACCCACTGTGCTTTTCAGCTTCCCCCCAATCCAATGCATATATTGTGGTAACCCCACATGGGACAGCATTCTACAGAGTCTTTGTGAGCACTGAAATAATAATGGAAAAAATAACACCACTTAATATTCAAATACTATAATTCTATGGTGTCAAAAGTGTTTCAGCCAGATAATACAGATTTCCTTGAGAATGGATAACTACCCACCCCCCTCCACACACACAAAAGCAAGCAAAGAAATCCATAATTCATGCTTATAACAGTTTGGCAAGCCCAGCCAACAGCTTAAGTTTCCAGCTCATATCCGACTTCCTGCCTTCTGGATCTGCCGCCCTTACCCAGAACTCCTCTTCTTTTCCTTTTTTTGGTCCCATATTTTGCCACATTTTGTCCATAACCACTTCCCTGCCCATGGCTCTTTCAGCAGGATCTTGTGTGATCCAGAGCATCAATCAAATGCACGATTTTACCATTAACTGATTCAAGCAGGACTGCTTTGCTCAACAAGCTGAACTCAGCCCTTGAGCCACGTATTGTGACCAGCCAGAAGCTGACAACACCCTGCTTCTAACTGGGACCTCTTTGTTCCTTATGGAGGGAAAGGTTTTTCTATACATATAAAAATAAAAATCCAAATGCCAAGCTTAAGGTGTTCTCTTGATAAAATTAACAGACATGGACAAATTCTTGCCCCCAAAGTAATTCTAAACGAGTTGTCCAAATAAAAATAAGACATATACAGGGGTTACAATACAGCACAAGTGGGGCAAGCTGTAACCCACTAAGGTTTTTTTAATGGACAGTGTGTCTAACTCTAGGATGGACTGGGGCAAGGTTGTTTTACACTGATGCCATTCAAATTTGTTTCCTTTTACGGGGAGTAGCCTGATGCTAGAATCCATAGGTGTATATATAAAACATTAGCTAGATTGATTACAGTACCTTCCCTTCCAGGAGCTGCTCTGGCCGTAGATATTGGTGGGAGAAGATCCTGTCGTTGGTGTTACAGTTGGAGAGGTTCTGGTGTACCAGTGTCCCTGAAAGGAGCCAGAGCATGGTCAGAGCAGGCCCCTGGAGCCTCGGACAGAATCAACGCAGGGCAAAATAACCCAGGGAAGCCTGTTCCTAGATACACAACACTTGCTTATTTCAGTGGGGCTCGTGCGGGTGCTGCAAAGCAGCCTCATCAAAATGAATGGATGTATGAAGGCAGCGGTGGCACTTCCGGCACTTGTGAACAGAGAGGAGCGTGGGGAAATCTTCAGTAGCGGCCTGAACCTTATAAGCTATCAAAGTCTGCACACGGGGAAAGCCTTATAAGTGCTTGCATTGTGGGAAGTGCTTCTTCCAGACCACCTCCCTCCTGAGGCACAGGATCAGCCACATAGGAGAGAAACCGCACAAATGTTCTGACTGTCCCAGAAGCTTCAACCAGAAAGAGTCCGGGGTTTTTTTGGTGGGGTGGGTTGTTGCTGTTGGTTTTTTGTATCATTGTTTTAGATTCCGTTGTGATTTATGAGGAAATTGTTCAGTTTGGTTTTGTACTTTTTAATGATTCATTTGTTGTTTACGACTACATTTGTTATGTTCCAGTTATGTGTTTTTTCATGTTGTAAGCCGCCTTGGGCACGGTTTGAGCTGTGGAAAGGCAGTAGACAAATAAAATTGTGTACAGTCGTACCTTGGTTCTCAAACCAAGGGAAGGCACTATTACTTCCCTTGATCTAGATGCTATACTCCTATTGATGCAGCCCAGAATTGCATTGGCTTTTTTAGCTGCCGCGTCACACTGTTGGCTCATGTCAAGTTTGTGGTCAACCAAGTCTCCTAGATCCTTTTCACATGTACTGCTCTCAAGCCAGGTGTCACCCATCTTGTATTTGTGCCTCTCATTTTTTTTGCCCAAGTGCAATACTTTACATTTCTCCCTGTTAAAATTCATCTTGTTTGTTTTGGCCCAGTTCTCTAATCTGTCAAGGTCGTTTTGAAGTGTGATCCTGTCCTCTGGGGTGTTAGCCACCCCTCCCAGTTTGGTGTCATCTGCAAATTTGATCAGGATGCCCTTGAGTTCATCATCCAAGTTGTTGATAAAGATGTTGAATAAGACCGGGCCCAAGACAGAACCCTGTGGCACCCCACTAATTACTCTTCTCCAGGATGAAGAGGAACCATTGATGTTCACTATTTTTAAAGTCCCTCTGCTTTCTATTTACTGAGTTTGCAATGTCAGTTTCAATCTCCCACCAGCCCTTTCGTCTCTCCTCTTACCTATCACGGAATTCGTCTGGCCATTGTGAGAATGCTGAAGATCCTCACCAGTCGGTGAAAGTGGCTGCATAAAAAAGAAAAGGAGCCAAGACTCAGGTCAGAAATAAGACTGTACCAGAGAACCATGAAATGGGTGAACATTGTGACTTTTCTCTTCATGCTCAGCTTTTTCCATGCAGGGATTGTTTGCAGTTGTGGCTGAATCCTGACCAACTGAATGTGCCAAGGGTTAAGTGATGCTCCTCTGTACTTAGCTGTTTGGGCACATGAATTCCTGCTACCCATATAGCCAAATTCTAGGCATGTAGGTCCCCACAGGCTATTTCCACCCTTCCTGGTATCTGCAGCCAAAACCAGAAGAGTTGATGTTTTAGTCTTTTCTCTATGAAGAAGCAAGGTTAATCTTGGGGAACCAAGTCATGTGCATGAATACCCATCATCTTCAAGATCTGGGCGAGAAAGTGGAGAAGCAGCAGGGACGGTGGGAGAGTATATGACTTGAAAAACAAGATTAAGCGCATCCCTTGCACCCAACACAGCTCTTATCAAATACACAGCCCACTGTGGCTTAGAGAAGTCTGAAACTAGACTACATTACAATAAAAAAGTGGGAGGCTATTCCCACAGCTCATCACTTTTTGTTCTAAAGAGAATGTTAGATTTAATAATCTGCTTCCTTACACCTTTGCCTTTGACTGTATGAACAACCTCAGTCTACAGGCAACAGGAGATGACAAAAACTGGGAATAATAATAATAATAATAATAATAATAATAATAATAATAATAATTTATTATTTATTATTTATACCCCACCCATCTGACTGGGTCTCCCCAGCCACCCTGGGCGGCTTCCAACAAAGTATTAAAATACAGTGGTCTGTTAAACATTAAAAGCTTCCCTAAGACTGAGGCGTGGCAGCAGTAGGGTGAACAGCAGGTTTCATGCCTTGGTGCAGAGAAATTCATGCCCCCTTTACCTTGACATTCTCAATGAGGAGTCCAGTGATTTGCCCATTGGTGCCCTCAGTACTCTGACCGCTGCCAGCGCTCCGGATGCTGCCAATGCTGCCCTCGCTGCCCACACTGTTCCTGTCACCTGCTGCTTGGGAAGAAAGGATAGATTTTGGCATGGGGGTAGTAAGGAGGGAGAAGAGCCCAGTTGGCCCTCAAGCACTAAGAAGGCAGGCAAAGCTAGGGGGCATCTGCTGGTAGGACTAGCACCCCATCACAGATTTCTTTGCGGGCTTTGCCACAGAGCACCCAAGCAGGCTTCCTTGGCTGCCAAGACAGGCCACTCAGTATCCGGTTAAGGCATTTCAGTCAAGGGATGACTTTTCATTTCCTGTAGCAACATTCAGCTGTTATAATAAATAATAATAATAATAATAAATTTTTATTTATACCCCGCCCTTCCAGGTTCAAAAACCGGGCTCAGGGCGGCTAACAACAAATTTAAAACACTTAATTGTAAAAGCAGCTTAAAATACAGTATAAAAACACGAATAACAATAAAATTCAAAAATCAAAAATCAATTTAGGGGAAATAAGCATTAGATAATCCCCAGGGCTAGCTGGCTGAATTGGTCCTACTTGGGCCAGCGAGGAGGCCAGGGGAGAATTAGCTGTGGGGTCTCAGAGTCGGTGATCTTCATAAAAGGGGAGGGGGAGGGAAGAGAAGGGAAATAAAAGATCAGGCTGAATTCAAACTAAAGGCCAGGCAGAATAGCTCTGTCTTACAGGCCCAATGAAAGCAGGTTAAATCCTGAAGGGCCCTAGTCTCATGGGACAGAGCATTCCACCAGGTCGGAGCCATCACTGAAAAGGCCCTGGCCCTGGTGGAGGAGGATCCTTTCTCCACAACCCCACTCCCCGCCACCCAATTCCGATGGGTGAGGTTGGTAAGCAACTTTTTAAAGAAGCATCTAGCAGCAGTGGTCCCTCTCATACAAGACTGACCGGGGCGGGGGGGAGGGGAAGCGAAATGTGGCCTGGGAGGACACAGCTAGCAGTCAGGTTTGCATGCAATGATGGGTTGTATTGTTTGTGCAGCACGGAAGGTACCTCAATGGCAGATGTGCACATCAGCATGGAAAGAAGGCGTGATCAGTGGCAGGGATGTGCACACTGATGGGTTTATGCTTTGGGCGAGGCTGGACGCTTGCGGCTGGTAGGCCTCGATGAGCTAAAATGTGAACTTGAGGTGTATGCAGAAGGAAGGGGCTACCTGGATGAACTCATGTCCTTTAGGCAAGGTTTATCAGCGACAGGTGAGAACAGCCCACTGCCCCTGGGAAAATGGTGGATAGCTACTGGGAAGGGGGGGCAGTGGTGGGAAGGGGCAGGAGCAAAGCATACGTTAAGGAAGGTGGACCCTGTGACAGAGACAAAGATGTGTAGCGAAGCCAGTTATAAATCACTGAGAATTTTGCAGGGGTATAGCAGTGCCAAATGAAATTTCCAGAAGGGGGATATTTCTCTATTTCTTTCTCCGCCCCCCCCCAGCAGGTATCTGTGTGAGCGTATGTGTGTGACGAGAGAGAAAAATATTTCAAAAAATATTTACTCGGGGTACAAATGTGTGAGGAAGAGGGTCTGGTTACACCTCCACTCCCAGCTGAAATCATATCCCTTTTCATCTGCTACTTCTCTCCATTCCTTCTCCCCACCCCAGAGTTGTCCTCACTCATTCCCAGGCAGTGCGAATGGAGGACACGCTTGCCCAGCCCAGCAATGGCCCTGACCTGGGCTGTCAGGAGTTGGGGCTGTCCTGGTCAGGGCAGGTAGGCAGAGGGGTGCCTGCGGCGAAACGGGTGGAGGCTGCGACCCACTGGGAGGGGTGGCAGTGGTAACCTGCTGGCCCTTGGCAAAGCTCTGGCACGGGTGCAAGGGCGCCATGCGGGGAAGAGTCAGGCCTGCATGTAGAGAACAAAACACGTGGGTCAGGAAAGGGTGTGTGTTTGTGTAGGCAAGGAGAGCAACTATGTGGTCCCAGAAGCACTGTACAGCACTGGGGGCTACAGGGAAGGCTGCTGTAACTTAGCTGCTCATGGAGCATATGTGTTCACGTAGGGGCAATGCTGCTGCTGCATTTTAAAAACATACAGAGGGACAGAATATCGGATGCTCATTCGTCGGCCAGACTTTTCACAGTTTTTCCCCTATAAAAGAGTCTCTCAGCAGTCTAGGATGAACATTGGCAATGGAGTCAGAGGAGCAAGCGCAGAACTTTGCCCTTCCTTCCCTGATTTTTTTCTTCTAGCCTACATAATAGGATTCCCAAAGTGCTCTACCCAGTTTTTAGTTTCACCAGTTCATAGTGTCTACGGCTGGAGAAAGTCAAGAGAGCTCAAGGTAGTTTCAAAGAGTTACTGCAGCTTACGATGTGTATAGTCCTCTCATCACACTTTTGCCTCTGGCAAACAAGCGTTGTGTGGCTTTTCACTGTTTCGAAAACCTGCAAAACCTGTTTGACCAGAAGGCGGCAGTGGCAGAAAAGAAATGTGTGTGCATGCGTGTTGTTTCTGTACGCAGACCGTGAGAAGAATAAATACGCCACCTGAAGCAAGCATCTCTTAAAACAACTTCCAAGTCTCTTAAAAACTATCTCCAGCCTCCAACCTCAGGTGGCCTGCAGTAAATATACACCTGCAAAGAAAACTGAACATCTGCAGCATCCACCCATGAGCTCAGGAGAATTACTTATTTGTATCCAATCAGAAATCACATGCATGGCTGGCCCCCAATTTAGCTGCATCCACAATTCAGTAAGTTTTGAGGAATGGGGGATCTACATTTCTCCCTGGTTAAGGTGGGATCTGAACACCTTCTAGAAGGAAAGGTGTGAAAGTATTCACACCTTTAACTCCCAGGACTACAGCTTCCTATAACCATACAGACACTGCTTTGCTAGGCTTCCACAGGCCACCTGCATATTAATAGTCGTAACAGTTTATGTAGTTTAATACATTTTAAATTTACTTTGACTCCCATTCTTCCCTTGCTGAGAAAGGAGCAGGAACGATGGGATTCCCCCTATTCCTTTTAAAGAGGTTCCTGCTCTCTCTGTTGCAAGAGGTCCTCCATGTTATCCTTTTCAGAAAGCACGGCAGAAGGGAGCCCCTTTGGATATTCTAATATTCACAATCTTCCTCCTGCTGAAAAAGTGGGGAGCTTCCTCTCATGCAAAAAGTGTGTTTGAACAGTACTGGGGTGGTGGTGGGAAACCATTGTGCCCTGAATAATCGCATCTCTGGTGCTGCTTGACTTGGTCCGTGTGAAGGCAAGCATTGGCAGAGAGGTCACTGTCACTGAGTTGCTAGGGTAGGAAGTGGCGGCGATGACAGGAGTTATTTTTGCAGGCGGGGAGAAGACAGTGAATGAATGGGGTTTACTGGGAAATGAAATCACAGGTTTTCCTAGTCCCTTTGCAGCACCCCCCATCACATCTTTGGCCTCCTCCAGAGTCCCCCAGTTGTGTTCGTGGACCAACCTGTCCGCTTGCTGATGACTTCGACAATGGATGGAGGGAAGTAACCAACTCTGTCAGTGCCTTTCTGAGAGTCATGGATATGACCCTTCCAGCGTCCGTCTGCATGCTGCTCCAGAACCTGGTGAGAGAAGAGTTCTCATGATCAGTGGGACAGGGTGGATATAGGATGGCAGAATCAGGAGGTCGAAAGGGACCACGGGATCATGATATCTAAGCTTACCACAAAAGCAGGGTTTTGTAAAGCTGGTGTGCAGCACAGTGGCTTAGCGACTGAGTTACGATGGAGGAAGCCCCCTGTTCATATTTCAGGCCTTAGGGAATTCATTCTCTTCTTACCTAACGCCCCCCCCCCCAATCTGCAAGATGAAACTATAAATACAAGGCCTACATATTATAGGGTCATTGCATGCGATGAAGCGCTTTGAACATTCTAAAGGGGAATATAAATGCCAAGAATGATTATGATTGGACCAAACTTGTCTATTCAACCATGAGGACTAGAAACTTGTTCAAAAAAGGAAGAAAACTAAGCTGAGCTTCTCATCTGAATTCAGTGCTTGTGCTTTTTTCTTTGCTCCTGCAGAACTCTGGCATGCACACAGCTCTGTCAATATGTTATACCTCCCCTATCCACTGTAATTTCTATTACGTCGTGAATCTTCCCTGTTTTGCCTGCATCCTCCTTTAACTCTCTTGACCATACACAAAATCTGATTACAATAGTACTTCTACTGCCTCCTATATGATAGAGATGATTCTTCTGCTAATACAAGCTAGGACTAGGGATGGAAGAATCTGTCACTTTTGATTTCTCCAAGTTTCTCAGTTTTCCAAACTCAGGTTCAGTTCACCACATTAACGTACCAGTCTGCCTTGTTTTTTGTTCGTTTTTTTAAAAAAGCACTCATTAAAATTAATCAATATTTTAGAGCTCATTTTCCCCAGTAGATACATTTTTGCAAGCAATGTCCTTCAATATAATGGATTTTGTATGTTAGTTTCACCTATATACACATTTTTGCTGATACCTTCCTCTGATATGTGCACTTTCATGCACCTTTTTTTGAAGAACTGCAGCGCGAAATTCAGAGAAATGTGAATTTCAAAGCATAGCTGGTCTCTCAGTTCATACACTGGTTTGGGGAAGTGCAAATTCAGTAGGTCTGAATTAAAATCGTAACTGGGCCCAATTTATTCCTCAAACTCTAGTAAGCCTACAATTTTTCAAATAGGTCACCGCAGTCCTAGCTGAGGTCCATTCATGAGATCACAGAACAGATGCAGAGGGCTGCCTCTTGGAGCGTTTCAGGAGCTTCTATGGCTTTCGCCGATCTCTTACCGTGATGATATCTCCGGCACGGACATTGAGAGCAGTTGGGTCATGGAGGTTCCAAAAATCCTTCAAAGCTCGCACCTTCAGGATTCCTGATGCCTCTGAAGACAAAGGGTAGTGGGAAGTGAGAAGGAGGGGGACAGAGGGGGAAAGACATGGGCAGGAAAATTAGCAAAAAGGGGGGAAGAGGACGTCGTTACTTGCTGTGCGCTTCATTCCTCCTTTGCCCCACAACCTACGCATCTTGGGATGTTGCAGCCAGCCTCCCCTGCAGCTTTGCAAGGTGGGCTCCTTCACGTTATAATTCAGTGAAAGCCAGGAGGCTGAAAACCCCCAAGTACCCACCCTGCCCCTCCCCAAAAGATTTCGGTGCTGACCCCCACATGCCCTTCACCAGTTTGCACCATTCTAGGGGTTTATTAAGATGGGTGCCATCTGCTTCCTCCCCACATTAGGGCCTAATGGGGATACTTATTGGCCTGCTCACCTCGTAGTAGTTGCTTGATGTCCTTGCTGGCGTGTGAAGTGGTGAACTGGTTCACAATGTCCAGAGCTGTCTGGTTGTAAGTGTTGCGGATGTTGACATCGATGCCACCCTACCCACAGAGAGAAAATTAGCGGTGGGCTTGGAAACAGGGGGACATCTTCCTTGAGGGAACTTTAAAAAAAAAATCTAGGCTGGTTTCAGCATTTGAGTACCGTATTTTTTGCTCTATAAGACTCACTTTTTCCCTCCTAAAAAGTAAGGGGAAATGTGTGTGCGTCTTATGGAGCAAATGCAGATTGCGCAGCTATCCCAGAAGCCGGAACAGCAAGAGGGATTGCTGCTTTCACTGCGCAGCGATCCCTCTTGCTGTTCTGGCTTCTGAGATTCAGAATATTTTTTTCTTGTTTTCCTCCTCCAAAAACTAGGTGGTCTGGTGCGTCTTATAGAGTGAAAAATGCGGTATTTGGCTGAGCTAGTGCTGGTGAGATATTCGCAAAACAAAAGAATTGCCGTGAAAATCCCTGAAACGAGAAGTAATCGACTATAGAGTTAAATTAATATCTTATAATGTTCTCTTAAATAGGGCTATGTTTAAAACTTGCCATTGAGGTTTTCATACCCTTTTTGTAAACTCAGGGAAGTGTTTCAGCCCTGCTCTTGAGTTTGTTTGATAACACTTAAAATCATTTAAGGTTTATAATTTCTTTATTTCCTTCTGAGGAAATTGATTAGTTCAGTGAAACGAGTTTTGTAGCCAGCTTCTTGTTAAGTCTTTGTTTAATTCTAGGTTAAATTTTCCTCAAACTTTTTGATTTTTGTCATTTAATTTACCTCTATAGTCGATTACTTCTCGTTTCAGGGATTTTCACGGCAATTCTTTTGTTTTGTGTAATTTCTTGGTTCCGTGACTGTCTTTTTTTCACTGGTGAGATATTCACGGCAGCCTGCTAATAATATCACAGTCCTTGAGAGCAAAAGCAGGCCTGTCTTTACCCAGAGACTGCATCCCCACTGTCTGAGAAAAGGTTAAGCTCGCAGAACAAAGTAGACTAGGCCAGTTATAGAGGGTTGCTTCACACAACATGCAAGGCCTCAGATTCAAAACACAGGGAGGCCTTGGGTTTGCCTCACACTCTCAGCCTCAGCTTCCCATAAAGGCAGTCATTACTCTGCTTCACAGAGAAGGCTAAATAAGTGCACTAAAAGTGCAAATGAAACAATAAACAAACCAATCAACCCCTGTATCTGTTTTGTAACACTGTTTGCAGTCGTTTCCAAGGATGGGTGGTTCCAGAGTCACTCTGGCTAGCCTCAACACAAATGCTAACATCGACTCTGGCTGGCCACATATTCGGCAGCCATGGATTATAGGTGCAGACAATTGCATGTGTGTTGGGCTACTCCGTACGGGGGAGGAATCATACAGTACTTCTTCACATGGCTACCAAACACTCGGTTGGTGTGCACATCCAAGTGGTGTTTGTGTGTGAGAGAGGCTAGCAGCTCCCTCTTGTGTACTTTCAGCACAGGACAGGTGGGTTGTATGACCACATTTCTTGTCAGACTAGAACTGAACCAGAGATTGGAGTTTCTCCTCAGTGCTATATATGACACCAAGCTGCAGGCCGCATTCTTTTCGTGCCTCGAGTGACAGAGCTACCACGCTTTTCTGCAAAGTGTTTCCTCTCAGAACTGACCCACAGATAGCCCAGTGTCTCCTCTGTGGGCTCTCACACCCTCTCCTCTTCTTTGTTCCCTATTTCTGCCTCAGCTCCAAGGCCTGTAGCCTCTCCAAGGGCAAAAGCCTTTTGGTCACCAGGCAACCACCCCCCGGCCTTGACTACGGCTTTACTTTTAGTCTCACTTGCAGCAGTAGGCGCACCACCTCGGTCTTCCCATACAACGCTGCTTCATGCAAGGCAGTCCCCGTCTTCGTCTGTTTGTTGATCTCGATTCCAGCTTTCAGAAGTTGCCTGTGAGGGGAAGGAATATATAAGCAATGAGTGCCAGCAAGTCAAAAGATGTGACTGATTGCTCCAGAATGAATACCCAAGTCTTGATGCTTACTGTGTGCCGTTGGAGAGGCTGGTGTGTGTGTGAGAGGCAGAGAGAGAGAGAAGGATGGCAGGTGGAGGAGATGATCAGGGGAGCTATCTGTGTTGCAAGAAGGATTAAATGGCAGAAGGACACTGTGGGTGTATTTACCCTGTAGTTTAGTCTAACGTGCTAATTTAAGACATAACCCTACTGCTGTAGGGATTTCACTTGATCTGTGGTAATTTGGTGAACAGTAAGTTCAAATGCTTTTGTAGACCGAACATTTAATAACTGGTTGGCTGGTAATTATGGCTGGTGAGAGAATGCTTGAGTGTCAGGCTTGGATGCATAGGATTGCTAAGGATGTGGAGTCTATTGTATTTTTATGTTTGATTTCTGTCTGTTATGTTTACAATAACTTCTAATTTTCCTGTTAACTATTTGATCTTCATCTATAACGTTTTGCTTTGGTATTTTGTAATGCTTAGGTTATAACTTAGATTGTAAACAGCTTTGAGATTCTTTTTAACAAACAAACAAACAAAAACAAACAAACTATAAAGCAGTATAGAAATAATTGAAAACTAAAAAAAAAAATAGTACTGAACTAGATGGAGTGATGGTCTGACTATGTTCGGTCCTCTAGGAATGAAATTCCATTGTAAACACAATATTCTCTGTATTCCTTTAATTCAGGGATAGGGAACCTGCAGTCCTCCAGATGCTATTGGACTACAACTCCCATCATCCCTGACCATTGGCCATTACTGGCTGGGGCTGATGGGAGTTGGAGTTCAACAGCATTTAGAGGGCAACAGGATTTAGGAGGGCTCTGTCGCTTCAAATTCTGATGCCCCATGTGGCATATAAGGATCCATGCAGGAATGGAACAAATGAAGCATTTGCAAAATAGGGTGCTGCATGAGAATATAAAAGTAAGAATGAACTCAACACACCCAAACTGCACTGTAAGGCATGAAATAGATACGACATTCAGATCAGAAGCTGAAATCTCAGGAAGGTTAAGCTGGGGAGCTAACAGATGGAAATATCTGAGAGCGGTGTAGCGCATGCTGGCACCTTGGGGAACTTGAGTTGGCACATGTGGGCTAAGGCCATTGGCTTCTGCCTGCACTGGAAGTGCCCAAAGGACTTACCTGATTATCTCTTTATGCCCGTTCTTGGCTGCCAAGTGAAGAGGAGTGGTGTAGTTAGGGTCACTTGTGTCTTTGGATTGTCCCTCAAGCAGAGCCACACACATGTGGCTGTTCAAAAGCAGTTGGGCCACCTAAAGTGAACAAAAGAATGGAGGCAGGGTGACAGAAGGAAGCGAGGGACCCAAAATGATATCAGACGACTGACAGGTGAGTGGTCTCACCCACCTGTCGAAGTTGGCCTGCAAGGTTACAAGGAGACAGTGACCAAGCACGACTGAAATCCCCATTGATCAGCTGACCAAACCTGCTTTCTGCAGGTTCAGATGCACCTGAGAGATCTTGTATATCCAAACTAAGCAGAATTGTCACACACAACCCGGGCGTTAGCCGATGTGTGGGGAATTCAATCCTGTGGTGTAAGGAGCTGCTGATCCAGCTGTGGGCCAAATTCCATCCGTAGCTGGAAGTTCTGCATCCACACCATGTGCTTTGAAGGAGCCACTTCTCCTTTTCCACCACGGCGGACAAGAAAATGGGTGGGGTTGGGGGCAATGGATGGATGACACCTGCTGTATCTTTGCCTTGCTTCAGAGCTCTCAAAGGGGCAGAAGTCCTGTGCTTCTTGGCACAGAGTTGGCCTTGCTATCACAATTGCCTCAACCATCTCTTTTGCAGGCAAAAAGGGTACAAATGCAGGGCCCAGGGCTGCAAACTGGAAAAGGTCACTACAGTGGGAAATAGTTTTAACCTTAGGGAGCTTTGGGTTTGAGCTGGCCTTGCCCGCAGGGAACACCTACACACCTACACAAACAATGTGGAACTTGTACTAGAGGCCTGCTATTCTTTGTTATGGTGACTCAAGATTTATCACCCTATTTATATCCCATTTGTTATAAAAATGGACATTGAAGCCACCCCCTGCCTTGGGATGAGAATAGAATAATGCCATTCCATTGCCGCCCTTTGGTGCACGTCCCTTGCGCTAATACCCACCCACCCCTCCTGTCTTCACATACATTTGCTGCCCTGCCCTTTAGGTTAGGGGGAAGTCCCCCACCCCCAGGAATTCTGAGCAGCCTCTCTGCACCTGTCTTGAACAGTGAAGACAGGAATCCACCGCCAGCTCTGCCAGGTTGGAATCCCAGGCCTTCTGGCCCAGCTGGCCTTGCTTTTGCCTCCGCAGTCTGGAGGGATTAGCAAGGCTCAGGGCCTGTCTGGCTTCTGGTGGGAGTGGTGGAGAAGGACCTGAGTATGCATGCAGTGGGAATGGAGGTTCCTGGGTGCTGCGTTATGTCCCAGTGCCATGGCAAGGCCTTACACAGGAGGTATCCCTCCACAACCCCTGGGCCTACTCACAACTGCCTCAGCAGCGTGATTACCACAGAAAGCCATTCTTTGGCACAGGAAGACCTTTGGAGATGTATGAAGACTTTATAGCAGCAGGAATGGGGAATCTGAACGTCTCCATTGGACAGAGGAGAGAGAGGAGATATGGATTTTGTTGAGATTACATCAGCCCAACCCCGCCTGAAGCTGGAAATAAGAACAGTGAAAGGGATAGGGTGGACCACAGTGTATGCCATTTTGACAGCTTCTGAGACTTTCAGACAGAGAAGAAGAGATATGGATTATATTTATAAATGATTTATTAATGAGGTGGTTGTATGTAAAATTGAGGATTAAATTTGGCGAAATGTGAAGGGTGGGTGGCGCCAGGAGATTGGCAGTGTTAGGGGGAGGGAATGTATATTATATATTTATACACTCACACAAATTCTAGGGGTTTCATTTTCACCCTCTGCATGCAGCACCAGTGAGGCTGAGTTGTTTATTACTCGGGCCAGATGTCATACAGCAATGTTCAAGGCCATGTTAGGGAGGAATGCATGCATGTTGTCTGGGAGGAAGCAGGATCTGTTTTTCTCAGGCAAAGTGTTACTCAAGAGGTATCAGAAGGAAATGTTTCAAAATTGATGAATTACTATTATAAAAGATTATTTACTCTACTCGACAATTATGAGGACAGGTTATAACAATATATAAAAGCTATAGCAGAAACTGGTAACTGTACAGGTGATGTGTGGGGAGAAGGGATGAATGTATTTAGAAGTGACAGCTGGAAAAGTTATTTTATTGGGAGCAGCAAAGGAGGGAGGAAAATAGAGGGGACATCGGGGTTTAAATTTGTACTGGAATTTGTAGTGATTTGGTGACAATTTGTTAAAAATTGTGGAAAATCAATAAAAATATTTTTTTTGGGGGGGAGCCCACTGTTGATGGGCTTCAGTTCCTGTCAGCCTCAGCCAATGTGACCAACAGTGAGGGAATGATGTCAGTTGCCGCTATCTTGAGTTATGATATTGTTCCACCCTAATAGCTGGGATGTTCCTTTGCCAGTGGCTCGCAGCTGGCTTAGAAAAGTTCCCTGGGACAGGATAGAACAAGATAGTAAAACTCTTCCTACATCACTGCCAGCAGTTGTGGAAACTCCTGCCGTGCCAGAGCACATTATCATTTCCATCATCATCATCATCATCATATTTGTTAGTCCCTTTATCTTGCAACCGAAGGCAACCCAAAGTGGCTTACAACCAAATAATGTTGTTTGTGGTACTCATGTCAGTGCAGGCAATTACCGTATTTTTCACTCTATAAGACGCACCAGACCATAAGACACACCTTACTTTTTAGGAGAGAAAAAGTGAGTCTTATAGAGCAAAAAATATGGTACTACTACTACTAAAATACATATCTCAGGTGTCAAAGGTAAAGCCGTGTGTCTTCATCATTTGCCAAAAGCTATGCAGTGAAGAAGCTGGACGCACTCTGTGGGGAGGGAATTCCACAGATATGAATTGTTGTGTGCATTCATTTCAATGGGTCTCCCCTGAGGAGCAGTAGTGTTGCATACACCCCGTTGCTCTCAATTGACTTTCTTGCAGGCGGTGGCTATGGCCGCTTCTGCTTACCTTTAGCCTTCCAAACTCGCAGGCCAGGTCCAGGGGTGTTTTCTTTGCTTTGTTGATGAGGCATGGGTTGGACTGGTGCTGGAGCAGCATCTCTGACTGCAGGACAGACAGGAAGAATGGAAAGAGCGAAGTAAAGCTGGAAATGCCGGTAGTCATATGCTTTGCACATCTTGCTTCCTCGTGATCTCCGCAGAGCAAACCCAAAACCCTCGTACAAGATGGGTCCTGCCAGGAACCCAGAGCAAACCACTGCCTCTGCTTCTCCTGCAGCTAGCTGGCCTAATCCCTGAGGTCTAATCCGTATCAGTCAAACCTTTCCTAGACAGCCCCCAAGTTCTTCCCAAGGTTAATGTAATACAAAAGTACAGGTCACCTCGTGGTATTTTCATCTCCCTCCCCTAGGAAAGTGTCTGTTCCACGCAATAAGAACACTATTCCAGGGTGCACATTTTAAAAATCTGCACGTTTACTGTGATTCTGGTATCTGATACAATGCCAGGTATCCAGAGAATCTAGGCTTCCATGTAAAAAATAAAAATAAAGCAAGGTTCTAGCCCGTAGGACAGGGCAGAGAAGCAGAAAATATGTGGCATGTCTGATGAAAGCTTGGAAAATTTAAGCCTTTAATACCATACATATTCTGCCAGCTATTCCCTGCTTCCTCATCATATTGAAATTTAATACATGTGCACTGCTGTAGTCATCAGAACTTAAGATGTTCTTGATGTACAGCTTCTCTTTTCTTTTCCCTTTCCTGGTGCATTTGATCTGCAACATGTACGCAGCTCTGCTTATGGGTTCAGCCCAGGATAAAACAGCATACAGATACTTGCTGCTTCTCAGACCAAGGTGTTTTTATCCTCTCTCCCGCCTAGAAATTCTGACAGGAGATGATCGAATGTGATCCATTACAGCTCCCGAGAAGAAACTCCACAGCTCTCTACAGCATTTCGTGCTGGGCACTTGTGTTAATGTGACAGTACTGCACTGCAACGTTCAGCTGTTTTGTGGGTTGTGTGTTAGGCATGTTAGATCATTATGAGGGCTCCAAGGTACGGGAGACCGACAGCTTTCGGACTGGCGCACCATGATCTGGAGCTCACTGACAAAGGAAGTCTCATCTCTTCCCTTCCAAATGGTCCCCCACTCACCACCTCATAGTGGCCATATTGCGCCGAAAGGTGCAATGGGATCTGCCCATCCAGCGACGCCATATTGACTGAAGCAGCTGCTCGTAGAAGCAGGTGTGCTGGCTCCACCTTCCCTTGCCAGGCAGCGTAGTGCAGTGGGCGCATTCCTGTAGGGAGACAAGAGACAGGCTGCATAATGTGGGAATCTGATGGGCACCCACCATCTGAATGTTCTGCAAACAACTGAAGACATTTTGGTTTTGGCTACTTTTCCTGGCTGAATAAAAAGATTTACACCTTAGGTGTCCACTACGTGTTGCTTTAACACCTATTTTCAGTTGTTTCCCCCACACTTAAAAAAGAACAACACTGTTTCAGCTGTTTTATGGAATGCTACTTAATCCCCTTGAGAAAGATGTTGTAATAATAATAATAATAATAATAATAATAATAATAATAATAATGGCAACTATTCAAACACAGAATGAGATGCTCTGGGCCAAATAAGACAAATACACTGAGCACCCAGCATACAAACCTTCTTGTAGGGGGTGGGTGGGCAGGGGCTTAATGAGTGGCATTATTCTAGTTGGAGCAGAAGATGGGAGTTGCAACCTCCTGCCGATAACACTATTCAAAACTTGCATTTCCCCGAAAGGACTCTTTCCCAGCATACTGTTTGTAAAAGACAGTTTTTCCTTCATGAAGTGAGAGCTAGGGACAGGTGATTCCCTCACTCTGGCTTCTGGGACAATAACAGGGAGGGTCTTTTTCCTCCTCCTAAGAAAGCAAAACAACTCACTCACCGTTGATGTCCTTAATATCCACGGTGGCCTGTGCCTCCAGCAGCAGGGAGATAAGTTCCAGGCTTCCAACCAGGGCTGCATGATGTAGTGCTGAAAACCTGAGAAGTGGGGTGGATGCAACATCCTTAGACAGAAGCAGCAGCAATTGACTTATTAACTTAGAGCCCAGGCCAAGTTTCCTTATAAGGGTGCAGGTGGCGCTGTGGTCTAAATCACTGAACCTTTTGGGCTTGCCGATCGGAAGGTCAACAGTTCGAATCCGTGTGACATTGGTGAGCTCCCATTGCTCTGTCCCAGCTTCTGCCAATCTAGTAGTTCGAAAGCATGCCAGTGCAAGTAGATAAATAGGTACCGCTGTGGCGGGAAGGTAAACGGTGTTTCTGTGCGCTCTGGCACTTGGCATGGGTCCTCCGTGCACCAACAGCAGTTTAGTCATACTGGCCACATGACCCGGAAAGCTGTCCGTGGACTAACACTGGCTCCCTCGGCCTGGAAGCGAGATGAGCGCCACAACCCCATAGTTGCCTTGGACTGGACTTAACCGTCCAGGGGTCCTTTACCTTTACCTTAGGCTGAGACCAAGGTCATCCAGAATGCTTTGCAGCAGAGTGCGGATTTGAAGCTGAATGTCCCAGGCCCAGGGACTACCAGTCTTTTTGGGGCTGCAGACATATTTGTTAACTAGAGAAACTGTTGTGGACCACACCCACACCCCAGTCTATTGGCTACAATTGAATGCTGCTTTAAAGCCTAATTTCACCAGGGAAAGGAGACCCTGTGTGGGCCAATGTATGTCCACAGACTCTCAGTTGTTCAAAGTGGCCAGCCTGGCTCTGAATAGGGAACACAGGTAAAGGTAAAAGGTAAAGGACCCCTGGACGGTTAAGACCAGTCTCTATTCAGAGCCTGATTTGCTTTTGAACTTCTAGGTTGGCAGGAGCTGGGACAGAGCAACGGGAGCTCACTCTGTCGTGGGGATTTGAACCGCCGGCCTTCCAATCAGCAAGTCCAAGAGGCTCAGTGGTTTAGACCACAGTGCCGCCCGTGTCCCTTTACCTTTTCTCAGTCTAAACCATCTTATTGACTTCCTGTGAAGATAAAATGGTCGGGGTGGTGGTGGAGCCATATAAGATAACCCAATATTCCTTGGGAAAGAGAGGGAGATAAATATAATAAATAAAAACCTCAATGGTTTTTGTAGCACCTGAAAGACGAACAAATTCATTATGGCATAAGCCAGGGGTGAGGCCTGTGGCCCTTCAGATGTTTAATATAAGTGGGTTATCTTATATGGCTCTCCCAGCTCCCCAACCATTCTATCTTCACAAGAAGTCAGTTAGGCTCCCATCAACCCCAACCAGCATGGCCAATGGTTGGGGCTGATGGGAGCTGCAGTGCAGTAACATCCACAGGGCCACAGGTTAGCCACCTCTGGCATAAGCATTCATGGACTCCACATCATCAGGTGCACGAAGTGTTATTCTCAGTTAGCATCTACATGTACACTAAGGATAACACCATGAAGCAGGCTATAGGTCATGGAAGCTTATGTCATAATAAATTTGTCACTTTTATAGAGGCCTTTGTTATTTTTGCTGCAGCAAGGCAAAAACAGCTTCCCTTGTGGACATTAAAAAGTGGCTTGCATGACACTCCCAATCCTCTGAATCTGCTGAGGAGGGAACTCCTCGCCATCTTCTTTCTCTAATGTGTCCAAGAATTTTAGCTGTGGTAAGAATTTTTCCTCAGTGAGTCAAACGATATTGCTTCTACTCTACATGCTCTTCAACCACCTCCACATTCCTGGAGCTTTATAAAAATGGCCAATCCGAAAGAATGACCATTCTTAGGCACGAGAAGAAAAGTGACAAGCGTGAACAGGGCTAGGTCACTGCACATTCAGGGTTGTCCGGCTGCAGCTTGTCAAACGCCTTCCACTTTAAAGGTACGAAGCTGGCAATTTGATTTCCCTGCTTCCTTTCTCAGATCAATGTGTTTCCGCCCTTGCCTGCTCCCGAACATTTGGTATAGACATCTGTTGCTAAGTTTGGAAGAGGAAATAAGAGCTATGAAACATGCAAGCTGATATGTCATACTATTGTACAAGCTTCTATTGTACAAAAGCAGGTAAGCTTTCTTTGAAGTGTACAGAGCATTCTGTTTGAGGAGGCATTTGTAATTCACGTTTGTGTAAGTTTAACAGCCATTACTGTTTTGTATCTTCCCAGGTTTGTTAGACCAAAATGAAAGAAGCTGAAGTTTCAGGGTTTTTAAAAGATATTCTGAAATTACGGACATCTGCTGTGAGTTTACAGAGTCAGGGACAGCTCTTTAAAATAAGAATCCTGTCTTAAAATAAGTGAGATCTGCCATCCCCCAGTTCTTTGTGAGCTGATGTTGTCTGCAGTTTTCAAGTGCTGGTTAGAGAACCCCAAAATGCTTGACAACACATTTCCCTTTCTTACATTTCCCAGTAAATGAGAAGCTCACAAAACTCTTTTCTTTTTTCTTTTCTTCTCTCTTCTCTTCTCTTCTCTTTGGAGACCTTACTATGTATACCTTTGTAGGTGGGAAGGTTCTCCTACCATTGTTCTGGGAAACACAGAACAATTACCTTTCATCTCTAATATATTTTGTGATTGGTTTCATGCTTTTAAACTGCTTAGAAGCCACTTTGGCAATTAAGTGGTATAAATATAAATAAATTAAATGATAATAATACTGGGTGGGATTCAATATGGTGCTCCATGGGTATGTGTGCATGAAATGATGCACACACATGCAATGAGACCTCTTCTCGGAGCACATTTAGTGGGTGCAGCTACCAAGTGTTGTGGGAGAGATTTGTTGTGTGAGCAGATCTTGTTCCGTGCACACAGTAACTTAGGTGAATTCAATTGGTTCTGAGCAAGTTTCCCATTTGTGCCTCGATATTCCCTTTGTCTGGAATGGTATCAAACATATATTCCTTGTATGACAAGAGATGGAGTTGACTACAACAAGGTGTTTTATGTCTACTGATGCCCAGCTTATAGGAGTTCTCCTAATTTTTTTTCTTCTTAAATAACTGGCATGCAAGGAAAAGTTCTGCCAGCTTTTCTCATCACTGCCCCCTTTCTAAAATGGCAAGATGCCGGTGTTGAACTTCTCCCTCTTTACGCAGCTCTTAAAATTCACAAAGGTCCTTTTTGGAGCTGTGCCCCAAACTATGCTATTTAAGAATAGCATGGAAAGATCCATAAGCAAGGGTAGGCCTGACGAGTTTACAACTTGCAGGGGATGGAGGCGGGGGTGTGTGTGGAAGAGACACAAAACCCTAACACTGTGGTCTCTGGTCTGGGGACGGATGACAAGCTATTCCCAGACACAGTGTCTTTCTCCTCCCCTGTCCCACCTTTCTTAGCCTGCCTAGACTAATGGCAGTCTCTCTCCCAGCATGGCTCTCCTACTATCCTGAGTGTGTGAGGCCTGTGAGAATGAATAGACCCTGTGTTTCTGGCTTGTGAAAGAGGCTTGTTTATCCAGTCTCTCCCCCCCTCCTCAGGCTGCCCTACACACACACACACACACACACACACACACACAGCCAGCTCCCTTCTTCCACTTGCTCAGTGCTGGTTTCATTCATTCAAAAGGGCTGGGGGCAGGCTCCGAGCCCACGGGAACCAAGCCCCCATGGCAAGGGAAAGGCCGAAGCCTTCCAAGCAGCAATAAGGCTGGAAGAGTGTGGAGGGCAAGCTTAAGCCGCGAGCCCGACCCCTGGAACGGCTAGGCTGTGAGGGGATTGCCGTAGCGGATTGGAAGTGGTTGTCCCATTCACCTCTCAGAGGAGCCTGCCTGAATCGGAGGGGTGAATAATAGCAGCCACTTCAGGGCAAAGTACCAGGGGGAAACTCCCCCAGGGAATAATGACAGGACCCACAGGAGAGGTCTTTTCCTCAGCCGCAGGCAGCCAGCTAGCAGTCACCTCATGCTGGGCTTCTGCTGCAGGCCTGGATGTTCCAATTATCCCCACGGTAACCTCTCGGTGGGAAGAATGGGTCCTTGCAGCCAGGAGACTGAAAGGGCACGGTGCCCACCGAAGAGGCAGGCCCAAAGAGCGCCGATGAATAGGGTTTGGGAAGCTGCATTGCCATTTGCCTAGCAGGGGAGGGCAACATGTGTGGGTCCCCAAAGCACTTAGAGGCAGCCTGCCAGTGCTGGTTAAAATTCTCCACTTCATTAAAACAAACAATAAAAAGGAAACCTTCTACCCAATGCTCCATAATGCAACTGTCATTGTTAGGGCTGCCACCGTGTTTCTCTCTGGCAGCTACAAAACAGGCAGAAATTCAACAGGGGCAGTGGCAGGGAAAGCCTTACTTGAGTGTCATGTTGACATTCAAGGGAGAGAAGTTATCTCCGCATTGTAATATCCTTCGTTCTGCCTAATGGTTCTGAATTTTGCCAGTTCCAGGACTACAAAATGCAGTGTGGATGGAAAGATATGGATATAAGATTCTGATAAGCTTCTAAACCATACTTCTTGGATACTCCCTTTATACAGGCGTTTATCTGAAACTGTCCTGGCTGAGAATCTGATGTACTCCTTCCTGGCTAGCACTCTGCCATGGGCCTGAAGTCTTGACAAACCCCATTCACTTCAACATCCATTTGGAAATCTGTGGGAGTTGGTGCAATGTCCCTGTTACAATAATTGGCTGGGGAAGCAGATGGGGTGGGAAGACAACCACTGGGGAGAAAACATTTTGCTGTACGTGCCGATAAAAATGAGGGAAAGTAATATCACTGCTATGGGAACAGAAATACAGGAACTTATACCACTAGTTAAGCAGCATAAGCTAAATTGTAATGCACGCTATGACCTTAATCCACTGTGATTGCTTGTCAGTGTTCTGGGATGCTACTGTACTTTCTCAAGAGTGGGGTTAGCAGAGAATATCTTTCTTAGCAGCTAAGGAGCAATTGCCTCCCTGAGTAGGTGCCTTCACAGCCATGGCCGGCTCAACCATTAGGCAAAGTGAGGTGATCACCTAAAACAACTGATTTGGGGTGTCATAAAAGGGCAGGACATGGTTAGTTATTGAATATATTATTATATTTTAATACAAGGAGGGGGGAAGTACTTGTGGGATTTTCTGCCTCGGGTGCCAAAATATCTTAGCTGGCCTAGGATGCTATGAAATTTGACTTGGGGGAGGGGTGTGTGAACCATTTGCTGTTCCACCTCAGGCAGCAAAATGTCTCGGCCTGCTCTTCCTTACAGCTGCAGTCCTGAAATCTTCTGATGCCTGCAAACTGTCTTATTTGGTGATCACTCGTAGCCAAGTAAGATGGTCGTCCATGAACACGGTCTTCACAGTGAGTCCGTAAGTGACTGTGGAGGCCAATTCTGGATCCACACATCCTTCCACAGTGGGGACATTGGTTTCCGGGTGGGAATTGATCATGGTGAGGGTTTGCCAAGCATGCCTTCCTCTTAGCACGTTTCTCCCTTTCGTCCTGAGTTCATGCGTCTTCAAAGTCCACGACACCTTTGGTAAAGGCTGTTCTCCAATTGGAGCACTCACAGGCCAGTGTTTCCCAATTGTTGATGCTTATACTACATCTTTTAAAAAAAGATTTGCCTTGAGAGAATCTTTAAACCTCTTTTGTTGACCACCAGCATTACAATGGAGGATAAGTCTTGTAGTACTTTAACGAATGGGCTTCTTGGTCCATTCTTGGCTGTTGGATTCCTAGCATAAAGTGTACTGGTCTGCGGTCACACAGGGAGGCAATGACAGAGGAGGACAGAACCCCCATAGTGCCCTGGCTTGTAATTGAAGAGGGCAGTAACTGTTAAACCTTTATCGCTTGTTCTGCAACACATTCACCCCCCGTCCCTCCAACCCATCCAACACTTTTGTCACAATTTAATTGGATTAGTACATACCCATCCACATCTTGGTAGTTCACATTCAGCCGTTTAGTTGATCCCAAGAGTTCTAGAGAAAAAGAGCAGGGAAAGTGTCATTTCAGGACACAGATGAATAATGGAATCAGGCTGAATACAGATTTTTCAATAAACATTCAGCAATGGCTGCAAATAGGAATCTGCAACTCTCCGTTCTTTAGAGACGTCGGGGAGAAGCTATCTGGCTGCAAGCAATGGCTGGTTCTGTCAGAAAATTGTCTGCACAAAATGTAAATATTATCAGAAAAGCCACTCTGAGGGCACACACCCTTTGCCCACTATCCTGTCTCTGGCAGTAGTTTGGAACTAGCGCATTAAAAGATGCTTCCAAGAAGAGGACAGTGATTGATTTCTGTCATAAAGGCTGGATTTGCTGTAATATATGAAATAAGGAGAGATTCTCAATGCAGTCTTTCTCCCCCTCCCTGTCTCTTTTTGCATACATTAACAAATTTCCTTGCTTTTTCAGATAGTCCCAGGAACAGATCCATGGTCATCCTGCAAAAATAGGTTCAGCTTCCTAAGAGTAATGAGAAATCCTAGGCTCCTGTGTCTGAATCTGTCTGCACACAGGAGAAGTTTCCTCTTGAACCATTCCATCTACTTGCAGGAGAAGTGAACTGGTCCCTCTCCCAAAACCTCCAGACTAACCTTGCCGTGCACAGGACAGTGCCTGACCCATCCCTTCAGCCTCTTCTTCTTTCCAAATCCTTTAGCATTGCTTTCCATACACCCGTCTCCATGGGCACCAGCTTAGTATTAGCTTCATTCTTATCTTCCCCTTTCCCCAGCATAGCTGCTGCCAAAACATCCCCATCTCCAGAATCTATTCAGTTGTTTATTCTACATCCACAGAACCGGGAGGCAAAAGCCTCTATCCCCATTGCTGTTGGGCAATGGGTCAGTACCCTCAACTCCAGTCTGGGAATGCTCCCATTTATAGTCTGGTGCCCAGAAAAGTGCAGCGCTGGGGCATTCTGCTTCCGCCTCCCTGCAACTTACCCACTGCCAGCGAAAAGCCTACGGACCAGATGGCTGGCATTTTTGCGCCATAGTCAGGGGACGGCGGGTCCAGAGGTTGTGAATGCAGCAATTGTATTTGTCTGACATTCTTTTCACCTTGCCCAAGCTCCAAATTTCTAGATAGTATGGGGTCTGAGGAAGTCTCCACAATGAAGAGAGACATTCTGCATTTCTAAACCCGGCTGAATCAATTTAAGATTCCCTCTGCCTTAAAGTGAAGCCAATTTAATTCTTTTCTTCCACATAATAACGAGGTCATTTATTTGGGAATTCAGTTGCAGAGTAACAGGGAATCAACAACGAAAAAGGACATTTGTGAACAAGCAGTACTACTAGTTTAACTTTGGGTGAGCTATTTGTGTGTGTGTGGGTGGGTGGGTGGGTGTGTACATGTATATTTTTATCTTAAGAAACAAATTCAAAAGTATAGCTTCTTTTCTTGAATATGCACCCCCTTTTAGATGACTTAAATAAAAATAATGGTGGAAAAGTCCTGAATGAAGAGGGAGGAGAGAAGATGCCCTCACTGCTGCTGTTCCTGTTGATCCAACAGCTACTGGCTAGCAATGATGTCTGTAATTAGTATCATGTGATATTATGCAGTTTATAAGGTAATTAATGAGCAACTCTCTAATGTGGGACAAGAAGACATCAAAATACCCTAGAATGTTCTGGTGCTACATAATGACACAATTATGTGTTGTTCTAAAAAAACAAGTTAGTTGTTTCAGCTCAGTTCTAGCTTTAACTAGTCACTTTTACAGAGGATGCTCCGAAGAGTCTGCTGAGAATGAAGATCTATTCTGCAATGTACAGTGGTACCTCGGGTTAAGTACTTAATTCGTTCCGGAGGTCCGTTCTTAACCTGAAACTGTTCTTAACCTGAAGCACCACTTTAACTAATGGGGCCTCCTGCTGCCGCTGCGCCACCGGAGCACAATTTCTGTTCTCATCCTGAAACAAAGTTCTTAACCCGAGGTACTATTTCTGGGTTAGCGGAGTCTGTAACCTGAAGCGTATGTAACCTGAAGCGTATGTAACCCGAGGTTCCACTGTACTGTGAAGATACATTGCACAGTATCTGGAATAATAGGCACTCTCTGATCCCCAGGACCTGCACCCTAGGCCACCAAGTATTTGTCAGTTTCGGCTACACCTTTGGGTTTCTAGCTGCGAATATAGCCTTTGGCTTTCATGACTCGTTTCCTTACTTCCCCAACTAAGTGGACACATTGACCCTGTTCCATATTACAAAAAGGTTTAAGGCATTAACTTCACACAGCAACAAACCTAAACAATCCTGAGTAACTGTGCATGGGATCAATGCAAGTCTAGATGTCTGGATGTACATTGGAATCACTTTTCATGAAGACAGAGAATTGTGATTGGCAAGAGGACTCTTCTCCAGCATTTCCTCAGCGACCATCCCAAGTTCCTGTGGTACTTTTCAGTTCAGTTTTATAGCCTCGTATTACCCACTGCTCTGTCCTGTTCTTGGACAGGCACTGCAAACAAGGCTGTGAGGGGAAGAAAGAGAAGGGGATAGAGGGTACCTGGGTGATAGCAGAAACTCCTCATAGGTGTGAAGGAGCTCTGGGGTTTCAACTAGTTACATCATAATACAGTGGTACCTCAGGTCGCAAACACCTCGGGTTACAAACACTTCGGGTTACAGACTTCGCTAACCCGGAAGTACTACCTTGGATTAAGAACTTTGCCCCAGGATGAGAACAGAAATTGCGCTGCCGCTGCCGCCACACGGTGGCAGGAGGCCCCATTAGCTAAAGTGGTACCTCAGGTTAAGAATGGTTTCAGGTTAAGAACAGACCTTCAGGACAAATTAAGTTCATAACCAGAGGTACCACTGTATGAGGTGGTAAACTCATAGTCCTGTAAACTAATGTAAGCTTCCTCAGGCACAGGACACAGAAGGCAATATTGTCTCTATGACTGGCAGGCAATTCATGAAGCTTCTGACTGACCAAGCCTTGAATATTAGGAGACTAGTTTTCTGATCTTGCCTGTTCATCTGAGCAAGTATATTTTACCTGCTGCTATTACAGAGCCAAGTTTCCTGTTATTTCAGCTTTCAGCTGCAGCTGCTGGCTTTCTGAGCTACAGAACGTACCTTTAAACTTTAAGGCTCACAGCCTAGGTTTGGATGCAGCCTCACCCTGAAGGTTTGTTATGGTGTAGCTGCAACTCCTCTGTGGTACTGAAGTACAAGGAAGCTCCTGAAAACTGGAAAAGCAAACTGTTTCTGTGGTAATGGTAGGACCTAGAACTACTATATGCATTTCTCTGACTTCTTGTCATAGCCAAACTGACTGGCAAATTCGTTATTTAGAGACAGGATGCTGGACTAGCCTGACCTCTGGTCTGAGCCACCCAGACAGGCTGTTCTTATATCCCCAGCAACCAAAGTGAGCAAAATGAATAAGGGCACATCTGCATAATTCTCATTTTCAACATAACAGGAAGGTGGCTGTGAGATGTCTGTGTCCACAACTGGCTTCACAATCAGTGATAGGATGTCCCAGGAGAAATAGTGTACACCATTTCCTGGATTGTTTCTTGCACGTCTGGTTGGCAGTGCACCAGAACACCAAATTAAGAATACAGAAAGCAGTGAGGCGCTACTAGCATCTCAGCCCAAGCCACTGAGTTAGTTCAAGCGGAGGTGAAGGGTATCAGGGTATGATAAAGGAAGGCCGGAGGCTCCCACAATTGTACCATCTGCAGCAAATGCCCCACAACCCAGCTCCTCATCGGTGCTTATGCAAGTTTCTGCTAAGAGCTTCACAGGCTCGCTATTGTGGATTTTGTGTGATCTGCATCCAGATTTCTTCCAGCCCTTTGGAGTTCAGCTTCTTGTCAGGAGCTCTGCTCCGGTTGCCTGGAAGACGCTGGCTGGGAGAAAAAGATGCACTGCATAGAGGGGGAGCTTCAAGACCCCCCACAGGAGAGATGAGGGAGTCTGAACAAGAGGTGGGCTCATTGACAAATGCAAATATAGGCTGAAAAGAAAAACCAGCATCATTGTGGCCTTCCTTCAGCTAATCAAAATGTTTTGTAAATAGGTGTATTAATGCAAAACCGATTAAGGAGCTGATTGCACAAACGTGCGTGACAAACTCAGCTGACATTGTCAGCCTTGCGGAACAGAAACCGGGGAGGTCTAAACAGAATCAGAATAATTAGGCCTTTTAAGGACTTTTTCCATCTTCAAAGTGCTGTGCAATCATTCATATGCCTGAGATGTGACTGGGTAAAAGTGCCCTGTCCTTCTACAGTGGATGTGCTCCCTGGGGTTCCTTTTGAAATAAATGGGCATCCCCCCCTTTCCTATTCATGCACGTCCAAGGCATTAAAAAGAGAGATGCAGCTTATACTTTGCAATGCAACCCAAGTGGTAAATGCTGAGGTTTTATGTGGAGAAGGCTCATCTTTCATGTAAGCAACCTGGATTCTAATAAGCAGGCTTGCCGCTCTGCAGGATTCGCTCTAAGGATAAGCCAAACACAGGAGGAAAGCGTCATCATCTGAATTTCTGCTTAGCACCCAGTCGTCAAAGACATAAGAGCCTAGCTGGGGTGAAAAAAGAGAGGCTTCCAGCAGAATGACTCGGGTTGCTTGAGATCCCTTTTTATGTGCTTTTTCAGAGGAGGGTGACAACAGAGCAGCGACATTGGACTCCATTTCCCAACAGCCCCAATCATCATGGGCAATGGTC
Source organism: Podarcis filfolensis (assembly GCF_964270895.1). Lineage (NCBI taxonomy): Eukaryota > Metazoa > Chordata > Lepidosauria > Squamata > Lacertidae > Podarcis > Podarcis filfolensis. The sequence goes on along the minus strand of NC_139605.1, from coordinate 90,264,695 downwards.
AGGAATGATGGGAGATGTTGTAATCTAACATCTGGAGGGCCACAGGTCGCCCATCCCTGTGGTAGATAGAAGTGGCAAGGTTGCCCCAGCCAGACCTCGCATTGATGCACTGGCTGGATAAGTTGGGGGAAAAGGAAAGTAGATCACCTAAGGCTGTGAGAACCCGCAACAAAGGGAGTGGCAAAAGGCTGAAAGGATACAGACACCTTTCTTCATCGCTAACAGTAGCATGACATACTGTAATTCAACAGGCGCAGCTTTCACTAGCACGGAGCAGTGGTGGGGAACGCTCTGCTTGTATAATTTCTGGGTGTCATTTAGATATTAAAGGCAGAGAGCCTCTGTTGGGAAAAACCAAGCAAACAAAGATGGCAACTATACACATCTGGGAGCATCCTAGGACTTTTCAGATCTTTCCTATAGGTTATTAGCTGCGTGGAAACAAGGTCCAGCACAGGGGTCTGGCCTCTTACGCCATCCCAAGAACACATAACTATAGATGTCATTAGCATTCTTGAAGGCTGTTGTGGTACTTGGTCATTTATACTGTATGCTTTCAGAAGGAGTTAACAGTGTGAGAAAAGGGCTGTTTGCATATGGGCCTAGAGTTTTTCTGGGAGCTTCCATCAAGGCTTTCAAAAATCCTTGATAAAACATGAATTAATGAGTGAAAATTTAAATCCCTCTTGGGAAGGGAAGGCACAGAACTTGCCCTCGTTTTACTTATGGGTAAATTGGGACAGTGGGAGGGAGGGGGGAAGATGAAATGGTTTGTTCCAAATCACAGAGAAAAAAGTCTAGCGCAGGGATCTGAGGACAGAACTCAGCTGCCATGACTCCAAGGACCTTATATAATGAGAGACAAGTGGGGGAAATTTTTGAATGGGGGTAGAGAGGAGGGAAGGATTTTTAAAAGAATGCAAACCATACAGTTTTATAAACAATGATTTATATACTTACAGAAATAATAAATGTTATTGGGTAGAATATTTGAAATCTAATTACTAGTAATGTTGGTGTATTATAAAAAAATTATAAAATACATTTCTTCAGTATTTAAATAGCTTTATAATTTGATTTCTATTCTTGCACTAGTCCTGAGAGATCAGTTAACATGGAAATCAATGACTGCATTCACTTCTGATGTGTTTCTCCACATATTTCACAAAAGGGTGACAAAAGGCAGAAGGGAAGAAGGGCCCCTGAACCTTTAATAGCTGTGTAGAACAGGAATTTTATCGTGCTTATCTTCCATAAGTTACACCTGATGAAATTCCCTCTCCTTCTCATATGACCACCCTAGTGAACAGACTCATATTTTGCCATAGGAATGGGAGCAAATCAGACACTGAGATCGTGTGTTGAACAGAAACATCTTTTCACTCAGCACAGCCATATCCTTCGCATCCATTTCCACCAGATGAGCAGGGACTGGGTGGAACTCATGGAACAAAGCAGGGGAACGATGGGACTGAGCAGCCAGGAAATGCGGGTGGTGAGAACACGCAGCAGTCTGTCAAAACTCTCAGACCCAGCATGTGCCTGGAAGCTTTGGGAACCGAAAACAAACAAACAGAACCCAGCTTCGTACAATAGGATCCAGGACAGATGGACAACTACAACTGTGAGGGGGCTTGCTGATTTAAAAATAACACTCCCTGCTGCCACTCCCTCTAATGCCTCTCTGTTAGCCCAGCTCAAAATGAAGTTTAAGGCTGCAATCCTGTGCGTGCTTAACCTTGGAGAAATTCCCACTGAGCTCAGTGGGGCTTGCTTCTGGTTAGGGATGCATAGGCTTGGCGCTGCAAATATGTAACTAATGTGACTTTACTGAATCTACAAGGTGGGCTTCTGTCCCCAAATAATAAAGAACGACCACATATTTCAGGGGCAAGGCATCATGGTTCAAGGAAATAGGATCAGACAGTCTTTACACAACAAGATTGCAAGTGCTCCCTCTAGTGGCAGAAACGCCAAGCATTTGTGGTGTCTTTTTTTAACCCCCCCCCCCATTTTTACCATGTGTGTAATAGCAGAACACATCTGATTTCAAACTAAGGCATTACATGGTCTTTTCCACACCAAGCTGTGTATTAAATGCCCAATGATGCTGTAGTGTAAAAATTGTGAGACCTGTATTGGATATTTAATATTCATATATTTACAAACTGCTTTGTTTTATTATTATTATTTATTAAATTTGTATACTGCCCTACATCTGTAAATCTCAGGGTGACTCACGACATAAGACTAAAACAGTCTCTAAGCAACAAATACTTATACAGCAAGCAGTAAAACTGAAAAGCGACTGTACAGTACTAGATAATATAAAGCTATAATACAGTGCAATATAAAACAGTAAAATCCTCCCAAAACAAAAACATAGCATCACATCTTGAAAACATTTTAAGAACCAGGAATCCCTTCTCTAATTACTACCCTGCTGCCAAGCACAACCTGAACACATATACAGTATGCATCCAGTATTTGAAACTCCCATTGTTCTAGGCACATTTTGCGACAAGGAATTTCATTAGCGCGAGCAGTTTCTGAGTTCAGTACTGTGCCTAAGATTTCGGATTACGAGTGCAGAGTGGAAGGAAAGGAGGACCTTTTTCTGCCTCCCCACTTCCAGCTACTCTTTGAAGACTGGAGAAGAGACCCTCTTAAGAATATTAGGGGGGGTGGGCAGGGGAAGGACTAGACCGTGTGAAAAATGAACATATTTTAGCTGCAGTTCATTCGTTTTCAGCTTTGTATTCTTGTTATTAAAAAAACATGCCTAGACATTTCATCGTTGTGCCCATAACCTAGGTTTAAGGTGCCATTCAGCTCCTAGCTTTCATATCTCAGCTTCTAACGCTGTATAAACATCATGCCCAAATACTCACCTTACTTCTACACTGATCATACTATATCTGCCAGTCATCCCACACCTCCTGAACCAAAAAACTCCAATATATCCTGTGCAATCAACAACCATTAGGACCAATCACTCCATCCACTCTACTAAAATAACACTGGCAGACAATGCAAGAACACTGGGAGACAATGAAACCATTCACAAGCAGAACCATGCAAAATATCAAAACAAGTTCCCTCCTATCAATCACACAAAATATACCAGCTCTCACCCAAGTTGCTCTCTCTCTCTCGCACCCAAAACTCTCGTCCAAGGATGGGTAGAACTGGAAAAAGTGCTCCTTCCTCTTACCAAGGAGAGTCCTTAGACATTTCAACTCACACAAGAGGAGCCCCATAAAAAAAAATAAACAAGCCAGCTTGAAGGGTGGGGTTTACCAACAGATAGGCTTTATTAACAGAATGGACGGGAGGGGGGCAAACGGTAGGTATCACTTCTATGCTGGGTGGGACAAGCTGAGCCTGTAAAAGATTCTCTCTTTTGCGATTAAAGGCACAGCTGCCCTGCTCTGTATCGGCGTTGGCAACCCTATGCTATGTCTGTTAAAAAAAAACACAAGGCACAAGCTGTCCGTATAGTATCAGAGCAAGGAGGTGGAGGAGCTCTAAGTATACGTCTTCCAAGGTTTTATGGAAGCAGTGGGAGTTGAGCACAGAGAAGGGTTACGGCCACACAGCTCTGGCATAGAGCCTAACATTTCTCGGATGCAAAGCCCAATCTAACCTGGAGTGGGGAAGATTTCTCCATTCAACTTTGGTCTTCTTGGATGACTCCATCCTTCCTGCATGTGCATGCGGATGCATCACACACACACACACACACACACACACACGACTAGTAACAGCCAAAGTAGAGCCCAGAGACCATGAGCCAAGTCCCCTTAAGGAGTAGGGTATGGTGGGGACCCAGTATATAATCACAAAAATCATAGAATTGTACAGTTGAAATGGACCACAAGGATCATCTAGTCCACCCGCCTGAAATACAGGAATCTTTTGCCCAGCATAGGGCTCAAACCCACAACCCTGAGATTATGAGTCTCATGCTCAACCGACTGAGCTATTCAGCTTGTGGTGAGCTTTGGGCTTGGTCACCCACAATAAGCTTGGCAAACCTCTTCAGCAACTGTGTTTGGTGTAGCTATTTCAGAACATGCAGCAGGGGTCAGTTGAGATCTCAGATCTGATGTGTAATGCACAATGAAATGGAGTTACTGGACAAGGAGAGCGAGGTTTGTCCGGCAGTCCAGCCTTCTGCTTCCCAAAGTGGCCAAGGGAGATGCCTTTGGGAACTCCTAAGCAGGCCATGTTGTTTGTCCCTAACATCCTTGGTTGGACATATAATGTCTCCAAACGTGGAGGTGACCCGGAAACTGCAACTAATCCAGAATGCGGCAGCAAGACTGGTGACTGGGAGTGGCCACTGAGACCATATTACACCAGTCCTGAAAGACCTGCATTGGCTCCCAGTACGTTTCCAAGCACAATTCAAAATGTTGGTGCTGACCTTACAGCCCTAAACGGCCTTGGCCCAATATATCTGAAGGAGCGTCTCCACCCCCAGCGTTCAGCCCAGACACCGAGGTCCAGCGCCAAGGGCCTTCTGGTGGTTCCCTCACTGCGAGAAGTGAGGTTACAGGGAACCAGGCAGAGGGCCTTCTCGGTAGTGGCGCTGGCCCTGTGGAATGCCCTCCCATCAGATGTCAACGAAATAAATAACTATTTGACTTTTAGAAGACATCTGAAGGCAGCCCTGTTGAGGGAAATTTTTAATATTTGACGTTTTATTGTGTTTTTAATATTCTGTTGGGAGCTGCCCAAAGTGGCTGGGGAAACCCAGCTAGATAGGCGAGGTATAAATATTGAATTATTATTATTATTATTATTATTATTATTATTATTATTATTATTATTATCATCATCATGCAGCAATCATAACTGCCACCACATCCTCCAAATTCCTTCATGATGTGTCATCTGTAATGGCCTAGTTGTAGTCCCCCTATTGATTCTTTCCCTGCTAGAGAGGCCAGGCTCACAAAAGGTATGAAAAAGAATTTCTGGGTCTCTCCACCCCCGTCCCCCCCGCAGCACTGCGGGCATCTGTCTTTCATTGCTTTACAACAAACGAGGAGCCCAAGAAACTCCAAGGACGGTGATGTCATGGTCTGCAACAATAGCAAGGCTATGGAGCACAGCCCGTGGTAGTAAGTCCAGCTCCCACTCTGCTCCATATACACAGGAATTTGTTTTTTTTGGGGGGGGGCTTCTTTCTTTCAAAACACTTAGGCAAGGGGTTTTTGTTCTTGCATTCTTTCAGCCAAAGGATTTAACTGGGATTGGCAGGAGAGGAAGATGAAGGGAGGTCTGTTTCTAAGCTTCAGGACTTCAGAATTCAATCTCAGCAGCGGGGTTATCTGCTACATGGATTCTGGTGCGATTCAGCAAATAAAAGAGTGCTGAGCTTGCTTTGGGAAAGCAGAAATCAAATCCCTGCTCGGTCCTGAACTTGCTGGGTGGTCTATCTCTGCCTCAGTTGCCCAATCTGTAAAATGGAAATTTTACGGCACAATCATGGCCTAACTGAGGGCGAACAAAATAAAGTGTGTAGAGCTCAGTTGTATATTTAAAGAAAGCTCTATCAAAGATTGCTAATAATACAGATGGAGTGGGTGTGAGTCAGGGAGAGACAGAAGGGGGTGAGGAGGCGCTCAAGAGTCTGAAGGACGATTATTCTTGTGCAAATTCACATCCCCTCAAATGAGGGGGAAATGAGCTCTGAAGACTCTTCCCTCTGAATACCTTTTTTCACATACCATTCCATTTTGCCCTGGAATTATATTAAATTTATACCACACTTTTCATCCAAGGAGCTCAAGGTGGGGTATGTGGTTCTCCCTCTCTCCATCCTCACAACAAGGCTGTTAGGCTGAGAGGCAGTGAAAGGCCCAAGGTCTTCATGGTCTGAATTCTGGCCTTCCAGAGCCTAGTCCGACATGCTACCCACTATACCATTCCTGTTGTCCACATCCTTCAGTGCTTATCTCAAACTCTATACTGCAATGTTTGGCCCAGAAGAAGAAGGCAGGCTTGATATCACCCTCCCGGTGACCTCATCTGTCTAAAACCCGTCTTCTGTGTTGAACAGATTCCCACGGAGATATTTTGGATTGTGGGACAAAGAGCCACAATGTGGGCCTTGGGCTGTGCATGTCATTCCCCTCAGACACTGCTATTTGAGAGGCGTGGTGCTGCCTTCTGAGACCACAAGACCAGGCTGGCCTCTCGCTGGGAAGCAGCTACAAAGCTTGAGGCTTGTGTTGTGTGTTCCGGCGAGTGACCCAGAGCGTTCTGTGATGTGGTCGGCTGACCTTTCCGAGAGACGTCACCCAGGCCTCAGCTGGTTGCCCTGAGGTCCCCAAAGCCAGTTATCCAGCTCTGTCTGAACCCTATCCAGATTCACTCTTGGTCAGAAAGCACCAGGCTCAGAGCCAAGGGGAGAGAGAAAAAATAATAATATACATCCAAAGTACAGAAGCATAATAACAGGAATCCCAAACTGTCCAGAGCATCCACAACTGGGGGATGCTTCCAGATTGCCATGACAAGTGATTCCTATATTCACAGAGGAGATGAGCCTTACACTGTAACTATCAGATGGTGACATATAACAGGAGACAAGGGAAAACAGCAAGGGGGGGAAAGCAATCACGAGTGCTAAATACACACGTGTGTGTGTAAGGCTGACATTCTTAGGATTCTGAGAAAGCCACTGGATTCTACATCACAAGCCCAAACTGTGTAATTCTAAGCGTCACTGCAGCCACATGGATGTGGAGGCCAGAAGGACAACTCCTTGCCAGGCATGGCGATGGTGTTCTGCATTTTTTTCTCTTGGCACGAAGAGCACCCCCTGCTCTGCGTGCAGCTCTGCATATCTCATTGCCATCGTGTCCGTGCACCTTTCCCTCTGTGTTTCTGGAGAGCTGCATTTGATCCTTTAAGCGGCTGCTGCGGCACCTTCGCAGTAGGTTATGTTTGTCCATCACTATGGAAGAGCCAGGTGTCAAGTGCCGCCAGCTATCAGCTGTGCGCAGGTGTTATCATATTGGCAGTTGGGGTGTGCCCCTCTTCTGCCCATAGATTGCCAAGGGGAATCGGAGGCCGGCGTGCACTTTGCCCATGTTCCCAGGCTGAACTCTTGTTTACCTCCTCTCTCACAATATTGCACTGTTGCCAAAGGAGGGCATGTTTTTGCTTCACACTTTGTGGCAGATAGGCAGGGCAAAATGGGCTGTCAGTTGGCTCTGTGCAGGCACGCTCGGCTCAGTGAGTCACATTCCACTGCTGCCAACTGCCCCAAAGGCTAACCTTGGCACTGCCCACACCCAGCACTTTTGAGGGGATGGAAGGAGCACAGACCCTTGTAGACTCTTAAGCCTCATCTGCACTATGTGTGCATTTAAAGCAGTACCATACCAGAGTAAACAGTCATGGCTTCCCCCAAAGGATTCTGGGAATCCTTTGGTTTGTTAAATAATGCTGAGAGCTGCTGGCAGAGCCCTATGCCCCTCACAGAACTACAGTTGTAACAGAGGTTTCATGGTCAGTCCCTCTTCATAGGGAACTGCGGTGGTTGTAACTCTGTGAAGGGAACTGGGGTCTCCTAACAACTCTCCACACTCTTTAGCAAACTGCATTTCCCAGGATTCTTTGGGGGGAGGCCTGAATGTTTACTGTGGTATGATACTGCTTTAAATGTGTAGTGCAGGTGGGGCCAGGGAGGGAGGAGGAAACAAAGTCTAGTAGATAGCGAAGTTCTTTTTTTAAAATAGCAACTATCTGTTCCTCAGAGTTAAGGAGTTACAAACCCATCTACGCTGCTGAAACACTTGATCGCAAACAGAAGAGAATGTGCTTTTCTTAAGACACATTTGCAAAAGCTCCAAGTTCCCATTTCAATGCCACACCCCACACTTGCTGGCACCAAACAAATACCATTCTGTGCTGAGGAGGTACATCCTGATCGTGCCCTTCAGTTTCTCCCCCATTAACCAAGAGCAGTTTGCTGGGGATAAGGAGTAAGCCAGGGTCAAGCTCAGCTTGGGCAAAAGGCTCTGCTATCTGGGGAGGCGGGGAGGCCTGCCTGTTGCTGGCATGCTGAGTTTTGAGGGATTCAGGAATAAACAGCCCCAGCCACGCTTCTGCCCTCTTAGAAAAACTCAGGCAGCTCCTTGCAGACATCAAGAGCCCCTGCCATTTCTGAAGACAGATTTATCAGGGTGGCTGGCAGGGTGAATCTGGCCACACTTGACTCATGGGAGGAGTTCTGATGGATTGAAAGTTACAAGGAATTCCAGATACAAACATGGCAGCTCTCCCAGGAGCGTAACAGCTGTGCCAGGGGAAAAAAAACTTGGTATGAAGTTCTAAAGTGTGCCAGTGAGGACCATTCCTAGTTGAGGAACAAGCTTCCTCAACAGCTGCTGCTGCTTCTACTCTTTTATACTGGCCTGGAGGCAGAGTGTGAACATTTTCCCAACCCCCTGCAATCAGTACAGAATCCACTGCATGCTGCACACCCCATGAAAACACTGCATGCCATAGGTAGAAGAGAATGCCCCTGGGTCCCGTCCCCCCATGGATTTTGTTTCCATCTAGGACAGCGGTTCTCAACCTGTGGGTCCCCAGGTGTTGTTGGACTACAACTCCCATCACCCCTGAGCTCTGGCCTTGCTAGCTAGGGGTGATGGGAGTTGTAGTTCAACAACATCTGGGGACCCACAGGTTGAGAAAGGCTGATCTAGGATTTCCTCTTCTGAGCAGGTTAGAGGGAACCTGTGGCTCTACAGATGTTGTTAGACTGCATCTCCCATCAACACCAGCCAGCAGGGCCACAAACCAACAAATACCTGGAGGGCTGCAGGTTCCTCCATTCCTATCTTAAACCGCACCCAGGGCTTGTGTGTTTCCTCCTCTTTCAATTTATTTGCCTACTCCCCAGCCTGGGATGATAGTGAGCAGAACATTGGTTCTGCTGGTGCAACACGTCCTGTTTGGAATAGCTCCCAACCATGCATGTTTGATACATGCTTCTAAACACAACAGAAGAGGGCTCCAGAGAGAGGCAGGCGGCATTTCTCCAGCATTCCTGCAACTTGGGATGTTACAAGTGGATGTCTGAAAAACTGAAAATCTTAAGTTTGTTATTTTTTACATCAAAAGAATCAAGCTAGTGCACAACTTAAACCACACAGGAAGGACTGCAGATACAGGAGTTTGCAGGCTTGGTCCTAGATTGGTCCCTACTCCTAATTGAGTATGTGCATGGATGCCTTGCTTTCTAAAACTGTTGGGTCCTGATAGTGCAGTCACAGTGTCAGTGTCCCATGGTGATACCAATTATCTTGCTCCCTAAACATCTAGCCCAGCCTTTGGAAACCTGGCACACATATACAGGTATGTATGTTTCTCAATGATGCTCATGGGTCTGAACTGTCAGGGACTGACCAGGAACAAGACCTTGGGGCTGTAGTGGATAGCTCAGTAAAGATGCTGACCCAGTGTGTGGCAGCTGTGAATAAGGCCAATGCCAGACCAGGCACCACGGGGAATGGATTGGAAATAAAACTCAATTCCTTTATGCTTCAAATGTCTGGTATAAAGGTCTATTTTCTAAGTTAGTTGGGTTCCAAGCAAAGTTCCTTCGGTTCCTACTTCAGGTCCCAAACTGTGTCCCTAATTCAATTTTTTGTTGGAAACAGGTGAATGCCCACTCCCCATTAAAGTGTGGTGGGCTGCCTTGAAATACTGGCTAAAGATCTCAGTATTTGGCCTGGGAAAGGGATTACTTTTACATCTAACCAATCAGGAGTGTATCAGCTCATGGTCGAAAACTATGGCCCGAAAAGCCTCCTCGATTGGTCTTTCACCATCCTTTTTACACCATCTGGGTTATGAGATTGCCCTTAAATCCCTGAGGCAGAGGTTATGGGATATCTCACACAGCAATCTTCACTCTAGATCTTATGTAACCCGTGGACCGTTTGCATCTGGAATCCACTATGGATTCCATTATACAAACTTGTGGCCTGACAGCAGTTGAATTACAGTTCTGTGCAGTTCTGGTTGTCTCAATATCAAAAATGATATTACAGAGCTGGGACAGGTTCAGAGAAGGGCAACCAAAATTATCAAGGGGGTGGATTTTGGAGTAACTTCCCTATAATAATAATAATAATAATAATAATTTATTATTTGTACCCCGCCCATCTGGCTGGGTTTCCCCAGCCACTCTGGGCGGCTTCCATAGAAAACCAAAAATACACTAAAATATCACAGATTAAAAACTTCCCTGAACAGGGCTGCCTTAAGATGTCTTCTGAATGTCAGGTTTCCTATGAGGAAAGGTCGCAACTTTCAGGGCTTGTTATAAGTTTGCATTCAGGCAGCCCCAGCTTCAACCTCAGGCATTTACGGATAGGATGGGAGAGTCTCCTGCCTGAGAGCAGGATTCAACAAATCTGTTGCTTGTGTGGAACAAGGTCTGCTCACGCAATATGATTTTACCCTCACCACTAAATCTTCTCTGGAGGGTTGGGGTGAAACCCAGAACAGGTTTAGAGGTTGCACGGGAAGAGGGGAGTGAGGGAAGTCCCGTTGTGTGAGCAGACCTCATTCCCTTTACTAACGCTACGTTGAATTCAACCCTGAACCCCTGGGGAGCTGAGCTGCTGCCAGCCAGAAAATACGGGGCTAGATGGACCATTGATCTCACTCTGTATATGGCAGCTTCTTGGGTTCCTGTGCATTTACCAACAGAACAGTCTGAGCTGTTGCTGGCTTGCATGTCTATGGAGCAACAGAGACAGTGCCAGCTGCCAGGAAGCAGTTAATACTAAAGGTGGCATGAGAAAGGGCACGTGCCTTCGCCAATGACCTTTACGAGTACAAACTACTCCAGCTCACACAAGCTCTGGGCAAACACACAGGGCAGGGGGAGGGAAACGGTTTCAATCTTGCTCAGGACATACCTGCAGCTGCGTGCTGCTTGTCCACAGCTAGAGGTGTGGAAAACAAGGCTTGAAAAGAAGCAGTTCGCCACAACTGCAGCACAACCTTATTCCCATTCTCCCATGCTCCCCAACCCCCACCCCATATCTCCAGGAGAATCTGGACTGCCACCACCTCAGGGCTACAGTAATTCAACCATAAATCTGCACACTTAACCAGTTCAATAAACACAGATTGAGGCTTGATTTCAGAAGGAGCTTTGATCGGGGGTGTTCAGTGCTGATGGCAGGGGCTGTAAAGGCCCTGTGCGTTTTCTTGATTCAGCAAGGCCTTGTTTGAGCTAATTCCACCACCACCACCACCTCTTCTCCCTGACCCAGCTCCCACAACAAAGAGATCTGCCCATATTTAGTCAGAGGCAACCGTTAATTAAGCATGCTCAAATATCAACTGCGATGAGATACTGCAATATTTACTTTAATTACATAATTAATTAATTGCTCAAAGGCAAGGCAGCATTGCAGAACGTCTCATTACAGTACTTTGAGGTTGCTGCAGGTGTGCACAAGAGGACGGGGTGTGTGTGATGTGGTGGGAAGTGGGGGGGGGGGTAAGAAAGACGTTAAGAAAGCGACGCTCCTAATCAAACGCTGGTTACAGAAATGGCAAGACAGCGCTAAGTAAAGAAACGGACCTTACACGATGGAGAACGCCAAATCAAATATTTGACTAAAGAAAAACCATTGAGTATATTGTGTTGAGCAAGTGATCAGCTTACCCTGTTCTGACAAACAGTGTTGTAAAGTAGTTAGACTGGGAGACCAGGATCCAAATCTGTGTTCGGCCATGAAACCCACTGGGGGGGACCTTGTGGCAGTCACCATCACTCAGCCTAACCTACCTCACAAGCTTGTTCTGAGGATAAAGCAGGGAGGAAGACAACTATTCCCATCATCCTGAGCTCCTTGGAGGAAAGGCGGGATATAGATGAATGAAAACATAAATAAAAGAGATGCCTTTCCCAAGTTGGTGTCATTCATAACATCCGGAAGGCACCAGGTTGGTCTCTGCGGACATTATAAGCGAAAGGAGAATTACACAATGACTGGATTCTCTAGAAATGCACACAGACATTCCCTGCTGATGTTTCACTTAAACTTGTTGACGGTTGCACATGCTCATCCATAAATCCAAACTGTTTGCATTCCAGGATGCTGTGATCATATGGAGATGGAGATGCCCAGAGTATGCTGTGCAGATTTGCTGCTCCTACCCACTGTCTATCAGACTATTGATATAATAGCATGTAAAGAGGAAGGGTGCCCTATATAGGATCATATTTTAGAGTTAAGCAGAGACCTGCATTTCCATCTTTAGGGCCATACCTTTGTCCATGCACCTAAACAGGACAACAAACTGAATGCTTTGCTTTTGTGAACATAGTTACTTTTCTGGCTCGTGCACTGCAATTCCCATTCCCTCCTGGCCCGAAATATTTACATAAGCCATAATCCGTATAACTATATTTCACAAATGATTTATGAGCATGGAAGGGTTTGCTCTCCACTGTCCAGGCTTTGGAAAGTCCTGGGGAAGGAGGAGTGGCTGGCTCTATCGGAGGTACACACGTAGAACATTTCTAGGCTTCGGAAAGGATGTGATGTTAATGGGTGATTCCTGTTTCCCCTTCAGCTTTCATGGAGGGATGGGACCAGTCAAACCGAATCAAGTTTTTAAAGAGATGAAGGGGGGGAAAGCCGACAGATGCCGGCAGGCTGTTCCATGCTGTTCAGTCTCCATCAGCACCTTCTGCAAAGCCTAATAATTGTGAAGGAGAGGGAGGGAATGTAGTGGGGAAATAGATTATGATGGTGTGTGTATCCCACCCCTCTCAGATGCCAAAAATTATTGGGAAATCATCTGGATCTTAAGCAGTCCAGCCATCTACCTCCCTCCACAGGGAGCGATGGGCAACTTAGATCTCAAAGCAGGACAGGAAGGAACATCCAGGTCTTTTCAAACAAAGTTACGGCACAGACAAGAGAGAACAATGGAAGGAAAGAGGAGCTGGAAAGTCAGACTCCACTTAGACAGGAACAGGGGATGGCACACCCTGCCCCCACTGAAGGAGTATGTTCTATTATCAGTTCAGGACAGAGGGTGCAGCTCCCCAGCAGGAAGGGATGACAAGAGAGTCACTGTTGTAATGGGCAGCAAGGCCTAGGGCAGCATGACCACTGGGGAAGATGGTCACACAGATCACAGCCGCGTGTAGAGGGAGCTGGGTTGCTTCTTCCAGACTGCCAGCATTTTGGATGAGGGATTCAACTGCATACGAGTACTATTAGGTTTGTAAATGATTAAAGTGTTCTGACACCCTAGCACAGGAAATCTGCTTTTTTATGTTTGCAGTTTGGAAAGTGACAGGGAAATGCATTGAAAAGTATGGAATGGTTCACGATCAGCTTCAGGATCTGTCCTTCCAGTGAGCACTCAGGGCTGATTTCCTTCAGAATGGATAGGTTTGATCTTCTTGCAGTCCATGGGACTCTCAAGAGTCTCTTCCAGCACCACAATTCAAAAGCATCAATTCTTCAGCCTTCTTTATGGTCCAGCTCTCACTTCCATCTCAGTTAGGAATGCTTAAACATGAGAACGGCTGTGTACACACCATACACTTAAAGCACATTTAAAGACGCCCACCCAAATAATTCTGGGGAGTTTAGTTAATTGGGCTGGGAATTATAGCTGTGTGAGATAGAAACTGCAGTTCCCAGGATTTGGGGATGGGCAAGGAATTTCCTTTAAATGTTTGGTGTGTACGCAGCCAAAATCTGTGTTCAGTTTCAGTCTAAGACATCAAACTCGAAACAAAACACAACAGCTCAATATGGGCTAGGTAGCATATATAAGACACCTAACATGTTTCAGAAAAAACAAACTCTTTACCAAAGTGCTGTGGTTAAACTGCTTCCGATAAATCTATCGGTCAAGTCAGAGCTTGTAGGGCAGCAGCTGAAGAAGGAACAAAAAGGGTTTTCTTGTGTGAGTTTCTTGTGGCTGATTAGCTGCTTTCTCTGTGCAAAGGTCAGAGGGGGCAGGGCTTCTGTTGAGGTAGGTGATTAGCTGTGGGAGGAGCTTGTCAGAGCTTGTAGGGCAGCAGCTGAAGAAGGAACAAAAAGGGTTTTCTTGTGTGAGTTTCTTGTGGCTGATTAGCTGCTTTCTCTGTGCAAAGGTCAGAGGGGGCAGGGCTTCTGTTGAGGTAGGTGATTAGCTGTGGGAGGAGCTTGTCAGAGCTTGTAGGGCAGCAGCTGAAGAAGGAACAAAAAGGGTTTTCTTGTGTGAGTTTCTTGTGGCTGATTAGCTGCTTTCTCTGTGCAAAGGTCAGAGGGGGCAGGGCTTCTGTTGAGGTAGGTGATTAGCTGTGGGAGGAGCTTGTCAGAGCTTGTAGGGCAGCAGCTGAAGAAGGAACAAAAAGGGTTTTCTTGTGTGAGTTTCTTGTGGCTGATTAGCTGCTTTCTCTGTGCAAAGGTCAGAGGGGGCAGGGCTTCTGTTGAGGTAGGTGATTAGCTGTGGGAGGAGCTTGTCAGAGCTTGTAGGGCAGCAGCTGAAGAAGGAACAAAAAGGGTTTTCTTGTGTGAGTTTCTTGTGGCTGATTAGCTGCTTTCTCTGTGCAAAGGTCAGAGGGGGCAGGGCTTCTGTTGAGGTAGGTGATTAGCTGTGGGAGGAGCTTGTCAGAGCTTGTAGGGCAGCAGCTGAAGAAGGAACAAAAAGGGTTTTCTTGTGTGAGTTTCTTGTGGCTGATTAGCTGCTTTCTCTGTGCAAAGGTCAGAGGGGGCAGGGCTTCTGTTGAGGTAGGTGATTAGCTGTGGGAGGAGCTTGTCAGAGCTTGTAGGGCAGCAGCTGAAGAAGGAACAAAAAGGGTTTTCTTGTGTGAGTTTCTTGTGGCTGATTAGCTGCTTTCTCTGTGCAAAGGTCAGAGGGGGCAGGGCTTCTGTTGAGGTAGGTGATTAGCTGTGGGAGGAGCTTGTCAGAGCTTGTAGGGCAGCAGCTGAAGAAGGAACAAAAAGGGTTTTCTTGTGTGAGTTTCTTGTGGCTGATTAGCTGCTTTCTCTGTGCAAAGGTCAGAGGGGGCAGGGCTTCTGTTGAGGTAGGTGATTAGCTGTGGGAGGAGCTTGTCAGAGCTTGTAGGGCAGCAGCTGAAGAAGGAACAAAAAGGGTTTTCTTGTGTGAGTTTCTTGTGGCTGATTAGCTGCTTTCTCTGTGCAAAGGTCAGAGGGGGCAGGGCTTCTGTTGAGGTAGGTGATTAGCTGTGGGAGGAGCTTGTCAGAGCTTGTAGGGCAGCAGCTGAAGAAGGAACAAAAAGGGTTTTCTTGTGTGAGTTTCTTGTGGCTGATTAGCTGCTTTCTCTGTGCAAAGGTCAGAGGGGGCAGGGCTTCTGTTGAGGTAGGTGATTAGCTGTGGGAGGAGCTTGTCAGAGCTTGTAGGGCAGCAGCTGAAGAAGGAACAAAAAGGGTTTTCTTGTGTGAGTTTCTTGTGGCTGATTAGCTGCTTTCTCTGTGCAAAGGTCAGAGGGGGCAGGGCTTCTGTTGAGGTAGGTGATTAGCTGTGGGAGGAGCTTGTCAGAGCTTGTAGGGCAGCAGCTGAAGAAGGAACAAAAAGGGTTTTCTTGTGTGAGTTTCTTGTGGCTGATTAGCTGCTTTCTCTGTGCAAAGGTCAGAGGGGGCAGGGCTTCTGTTGAGGTAGGTGATTAGCTGTGGGAGGAGCTTGTCAGAGCTTGTAGGGCAGCGGCGCGCGCCTAGTGGCGCGCGCAGTTTGATCCATCTTTTAGATTTAGGGGAGCTAGTCTCAAACGTTTGTTGGGGGAGATATAGGTTTATTTGGGGGGATTTATTTGTCCTGTCTTCACGCTTTTTATGATGGAGGACCGCTGTAGTCACCCCCAACGACACCTTCTCAAGATGGAGGGTGAGGGAACAGCTGCAATCGCCTGTGGTTCCTGCGCAATGTTTGCCATCTTGCCAAAGGTTGCAGGCAGCTTTACCTGCAGCAATTGCATGTTGATTGCCCTCTTAAAAGACAAAGTCCAGCAACTGGAGGAACGTGTAGCTACGCTCCAAAGAATTAGAGAGCTGGAGCTCTTCTTGGAAGCAACAGAGCACACCGTCTCCACCAAGGAGGAGACAGGGGACTCCCCTGAGAAGGAGGCTAGTTCACCAACACAGGAGCCAGATATATGGAGAAACGTGACTCAAAGAAGTAGGAGGCCCAGGGTTCGCTCTGATTGTTTAGAAATACGCAATCGCTTTGAGGTCCTTTCCCCTAGCATGGAAGACGAAGAGCAGACTCCATTTGAGGATCTCTCCCTCATTACAGTCGATCAGGTATATGAAGACGAGCAGCAAAGGCAGTCCTCAGGGAATGTGCAGGCGACCTTGGAACGGACAGCTCACGGAAGAACCCCGACCAGACCTAAGAGGAGGCGTGTAGTGGTGATAGGGGATTCCCTACTGAGGGGAACAGAAGCAGTGATCTGTGGGCCTGACAAGATGTCTCGGGAAGTGTGCTGTCTCCCCGGGGCTAAGATCCAAGATGTAACTGAACGACTGCAAGGAATCATAAAACCCACTGACAAATACCCCTTCCTCTTGGTTCATGTGGGAACCAATGACACTGCAAGCAATAGCCTCCAGAAGATCAAAAGAGATTACGAGGCTCTGGGCAGGAAATTGAAGCAATTAAATGCACAAATTGTCATCTCATCTGTCCTCCCAGTTGAACGACGTGGCCCAGGGAGAGAGGGAAAAATAGTGGAAGTGAACAACTGGCTTCGCAAATGGTGTAAACAGGAACGGTTTGGATTCTTAGATCACGGAATGCAGTTTCTTGAAGATGGACTTCTGGCAAGCGATGGGCTGCACCTCACAACGGTTGGGAGGAATGTTTTTGCAAAAAATCTCAGAAACCTCATCAGGAGGGCTTTAAACTGACTAATGTGGGGGAGGGAGACAGTGCTCCTGAAGGTAGGAGTCTATCAATTGATGAAGATGATCATCCAAATGTCATAGACCGAATGGAGCAAACAGCATGCAGACCTAGTGGTGGGAGGAAAAAATCCTTAAATAAGAGACACGGGGGAATGATTAATGGACTTCAATGTCTGTACACTAATGCGCAAAGCATGGGAAATAAACAAGATGAGCTTGAGCTCTTGGTACAGCAAACTAAATATGACATAATAGGCATCACTGAAACCTGGTGGGATAAGTCCCACGATTGGAATGTAATAATGGAGGGATACAATCTATTTCAGAGAAACAGACCAGACAAGAAAGGAGGAGGAGTGGCGTTATATGTCAGGGATGTGTATACCTGTGAAGAGATCCAAGGTTTAGAACCTCAAAGCCAAAGTGAGAGCATTTGGGTCAAAATTAAGGGAGAGAAGAATAACAGTGACCTCATTGTGGGAGTTTACTATAGATCCCCAAGCCAAACGGAGGACATAGATGATGCCTTCCTGGAACAGATGGCCAAGCATGCAAAAGGAAGGGAGATAGTAGTAATGGGGGACTTCAATTACCCGGATATTTGTTGGATGTCAAACTCAGCCAAGAGCATAAGGTCAAACAGATTCCTCACTGGCCTTGCAGACAACTTCATTGTCCAGAAAGTGGGAGAAGCAACAAGAGGAACAGCCATTTTAGATCTGGTCCTAACCAATGTTGATGACCTGGTTAGTGGGGTAGAAGTGGAAGGATCATTAGGCGCGAGTGATCATGCTCTTCTGAAGTTTACTATACAGCGGAAAGGAGCAGCCAAGCATACTAGGACTCAATTTCTCGACTTTAAGAAAGCCGACTTCATAAAACTTAGAGAAGTGCTTGGTGAGATCCCATGGACAGTAATACTAAAAGGAAAGGGAGTTCATGATGGCTGGGAGTTTGTTAAGAGGGAGATAGTAAAAGCACAACTTCAGGCAATACCAATGAGACGGAAACATGGAAGGTGCCTAAAGAAGCCAGGGTGGCTATCTAAAGAACTTTTAACTGAGTTAAGATTAAAAAAGGATGTGTACAAAAAATGGAAAAGGGGGGAAACCACCAAAGAGGAATTCAAACAAATAGCCAGCATGTGTAGACACAAAGTCAGAAAAGCTAAAGCACAGAATGAACTCAGGCTTGCTAGAGAGGTAAAAGCAACAAAAAAGGCTTTTATGGGTATGTTCGTAGCAAAAGGAAGAACAAAGAAACAGTGGGGTCACTCAGAGGAGAAGATGGTGAAATGCAAACAGGGGGCACAGAAAGGGCTGAACTCCTCAATGCCTTCTTTGCCTCAGTCTTCTCCGATAAAGAAAACAATGCCCGACCTGAAGAATTTGGAGCAAATGATTCAGCAGAGGAAACACAGCCCAGAATAACTAAGGAGATAGTACAAGAATACTTGGCTAGTCTAGATGTATTCAAGTCTCCAGGGCCAGATGAACTGCATCCAAGAGTATTAAAAGAACTGGCAGATGTGATCTCAGAACCACTGGCAGTCATCTTTGAGAATTCCTGGAGAACAGGCGAAGTCCCGGCAGACTGGAGGAGGGCAAATGTTGTCCCTATTTTCAAAAAGGGGAAAAGAGAGGACCCAAATAATTACCGCCCAGTCAGTCTGACATCAATACCAGGGAAGATTCTGGAGCAGATCATTAAGCAAACAGTCTGTGAGCACCTAGAAAGGAATGCTGTGATCACCAATAGTCAGCATGGATTTCTGAAAAATAAGTCATGTCAGACTAACCTGATCTCGTTTTTTGACAGAATTACAAGCCTGGTAGATGAAGGGAACGCAGTGGATGTAGCCTACCTTGATTTCAGCAAGGCATTTGACAAGGTGCCCCATGATATTCTTGTAAAGAAGCTGGTAAAATGCGGTCTTGACTATGCTACCACTCAATGGATTTGTAACTGGCTGACTGACCGAACCCAAAGGGTGCTCATCAATGGTTCCTCTTCATCCTGGAGAAGAGTGACTAGTGGAGTGCCACAGGGTTCTGTCTTGGGCCCGGTCTTATTCAACATCTTTATCAACGACTTGGATGATGGACTCAAGGGCATCCTGATCAAATTTGCAGATGACACCAAACTGGGAGGGGTGGCTAACACCCCAGAGGACAGGATCACACTTCAAAACGACCTTGACAGATTAGAGAACTGGGCCAAAACAAACAAGATGAATTTTAACAGGGAGAAATGTAAAGTATTGCACTTGGGCAAAAAAAATGAGAGGCACAAATACAAGATGGGTGACACCTGGCTTGAGAGCAGTACATGTGAAAAGGATCTAGGAGTCTTGGTTGACCACAAACTTGACATGAGCCAACAGTGTGACGTGGCAGCTAAAAAAGCCAATGCAATTCTGGGCTGCATCAATAGGAGTATAGCATCTAGATCAAGGGAAGTAATAGTGCCACTGTATTCTGCTCTGGTCAGACCTCACCTGGAGTACTGTGTCCAGTTCTGGGCACCACAGTTCAAGAAGGACATTGACAAACTGGAACGTGTCCAGAGGAGGGCAACCAAAATGGTCAAAGGCCTGGAAACGATGCCTTATGAGGAACGGCTAAGGGAGCTGGGCATGTTTAGCCTGGAGAAGAGGAGATTAAGGGGTGATATGATAGCCATGTTCAAATATATAAAAGGATGTCACATAGAGGAGGGAGAAAGGTTGTTTTCTGCTGCTCCAGAGAAGCGGACACGGAGCAATGGATCCAAACTACAAGAAAGAAGATTCCACCTAAACATTAGGAAGAACTTCATGACAGTAAGAGCTGTTCGACAGTGGAATTTGCTGCCAAGGAGTGTGGTGGAGTCTCCTTCTTTGGAGGTCTTTAAGCAGAGGCTTGACAGCCATATGTCAGGAGTGCTCTGATGGTGTTTCCTGCTTGGCAGGGGGTTGGACTCGATGGCCCTTGTGGTCTCTGCCAACTCTATGATTCTATGATTCTATGATTCTATGAAATCTAACTCCACAAATCTGGTCAGGTTACATTCATGTCTCTGCTGTGAGTGCTGAGGAGACTGCTAACTAACTACAATGGAGGAAGCAATGCAGCTACTGCTGCAACCCTCCCGAATCCTAGGAGGCATTCACAAAACCACACAGCACAGACAATTTACATCTCAACACATTTTGATCATTCTTTTGTTCACACAATTACAAAGGATGAAAAATAGGCTTCTATGGCTTCCAACAATGTGCAAAGGGGGAGGTGGGGAATCTAAACTGTGCCAAATGTGATGAATTAATAAATCTGGTGAAAGACACAGGATTGGAACCTAAGCTAGTTGAATTTGGATCCTGTTGAAATCAAGACTTAAGTTCCCTTGATTTCAATGGAAGCTAAAATTCAGCAAGCTTGGTCTGGATCCATTACAAAAGTCAATATAGGATTGTGAAAAGTTTCCCCAAAGTGTTCATTGCAAGTTAATCATATTGAATTCAATGGGGCTTACTCTCAAGTAAGGAGAACTGAAGCATCAGTTATGTTGACTGATACCAAAAGAATACTTAACAATGTGATCTCACATGTGCCTACTTGGAAGTAAGACCCTCGAGTTCAATGCAAATTATTCCCAGGTAACTGTATATAGGACTGCAGCCTAATTAGATCAAAGGGATAACTAAGGATACAAAAGACCCCTTTAAATATGGGGTGGCAATTTTGAATAAACAGATTGTAAAGAGATATTTGTCGTCAATTAATTCAGAATAAACAAGCAAGATCTTGCCATCTTGCCTCTAATTCTTCAAAGCAGAGCAGACAACCTACAATCTGTCTCTTCAGGTAATCCTGGATTTAGCCATGTGTGTGGCTGACATAGCAGAGGGATACTGAATAAGTAGCGGAAGAGGGCATAAAAAGTACGATCAGTAAAGGGCATCATTTTCAGATTCTGTGATATCAGTCACTGGTAGAGAAACTCGCAGAAACAGGTGGACCAGTGTGGACTAGGAGAATAACTGAACTTTGTGGCTTGCAGGCTTGGCAAGCTTGACTTTGAAGGCTTTTCTAAAAGCATTTTCAGACTTTAAATAATGATGATGATGACTCTTTAATATATCACTAGCCTTCATACCATCCAAGTACCAACAGTACAGTCGTACTTTGGTTCTGGAATGCCTTGCGACTTGAATGTTTTGACTCCCAAACGCTGCAAACTTGGAAGTGAGTGTTCCAGTTTGCAAACGTTTTTTGGAAGCTGAATGTCTGATTCAGCTTCCAGTTGAGTGCAGGAAGCTCCTGCAGCCAATTGAAAGCCGTGCCTTGGTTTTCAAATGTTTTCGGAAGTCAAAATGACTTCTGGAACAGGTTACGTTCAAGAACCAAGGTACGACTGTACTGTACTCCAAGTAAACAAAATGGAGGCAGAGCCTTGCTAATGCTGCTCTGGGTAATATGTATTCCAGCGCTGCAAACAGAAAATGCTCATTAGTCTCTGAAAGAGAGCTGGGTGGGGCGAAAAACATCTGGCAGAAAGGCAGGGCAACAGATATCCCAAACTGGCACTACTGACTGTGTGTTGGTATGCTGTCATAGCCATGATGTTATGGATACTAGACAATAGGTGCTTACCTCCTTTAGCACAACTACCATCCAAAACGTACTTACATTCCCAATAGTCATATCAGTATGGAGAAGGGAGCAATTGCATTTCACCAATATTGCAGTATGGGTGCAGATAAAAATGTGATTCCCCTGCAGGTGTTGTAAGCAACAACTCATTGCTGCCTAATGTGGTGCGGGGATCTGGAGAGATCCAGAGTCAACTGCCTCACATTGTAATCCTCTGCATTTAATTCTAAGCTAGCAGTTGAAAGAAGTTTTCATACTGGCATTACATCTTGAGAGATACTATGAACTTGGCAAGCTGTCTCCCACCCATAAAGGAAGATTCTTGGCTCCTAGGTGGATCTCATCAGGAAGAGGGGAAGTCTGTGCTTCTCCTGGAGACGGAAATCTATCCATTCCCCACCCTAACATGGAAACAGCTGGGGAACTCATCAGATGGGAGTGTAAGGGGGGGTTGCGGCAGGAGAGGAATCAAGCCGTTCCTTCAGAGATATAGAAAGCTCCTTTCCCAGCTGGCAAGGAAACATGTTACCGGTCTATGAAGTCATCAACATTTCTTCTGGGATCTGACTGTTCCGCTCTCCAGGATGCGAGATCAGCAGTGTTTTATTTACACAAGGAAGAGGTGGAGCCTTGTCCATTTCCTCCATCCTTCCGAAAGGACAGGACACCTCCCAGGAGGAACCGAGATGCATGTGATATGGAGGAGAGGACCTGGTTTCAGTAGCTAGACTCTCTCCCAGCATTGTCCACAGTGGCTCCTTTCAAACCACGCAGAATATTTCATGGGATGTATATGTTGGAAGCTTCCTGCTAGTCACACAGCTATTCCGAGCCAAGCTTGTATCTCAGTAAAATAGCAGGGCAAGAGAAAGCCCTAAACACCCTGGGAATAAATAATGCACCTAGCACCGGTTTCCAGGGCAATATATTGGCACCTCCTTACATAATATGGAAGTCCCTGTATCTTGAGATCCGGAGGATTACTGTTTTTGGCTAAGCACGAGCAAAAAAGTGGCTTTGCACACTGATTTGCACCACTTTGCTTTAAGGACATAGGAAGAGCCTGCTGGATCAGGCCAATGTCCCATCTAGTCCAGTATCCTGTTCTCACAGGGGCCAACCAGATGCCTGTGGGAAGCCTGCAAGTGCAACCCAAGCACAAGAACACTCTCTCGCACTGTGGTTTCCAGCAACTGGCATTTACTGCCTCTGACTGAGGAGGCAGAGCATAGCCACTATGGCTAGTAGCCATTGATAGCTTTCTCCTCCATTTCCCTCCTCTTCCAAGCTCTCTTTCCATGGTTATACACATATGACCAAAAGTGCCTCAAGAGATCTCTGCGAGCCCCAACCAGCCCTCTATGCAGATACACGCTCAGATTAATTTGGAGAACATGGCCTTCCAACCACCATGAAGGCACAGAATCTTTTTCTGGAGGGGAGGAGAATGGCCGACACTTGCAGAAGACACCAGGCAGAAGTAAGGCATCTTCCTGTCGCAGGACATGCTGGAGGGATGGAAGCAGCAGCCAGGGGCTGCAGGACAGAGTGGTGTGAACCATTCAGCCTATCCTGCCATCACCTCAGCCAACCTACTGCCCTCGGGGCCATTGAAGGACGCTGTGCCACTGCCAGCACTGATTCATCTGCCAGGCTAGTTAGCAAGGAAGGGTGTGTGTGTGTGTGATCATCATCTTGTGCTTCGCCTCAGGCAGCAAAACATCTTGTCTTGCTCTGTACTGGATCCAAAGTTTGGGGCTCCCCTGGAAACTTAGAGTTAATGCTGTGAGCCCCTCCATCTTTACCTCAGGTTGTATACACAGCCGGGCTTTGGTTCTGGAACGCCTTGCAACTTGAACGTTTTGGCTCCTGAATGCCTCAAACCCGGAAGTGAGTGTTCCGGTTTGTGAACGTTTTTCGGAAGCCGAATGTCCGACGCTGCTTCCGCAGCTTCCGCTTGAGTGCAAGAAGCTCCTGTAGCCAATCAGCAGGTTTTTGGAAGTTGAACAGATTCCGTTCGAGAACCAAAGTATGACTGCATGTGTACAGAAAACTGTACATCCTAAAGATATATACAGTGGTACCTTGGGTTAAGTACTTAATTCGTTCCGGAGGTCCGTTTTTAACCTGAAACTGTTCTTAACCTGAAGCACCACTTTAGCTAATGGGGCCTCCTGCTGCCACCGCTGCACGATTTCTGTTCTCATCCTGAAGCAAAGTTCTTAACCCGAAGTAATATATCTGGGTTAGTGGAGTCTGTAACCTGAAGCGTATGTAACCTGAGGTACCACTGTATATCCTTTCATTTCAAGGAAACCAAACCCTGGGTAAGTACTGGAACTCCTCGAGTTTCTCACCACTTGTTTATTGGGGTGCATGCAGCATGACTATTACTGCTATTCATAATAATTAACATTATAGCACAGCAGCAACAATTATAGCCACTACACCGTGTTTGTAGGAAGAGGCCCATCAGGCATGGCCTACAACCTGCTTGCACGGGCCTAGATTAGAATATACCAAGTTCCTTTTGATGTAGAAAGGATTCCCTCAGAAGAGCATGAGACTCAAGCTCAGGGTAGTGGGTTCGAGCTCCACGTTGGGCAAAAGGTTCCTGAATTGCAGGGGGTTGGACTAGATGACCCTTGTGGTCCCTTCCAATTCTATTATTCTATGGCCCTGGCTGAAAGCAAATTTAGGTATAGGAGGGCAGACAAATTTAACTGATTAAGAAACTTAGTTTCGATTTGCCAAGTGGTTTTGCTGAGCATATGCGACCCAATAATGTGTGTCTCCCAACACAAGGCCTTCTGAGGCATATTCTGATAGTTCAGTGCAACAACCATGAGGGTGATTGGGCTGGGGTGGGGGGAAGAGGCAATGATGTAGGAAGGATCAGCACAGCCACAAAGAAGATGAATACATGGGGAGAGTGGTGATGTCACACTCCACCCCACGTTACCATGACTTTCCAAGCGGGTGAGACGGCAAACAGTTACAATGGAGCAGGCCCACACAATGGCTGCAATCATGGCCGCTGCGGCTAAGCTTATAAATATGCAATTATGCTGAATGTGAATCGGCCTTTAAGCAAAGCATTTTGAGATTCACGAGCACACTCAAGTGTCAGTGTCCTTTCCGATCAAGCTTGAAATGTGAGGGCCGGGGTGACGGCTAAATGACCCCCCGAAGGGACGTGTTTATGAAACATCAGAGACCCTGAGGTTTAAGGCGCGTGAGGTAAAGTGAGGTCCCATGATGGAGCTTGGCGGTAGCGCCAGCCTGCTCATGTGTCCCTGAACTAGAAGTCAAAACGAGCGCATGACATATTAACGAAATCCACAGAGGATGCCGCTGACCACGGTTGGTTTTCGGGGACACCAGTGTGGGCAGAGAAAATAATGCACAGGGACTTAAGAGAGATTAGGAGAATGAGCAGAGAGAATAAACAAAAAGCAGATTCAACTTGGAAAATTGCAAACTACAGCATCTGGGGAAAAGTTAATCCGCTGGGCGGATATTGAACTGAGGGAGAGAGACCTTGGAAGCAGAATGCAGAGGGAGAAGCAGACGCTAAGCTAGGACTATGTGATGCAATAAAGCAAGAGTTGTTTAAAGGGGGGGGGGCTAATAAAATGGTGAACTTGTATATGCCTCTGTGTCTATTTTTATCAGACGCAGGGTGACCAGGTAGCCTGCTGTACACGGGACAGTTTTTTGAAGGTCTATCCAGCCCAATTCTGGAAATTAATTGCAGAAATGAGTGCCTGGAGAGGCTAATGGAAAGAAACTACCTATATTTATTTAATTTGCTTAAAGATGTAATTTAGCTTTACAGGTGCTGGGGACCAAGACATTCAGTTCAATATTATGCTAACAATCTACACACAATGTCTTAGGCTGGGCAAATATGTCTGCAAGTGACATTTGGAGAGCTTGCAGGGAGTTCCCTCACTATATTCAGTGTATATCTTTCTTTCTGGGGTCAAGCTCAGGGTGGTGGAAGAAAGGTAAATAACAGCCCGGCTAGATCAGTTCAAAGGCCCATCTTGCCCAGCCCTTTGTTCTCATAGCACCCAACGAGATGCCAATGGGAATCTCGCAAGCAGAACCTGAGGGCAACAGCACCTTCCCCACTTGCACATTTGCAGCAAAAAGCCCATGTGATACACACATCCCAAACCCATGGTGCAGTTTTGCCAATTGTTTTTCAAATGTTATCTTAATTCTTTTTTTCTTTTAATCAAGGATTAACTTATACATAGATAAACTAAGTGTGGCAGGAAAAAAATTTTTTGGGTCCTACTCATGTGCCGAAAACCAATCTGAGCATAAAACGGAGCAATTTGATGCTGGCTCATTTTGAATTCACCGCTCATTCAGAGCCAATGTTATGTTTAGCTATCCTTAAGTACTTATTCTTTGCTTGTAGAAACACAGGACTGGCCAAACTGGGAAAGCATGCAGTGCATATGAGAAACCGCAATTCAAGAGAGCTTGCGGCGTTCAGCGATCCTGACTCCTGGAACAGTGCCTGTCTTTATGTCTAAATGAGATCTGACAAAAGGGAATAGTAATATAATAATAAAGGGGAGGGGGAGTGGAAAAGCTTGCTCAGCAGGCCATAAGAATTGCTATTCTTCTGCTTTCTCCCCCTTTTTTTCCCAGTTCTTGGAAGTTTCTGAAAACCAAGAGTAAACCCAGGGGTGGGATAATAACGAGTTGTCTGGGGTTGCGAAGGTAAACCTTGAGTTGCTGATCCTATCTGGCAGCGTTGCTTACCGCTGGGATTGTAAGTCTTTAAAAATGCTACACAGATGCTGGTCTTGAACTTTGACCCAAACAAGAAGCTTATCCTCCAGACAACTGGTACAGTTCAGAAATGTGTAGCAAAAAATCTGGAGGGCCCACACCTCCTCCAGTTGCTGGAAAGAATTGGAAGGACTTGTGCATTGCTCTCGGTCACATTTTTGTTGTCGTTTGTGATGAAGAGATTTCTTCAGGACAGGGCTATTCATAGCGAAGTTGGTTGAGTGGCTATCACCAACATGAGGGCTTTCAGATGTTTTGGACTTCATCTCCTATAAGCCCCAGCTAGCACAGCTGTAGTCCAGAACACCCCAAAGGTGCTAGGATGGTGAAGTTTGTTGTTGGGGAGAAGAAGAAGAAGAAGAAGAAGAAGAAGAAGAAGAAGAAGAAGAAGAAGAGGAAGAAGAAGAAGGGGAGGAGGAGTTTGGATTTGTTACCCCACTTTATCACTACCCGAAGGAGTCACAAAGTGGCTAACATTCTCCTTTCCCTTCCTCCCCAACAACAAACACTCTGTGAGGTGAGTGGGGCTGAGAGTCTTCAAAGAAGTGGGACTAGCCCAAGGTCACCCAGCAGCTGCATGTGGAGGAGCGGAGACGCGAACCAGATTCACCAGATTATGAGTCGACCGCTCTTAACCACTACACCATGCTGGCTCTCCTGAAGGCTCTCCAAGAGGCCTAGTTTTACCACACTCCTTTTAGCCTTCCTTGCTCACACTGTTCCCACACTCCTCCATTATTGGTAACAGCATCGTTCATAAATGATGCTTCCAGCAGCCATGTCTGCTCCCTTAGACTTTGTCATTCTGGCCATTTCATATTATTCACCTATGAAAAGCCCGACAGGAGTCTGCCATATGTTCCTCTGACTTTCCATGCAGAGAAACGGTGCCCCTCAAGACGTAGTGGACTCTCCTTCCTTGGAGGAAGGCTGGATGGTCATCTGTCATGGATGCTTTAGCTGAGATTCCTGCATTGCAGTGGGTTGTACTAGATGACTCTTGGGTCCCTTTCCAACTTTACAATTCTATGTCGGCTCAGGAAAAGGACCTGACAAAAGATGTCAGGTTCAGTCCTTGGGGGTCTTCAGATGGGGCTGAGGAAAGCTCCTGCTGGAAACCCTAGAGAGCTGCTGGCAGTCAGAGTAGACAATATTGAGCTAAATGGACCAAAGTCTGACTTGGTATAAGGAAGCTTTCCCATGTACACATCTAGGTAGGGCTTTTCACAACAAAAGTCATTTCCCCAGTCCTCCAAGAGAGCACTGAGCAACTGGACAGACCACCAAAACATGTGACTATTGCATGTCTCACCTCTGTGGTTTTGCAGGAATGGGAAGTGGAATTAATGATTAGTTCGAGAATCCTTGTGAGCAATGTAAAACCTTCAAATCTAAAGAATATTAGAACTGCTTTGATGGATGCCATCACTGCCTCAAAACAGGCACCATGAATCTTATTTCTGAGGCCCTTGCTGTGAGCGAACCTGTTGCTTCAATACACTCAAAACACTGTGAGGGAAACTAACGAAAGAAGCAAGAAGACGGATCTGAATGTCTCTAACTATATACATGATTAGCCTTTTAAAGAACGTGTGAGCATTACATTCGGGGCTAGAGAATTCTAAAATAATTCAGGGATGAAAGGAGGATTTAATGTCAAGTAGTTTGGGTCCCCACCCCATATCTAACAAGAGGCAACGGCAGGATTAAGAAAGTAAGTTACATATTCTCCCCTTTCAGAAAGAAACAATAAACCGTAATGCACTGTCAAAATGCAGTGGAAGGAAACGCAAGAACAGGCAAGTGTAGAGCCTTCTGCATTTTGGGTTCCTCATGCACCCGGACAGGTGAAAGGAGTGTGAAGGCCCTCTCTGGGTCGTGCCCAAAGGGGAAGGCGAAAAGGGAAAGATGAAATAACAAAGGGCAAAATCACTATTCCCCTGTCATTAAGGGCTTCACTAAAGGATAACACCTGCTCCTCTACTACTACTGTGACTCGTACCCTGTTCTTTTCTTTTAGTTGATCTACTTGTCAAACTATCCCCCTTTCCGCAGCAAACAAGATGGAGTACTGTGTTTGTCCGCAATCTCTGTCTTCTGGGGAAGGTCTCCCCACCCCTACCTGCAGTCGCCACACCTGAAATACAGGATACCATTTGGGAAGAAAATGTTATTATCAATACCTACACTACATTTTGCCCTCTTAAGAGAGAATTTCTATAATCTATAAAGCTGACCCAACCCATTTATTAAGGGTCCTGCTCCCTGGATATGATGATGAATCTTAACTTTCACAGCTTTTGGATAACATCTTTCAATAGGTAGTGGGGCGATTCCTAGGCGCTAATGTGAAATTTTGGTTTTTCTGCCTCCTTCCACAGTCTTCATACTGCAGAAGCAGTTCTTTAGATTTATCTGAGAGGTATATCCTCTTGCTACGTTCAGACTACGGCTGTGCACACACTATAATTTTAAAGCACACTCTAAGCACACTTTTCCCCTCGAAAGAATTATGGGCACCGCAATCTACCCCTCACAGAGTTACAACTCCCATAAACCTTTACAAACTACAGTACCCAGAAATCTCTAAGAGAAAGGATGTTCTTTGAAGGTGCTTTAAAGGTATAGTGTGTGAGGAGCCTAATGCTATGCTTGTCGCAGTTGTCGGATCCATCCCTTGTCCTGCAATTCTCTCACTCCATTTGAAACACCTGCTCTCTTGGAGGTAGGATTTATTGCCTTCCCTTTTTGTCCAGCAGCCTTTGATTTGCTGTTCCATATGCCATGATCCAAGTTGTCCATTTATGCAGAGCATGAGGACGGGCTAACAGATGTCTAGAGACCAGCTGGGGACAATAGCAAGCGCATGGGGCTTCAATGGAGTTCCCCCTTGACAGCAAAGTAGCTGACTTATGCATGGGTTCGGTAGCAAAAGCGAGGAAATCAGGGCTCTCGCCACCCCCACGGAACTTTTATTGCTGGTTCACAAGCAATTGAACCATTGTGGGACTGAATGAGGACAAAGGATCATACAGGACCAAGTTGCTATGGATATCTATCCTATGGTGGTGGAGGAACCCTTCTCTCAACTAGTTTAATTGGGTTTGTCACTGGCCATTCCCAAGAATGGAGGGTGAATGCTAAAACACACTCAAACTACCCAGTTCTAAGCAGGGAGTAGGCAACTTCCTAGTAAGTACCGGCCAACACGCTTCAATGGAGTTTTCTCTCTTCCCAGCTCAGACCTGGAGAGAGGGGTTCACCTGTCCCAGCGGCCTCCACTCTTCAGCAAAGCCCAACGCCATTTCAGATGCACGATGATGCAAGACTTGTGTATTTGAAGAGGGCTCCTCTTACATTTCAGCCTGAATTTAGGGCGAAACCCCTTTGTTCCGCTTACATGACTGGATGTGCCTGCCCATCATAAATCTCCTCAAAAGAGCGCTCCGTGTTAGTGGAGGCGCCACTGATACTCTCAAGGGGTGGGGCGGGGAGGGGGGAAAGTCTCTTGCTTTCTTGATGTTGTTGAGTCAGTCGCAGGGGCTCTTGGAATGGTGAGTTGGGCTGATGGACCGATATTGCCCGACTAGTGGAGTCACCCTAAGAGCCCATCGACTGCAACCATTCAAGGGGTTGGGAAGAATAAATAACAAAATGTTTTGGCCTCGGCATGACTCCTGCCGCCTCCCCTGACCTGCAGCTACATTTGCTCCAAGTCAAAGGAGTTGTAGGGCTCGTCATGCAGAGACTTGCCTGGCTTTCATAGATTGCCTGCCAGGGGAACCCGATCTGTTTACAATCCAGGGGGAGTCACAGTGGCATGCTATGCAATGGTTCGTCACACGCCTAGTCTAAGAGGACTGGGATATGCCGTATGGGAAAGAGACGCCCAGAGAATTTTGCCTAAGACTGACATAAGAGGCGTGGGGCAGGGGCATCGTGAAGGAACAGGGCAACTGCTTGAACTTAAACTCAGGCCTTTTTCAGCTACACACAGCTTACACAAGGGGAGGAAGATGAAGAAATGCTGATGGGACGAAAGAAGGCAACCCGTATTCCACAAATTTACGATAAGAGTCCTTCCTGGTCTGTATCACTTTAGATGGCAGCAGAGCAATCAAATTGTTGAACGTTCTTCAAACAAACTTCCTGAAGCTTTATCTAGCCCTCTTCCTGATATGCCAGTTTTTCCTTGCAAGGAGCTTGCCTTTCAAATTCTGTGAAGCAAACCATCTTTCTTTCTTTCTTTCTTTGTTTCTCTCTCTCTGTTCCCCTCCTTCTTCTCTGCTATGGATTTTAGATTGTGAGGTCACTGCGGGCAGATACTTGCTGGGGTTATTATTATTATTTGTTTATGAAGCTCTAAGAAGTTCTATTTATGGTGTAAGCGGGTTGGTGGGGTTCGTGCATCACCACTGCATCATGTCGACGACAGTATACTCAATAATACCCTGCAATAATACGTACAACTTTCAAGGCTATGGACTTGGAAGCCCACTTGACTGCACTAAGTTGGGAATGATGGGGAGCGGGTGCATGTGAGCAGAGCAAAACTGCCTCTCCCAAATGCCTGAGAAGAGCCAATGCAAAGTGACAGCCTCGGAAGGAGCCAGAGGCAATTGTCTGCTCCAACACCTGAGGAAGAGGAAAGCAACCTTTGGTGAGAAGAGATCTAACAGGAGGAAGCAGGGTATGTCCTCAGCCCCAATGCCTCTGAGCTCCAGGACGATGGCACTCCTAGAAAGGCTTGTATTTGGGGGTTAAGGGGAGCTCCAACAACCAAAAAGAGGGGGTGGGGAGGGAAAGGGAAGGGAAGCTCTCTCTCAGCAACATGGTCGTTGCCCAAAGTCCGGACTTGGGTTGAAATGGGGGGGGGGAGAGAAAAAGCATCCCTAAGAACACAGTTCCATGCGGAAGCCAGCAAGTGCTGCTATATATAGACAAGGAAACAGATGCTCCAAGACACAGAGCTCTGACGGTTATGAGGGAGAAATGGAGCATTAGCTCAGAGAACTGGCAGCCGTGTGCGAGGAAACGAGCCGCACCTTTCCTAGGGCTGAGTGAGCACTCGACGGGACACATTGCCGGGCACATGCAACTGACATGTGCAAATCGGCCACGGTGGCTCTGCGAGTTACCAGGGCGCTTGACTATAACAGAATCGCTGCTTGGCAGTTTTCTTCTTTGGAAGGTGACCTGCTGCCAAATGCACAGTAGCTGGAGGCAACCCTTCGCAGGCCTCTGGCCGAGAGCAGCAACTGGGCTTCGGCCATGGGGTCAGCTGGATTTCTGGTCACAGAGAGGCAGCAGATGGGCTGTCCAGTTCACTAAGACAACAGTACTGGTTCTTCTGGACCTCCAATGGCAGGGGGTTGGGATGTGGCCTGTTGACATTGCCGGAGGCAGGATTTAACTGTGAGACAACAGTATGGCAGCCAAGCCATCCATTTACATTATGTTAAGTATAGGCATGAACCTATGGATTAGCTTCAGTGTGGGATACACTGGAAATGGATGTCTAGTCCTCATTCAGAATTACACAGTAAATATTCCACTGCACAGCAGGCAAAAAAAGATAAGCCCATAGACTGGGTATCAATCCTTTACATTTATCATCATCATCATCATCATTAGGCAACTGCTTCAGGTGGTAAACATGGGGTAGGAGAGGGCAGTGGCAAATAGACACCTTCCACTTGCTTGTATATAAACATCTCCCTTGATGGTTCTGCATCCATTAGAACATCGCAGGTCAGTTTCAGTCACACTACAATGGATAAATCTGCAAGCATCCTCATTGAGTACAAAGTATTTCCCAGGAAGATTAACCCTGTTTGAAGGAATGGGCGTCACAAGCAAACATGGTAGGCTCGCTTTGGCTACGCATTAAGACTGTTTGCTGTAGCTTTAAAAGGAGCCATCATGGAGTGAGGATATTAGATGATGAATGTGAAGAGAAAGTGGAGCTGTTGTTTACTCTTTCACTACAGGGGGGTACTAGTGACATTGGATAGAACTTGTATACAGCAGGTCTTTCAGAAACATCTGCTTCTCTGCCAATAGATCAGCAGGAACTTGTGGGTCTCACTGTCATGTGGTCCATGTGCATTATCACCAGGAACATAGGAAGCTGCCTTCCATCAAGTCAGACCAATGGTCCATCTAGCTCAGTATTGTTGATGCTGACTGGCTAGCAGTTCTCCAGGGCTTCATGGAGATGTCCTTCCTAGTCCTACTAGGAGATGCCAGAGATCGAATCTGGGACCTTTTGCATACTCCTCTACCAAGCTACAAAACTTCCTGTAGTGCAGCAGTTAAGTTAAAAAATAACATGGAATGGGAAAAGACGCATCTGTGGCAATAATCTACACAAGTCAGCTGTGGGTTAAGCCTCATTGCCAAGGTCTCCCTACATTTCTGCTTAACAAGAAAAAGGAAAGCAACACGAGGGGATGACGATCTACCATTACAGAACATCCCAGTTTCTTGCACATCTCAGAATACTTAACTGTAGCTGCAGAACTCAGCTACTTTGTTTGCTAGATAGGAGTTGATATTATTGAAGGTGAAGAAGGATCGTGAGACTATACAACTCTTATCTGTGGCAATAATTAACCAAAGGTTTCAATAACTTATAACGTCTACAGATAACAGACGGTACTGCTGATATCCATGGTTGTATCACAGGCAATTAGATTCTAGCTGCCAATAACAGATTGAGGCTGCAATCCTATGCATACTTACCTGGGAGTAAGTCCCACTGAACTCAACAGGACTTATTTCTAAATAGACACGTGCAGGATTGCTCACAGGTAGGCATATTAAATCATGCCCCTGAATTATTTTTGTCAGAACGATGTTAGCAAGTTGTTCTTAACCGCACAATAATTTTCTGGGTGTATCTCATGTGTTATTTTGAACAGTAGGTGAGTCAAGGGAGAAGATGAATGGATAAGTAGGGCTGCAAACACTTGGAGCAGAGAAGCCAAGCTGTGGGTGGCAGCGGCTCTGATGAAATCAAACGCTTGGTAAAGCAGAACTTGGGACATGATCACTGTCAGTATCATTTGCTACAAGAAGTCTGCCAAAGTGCCGATCAGTAGCACATCATTCCCTTATTTTTCTGGAAGTCTAACATGTAAGAAATGGCTAGCCAACAAGACATTCTCTAGAAGCCACCCTTCTCTAGAAGCCATCCAAGAAGTTCTTTAGAAGCCACAAGGTGTTGTCTAGTAGCCATGTGGATGGAAGTTGTAGCCCAAGACATTGAAGGTAGCATGCCCCAACATCTTAACTATGTACTGTTAAAATTCCTGTTCTCCGTTTACCAGTTCTGATGGTACTTGCCCTCCTCAGCTGGCCCAATGCATGGAGAGAGGGAGAGAGTGTGAGGCCCATCTGATGTTCTGTGCCCCACCTGCACATGTGGGCACAGATCGTCCTATTCCTCCTATGCTTGCACAAATTGCACTGAAGTTTGTGGTTGATTCCCCCTGAAATGGTTTGGTCCAACGATTCTCAACATATCGTAAGGCAATTTTCTAAATCACAAGAAAAAAAGTACATCCCTCTCCAGGTGTCACTCCCCTACCCCCCTCAAATGTACAGAAATAAAATCTTTATTTTGTTCAATGCTGCTATCAACTTTTTTAATACGTAGGGCAATTTTTAAAAACAATCTCAGTCATGGTAAAAAGACTATTTGCTAACAGAGGAATGCTAATTTGCTTTTCGCAAATCATCTTATACGTATGAGATTTGAAGCTGCTGTGAATAACACAGGATCCTTTTTGACAATTCTGAATGGCTTTCCTTTGCCTTCAGAAAGCATTTCTTATCCATGTTACCTTTCCTTCTTTTCTCTCTTGTACTCTTCAGTTTCAGAGTTGGAAGGGAACCTGAGGATCATCTAGCCAAACTACCTGCAATGCAGGAATAGGCAGTTGCCCCATACGGGGATGAATCCTGCAACTCTGGCGTTATCAACATCACACTCTAACCAACTACCCTTATTTGTTTATTATTACAGTACAGTGGTACCTCGGGCTACAGACGCTTCAGGTTACAGACTCCGCTAACCCAGAAATAGTACCTTGGGTTAAGAACTTTACCTCAGGATGAGAACAGAAATCGTGATCCGGCGGTGCGGCGGCAGCGGGAGGCCCCATTAGCTAAAGTGGTAACTCAGGTTAAGAACAGTTTCAGGTTAAGAATGGACCTCTAGAACGAATTAAGTTCTTAATCCGAGGTACCACTGTAATATCACAACTTTCCCCCAAGCTGCTCAAGGTGGCATACATGATTCTCCTACTCTCCATTTTGTCCTCACAACAACCTTGTGAGGTAGGTTAGGTTGAGAAAGTGCCTTGTTCAAGGCTTCATGCCTGAGTGACCCCTTGTCTCTCAGACCCGAGTCCAACCCTCAGTCTAAGGTCCACCACCACCTTTCCCCTTTCTGAATGCCTCCAGGACTGCTTCAAAATGAAACTTTCTACCAATAAAAACTTCCTCTCTCAATATCTTTGTCAGCTTTTCATTTTGCAGGGACAGGAGTTAGTTGATACCAAATCAGTTTCACGCCCTGCCCCCCGTAAGATGGGAAGGTTTGGATCCACTGAACATCAGCACCTACTTTAAAAATGGCGTGAATGCCCAACGATTATGGTTCTTAACAAATAAACGTGATAAAGAACTTGCATGTCTGTAGCAAAAATTCAAAATTGCAAGGGCAGAAAATCCAGATCTGGAGAGCAGAATAAAATATGTCCCTTGGAAGTGAACGCTTTTGCAGCAACTAGGCCAGCCTTCCTAAAGCTGGTGCCTTCCCATCAAGTCTAACCATGCAAGGCTATGGCCATCAGGGAAACCCCTTCTCTGTACTTCCTGTTCTGCGAGGGGTTTTCCTGAAAACCTGATGGTAACTAAAGGATGGTACCCAGGGAAATTCCACCTCTGTCTGTATTTCCTGTGTAGGAGAAGCAGTATACTGGCCATCTGAGTCACACTCCTCCAGTGCACCACCTAGCCAAAGAATTTGAGCCAGACTGGGCAATGGTCACCCTTCCCACTGAACTGTACCTTCCCACGCCCTGAATCTGGACATCTGTGTGGGTCTCTTCCCGGTCTACCTAATGTATTAGCCTTGCCCCTGCGTGGGCAGAATGCCCTGCAGACAGATTACACACAAAGGGCAGAATCACAAACTGTTTCAGTTAGGTGGGTTCTAATTTGCTATGTCAATTTTGAACTATATGCTGACGCTCCGTCGCTATAAAGACATGTGCAAAAGGTGGGAAGAGTAAGGAAGGCAGGCAGGCAAGTTTGCATCACCCTCCATAGGATGGGCTGGATTGAGAGTGTGTTAAGTATTGTCCAGTCCAGCCCACTTTCCTTACTGTTTAGCACAAAGACTGAGTTTTCCCTGTCCAGTTCATGCCCAACACTTTATTCATGATATTACTTGGACCTTTTTAAAAGGCCTTCACTGTAATGCATACTGTTGTGAGATGGATACATGCCTTATTTCAGCATCACACAATTCCTCAAAATAAGACATTGCATACTCATAGTGCTCCTTGTTCCCAAAACATTTAATAACAACAACCAAAACCATTTATTAATTGCTTTTTGCCATAGGCAGCTCAACTGCCGTAGTTACAAAAGGCTGTTGCACCTTTGGTCCCAGAGGGTGTGGTGCAACACGGACGGGGCTGGTACCTTTTAACAGACTGGCAGAAGATATGTAAACATTCAGCTTACGCTCTTCTGCCTGGAGATGAATTGTCTTGCTAAATGCTAAGCCAGGTTTGCTCATTCAACTGCTCTTCTTTCCGCTGCTTCGCAGAGTGCATTCCATGAGATTAGGCCAAAGGAAAATTATCTGCATTTGCAAGGGCCAGAGGGAAGACCAGAGATGCACCCAGATGATGGGGCATCTGGTGTTCTTCTACTCTCTTGGCCCACAGACCCATCTGTACTTTCTCCTGCTTGTGGACTTCCCATAGGCATCTGCTTGGCTACTGAGACTAGGATTCTGGGATGACATAGGCTTTTGGCCCAAACAAGCAGAGTCTGGCTCCTCTCTGTCCTCTCTTTCAGAGTCTATGCTCAAACTGAGACCCTCAGCACCCAGCCTTGCCCTTGAATGGCTTTCTTCTTCTGACTCAAGCCTCCTGCTTCTACCGCCTCCCAGCTTGTCCCTTCCTCCTACCTGTATCCTGTGTCCCACCACCACTGCCCTGGGTCTAAGTCTTCTTCCTGGGGGATGGTTCTTGGGTTGGCACCTCCCACCACTCTTCATCATCCAGCCAGTCCCTGACACAGGGCTTATGCACCAAGTGCCCAGATCAGAAGTGGAGATCCTAAGTTGCTAGACTCCAACTCCTAGCATCTCTCACCATTGACTGCGCTGACAATGGCTGGTGGGAGTTGGGAGTCCCACAACAACTGAAGGGCCACAATTTCCTGGCTCAGGTGGTCTTTGCCCACCTGCTGTCAGCACAGGGACACTTATGGCACAGTCCACATGGCAGAGGAGGGTAAAGAGGACCCCAAATTTGTGGAAGGTTGTCTACTTTGCTAGCTTATGATCCTTCTGTTTGTGCCCCATGCTCGCAAGTAGCAGAGTTGTATGGTAAAGCAAGGCAACTAGCAAGTTCTTTGCAGAGAGAGGCCAGCCTTACTTTCCCATTGTTGTGTACACAAAAGCCAGCTCCCGGTGGAGTACGCAGTGACCTTTATCTTGCAAAAGTTGGACCCAGAAATATATTTATGCAACCACTTCTGCTGAGGACGAGTCAAAGGGCAGCTATGCAGAAGCACAGGCCTCCCCTCTACCCCAAAGGCAACCCATTGCTAAGGCCCCACAGAGTCAAGGCGGCCTTGTCAATTATTTGTTTCAGTATTCACTTGGCAACAGCTGCTCCTCCCCTGGACCCAGAAGGGTCAGCCAACTTTTGAAACTACAAACTGGACCCTTCAACTCTGGGCAACACCAGGTGGATTCATGCTCCGAAGGTACAAGATGAGGGTCACTGGAGGAGCACGATGTGTACAGTGACTTCCAGCCCCTGAAGTATCTTTTTACATGTTCTGCCGCAGCCTATGGTGGCGTGAAAGGAGGAAGAATAGGTGCTCCTTTGTCTCTTTATCTCTTGTTAAACGGCGCCAGGGAGTGTAGTTCTCCCCTTATCGCTGGCTGCTAAGGTCTCCTCTCTCTCTCTCTCATGCGCGCTCACACACGCTCCTGCCTGACACGTGAGTTGCATAGCTCCTTGGCTTTCTTCTAATCCCTTGATTGGGGTGATATCATCGACACCACTGCCAGGAGATCGGATTGCTAAGCTAGAGCAGTTGCCGGGAGGCAGCGGGCATTTCCAGACAGGCTTAAAAACCGCTGGAGAGCCTTACTAACACAGGTGGGGCTTCCACCTACAAAGTGCCACCCCCCTGGCTTCAGAACTCTGGCTCCAAACCCATAATCTGAACTGGAAGGTGGGGAGCCCACGTGCACCCACCTTCCTATTCGAGGAGGGAGGCGGGGTTCACCCCCCACTTTCCTTCTCTGACTCCAGCAGTCAAAACAGGGGGATTTTTGCACTTTCATAGTTTGTTTCAGCAGCAGCAACTCCAGCACTGGCTCACTGCCAAGGCAGGCTGAGCACTCTTAAACATGCACGCGCACATACACATACAGAGAGTGTATAGGAATCCAAAGTATCTTGGCAGATTTAACTCTTTTCAGAGCCTGACTGGGGAATAGTCTGCACTGCACCAAACATTCCATGGAGCCCATTCCAGATGAAGCCATCTCCTTCCGGCTGGGCTGTCAAATGGAAGCTCCGTTCAACAACAATACAGAACCTGATGAATGAAAGCAGCGTTCTTCCGACTCTTTCCCTCCCAATGGCAAGCAACAGAGAAACATTCCTGCTCCTTCGGCTGCCCTCAACGTCATGAAATGTTCATGCAAAAGCACAAGGGAGCCAATGAGGTTGAGCTGGTAGGGTTGCCAACGCCTGGCCTGGAAGCTGCAGCCGTCGCTTTAACACAGGGATAGCGAATGTGTGGCTCTTCAGATGTCGTTGGACTCCAGCTCCCATCAGCCCCAGCCTCCATGGCTGATGTCTAGGGAAGCTGGGAGTTGTAAGCCAACCACCTCTGTAAAATAGCAAGGTCACAGAGACTTGTGCTACAGTTGTCCATTCATCCATCGTCCTCTCCTACTTGCTCCTAAAAGCAATTACTCCAACACAGGGTCCGATGGGCAAGTAAATAACAGTC
Source organism: Podarcis filfolensis (assembly GCF_964270895.1). Classification (NCBI taxonomy): domain Eukaryota; kingdom Metazoa; phylum Chordata; class Lepidosauria; order Squamata; family Lacertidae; genus Podarcis; species Podarcis filfolensis. The sequence goes on along the minus strand of NC_139605.1, from coordinate 90,226,045 downwards.
ACACAATTTATATATTTTTTTTATAAATATTTATTCAAGTTTTCAATTTTATACAAACAAAAAAGAAAAAGAAGAAAAAAAAGATATTAAAAACAAATCAATTTCAATATCAATTTTCAATAACATGTTTCCTTGACTTCCTCATACCTCCCCTTCTTGTTTTCTAGTTCAAATTGTTTATTCAGCAAATCCTAATCTCTTAACATTCCATTTAACTAACACCTTATTTTCCAATCAACTTCTTAAATTTTATAACTTAAACAATATTTATCCCAGTTCTTTTTATCATAACAGCTAGAGACCACATAAATTCAATCCAGCATCTTTCAAAGTTCATTAATTTTGCAATGTTTCTGTAAATAGTCCTTAAATTTCTTCCAATCTTCTTCTGCCGACTCTTCTCCCTGGTCGCGGATTCTGCCGGTCATTTCTGCCAGTCCCATACAGTCAATCAACTTCATCTGCCATTCTTCCAGAGTGGGTAGATCTTGCATCTTCCAGTGCTTTGCTATAAGTATTCTTGCTGCCGTTGTAGCATACATAAAATAAGTTCTGTCCTTCTTTGGCACCAAATGGCCGACTATGCCCAAGAGAAAAGCCTCTGGTTTCTTCGAGAAGGTATACCTAAATACCTTTTTCATTTCATTATAAATCATCTCCCAGAAAGCCTTAATCTTTGGGCACGTCCACCAAAGGTGAAAGAATGTACCTTCAACCTCCTTACATTTCCAGCATTTATTATCAGGCAAATGATATATCAAAGATATAACAGTCACACCATTTATAAATAGGGTGTGCAATGTTGGGGCTCCAAGCTGCTGTGTTAGCACTTTCCCTTTGTATCCCATAACTGCCTCCACTTTTTTCCCTGCTTGCTCCTGGACCCGTCAGCAAGTCTGGGCATCTTAGCCTGATCGTTGCCGTAGATTAGTTGTGACCCTCGTGGTCCCTTCCAATGCTACAATTCTATGATTCTATTACTAGCATTACCATGCCTTTGGGTCAATTTGCACAATGGTTGAAAAGGCACCCTAAGGAGACTTTTGCCTTTGTTGTTCATGCGGTAAAGTGGCTTTGTCAGACTACTGGGCTACGTCACAACACTGCGAGTTACTATCTCAAGAATGAATGGAAGCACCAGTGGCGAACCTCCATATTTGAAGGAAGTACACCTCTGACTGCCAGGTACTGTGGCAGAACAACAAATCATGGTCGTCACCACCAAATGCCTCCAGAGGCATGTGGCCAGCCAGGTACTCTTTACTGGCATGTAAATGTCACTACTGGAATTATGTCACTTTCTCATGCAACCAAGAAGTGGAGCCCAGGTCAGGTTAGGGCTACACAGTCTTTAGACAGTGGCAAACAGTTCTCAGCAGCTGCATTTGAACTCTAAGTGGTTTCCAAATACCTAACAGCCAGCTGGATTTGGGGTACCTGAGAAGCCCTTTTAACGGAATAGGACAGGATTGACAGCCCCACGCATCAAGTGGTGTGCAGGGAGATTGATCCTGTTCCCTGCAGGGTTCAGGTGTGCAAGAGAGCTCCCCAAGGGAATAAATGCCATTTACAAATTAATAAGAAAACTGCACTTGGTGGCACAGCTACAGCGAGGCATCTTGGCTCTCTGCCCATGACACCGGGCGGCCTAGCCTCTGCTACTCCACTGATGGGGATGTGCAGGGGGCACAACGCACCCGTCACTCTCCTCAAGAGTGCACACAAGTGCACTGCCACCCACAAGCATGCCTGCAACAGACAGGCTTCTTTACCCATCGTAATGAAGCATGGTTTTATAAGCTGTGTGTAATATGCAGTTAGAAGCATTAACAGTCAGAAGCATATATGCAAGGCAGATATCATGCCGCTTGAACTGCAGCCCAAATGTCCTTGCCCCCACTTGAAAATGTCTTCTGTGCACCATTCAAACATCAATGGCTGCCCTTCTTCTAACCCCCTGCCCGTTGCAGGTTGCTTCAACTGCTGCAGAACAGGGCTGGCCCATGTCCTGGCTCCCACATCTTTTACTACTTTCTTAAGATGTAAGAAAGAGATTTGTACTCAGGCAAACAACAGTTTAGGCTCAGCAAACACAAGATCAGGAGTCATGGTTCAGGAATTCCAGAGTAGGGCAAGAGGTGCAGAACTGTATGGCAGCGACAGAGGTGTTCCAACAAGTTTCCATGCTCCACCCACCAAGCTTTTAAAGTTGAGGCATGATGCGCTCACATGTGGGAATGCCATGTGCTCTGTCGGGGTGAGTGCGCCTGCTCCCTTCTAAGAAGGAGGTGTTTGGATCTAGGCAATAAGACTGCAGTTCAAGCTCCAGTTCTGCCTCCCTCCTTGGTTGCGCCAAGACTTCCCCATCCTCCACCAAGGCTCTCTGCTCTGGATAAAAGCTGCAGGGAGAGCTGGCATCCCTGCTCCCTTTTTACAAACAATGGAAGTCAAGGTGGAAAGGGGAGATTTCCGGCCCTCCATTCTCACCATTCAGCCTCCCACTCCCGTTTTGTCGTCCTCCTCCTGCTTTGGAGCCTGCCAGCCCAAAGCCAACAGTGCTACGATGCTCGTGGCAGCCTTGCCACAGAGAAAGATCTCGGTCCACTACACAGTGGCTCTCCTCTGGGCTAGGTGACTGCCCGTAACAACAATCCACTTGACTATGGCTTAGTAAACCATCCCATGCAGGAGCTATGCAGTGCTGCATACAGCGTAAGCGCTTGATTGATTGATTTCATTAAATTGATACACAGCTTGAGTGTAAGAAAACCTTGAAGTGATTTACAAAAGGCAAAGCAGAAAAAGCAAGGCAAATTTACAGCCCTACTTTTAAAACATACAAAAGTTAAAATTCTGAAATAGATTAAGGTTACCTCAACTTTATAAGCATCTGGGTAGAGTTATCTAAACAGGAATGTTTGGCTTTTCCTTTCCTACAAGTTGTAGGGAAGAACAGATTTGGCCCATTTCGGTTTCTCGTTGTTCCAGTCTTAAGTTAAATTCACAGTTCCTTATCTGCATTAAAAAAAAATCCTCATGAAAATTCATCAGTATCTTAGTGAGAATTTCTCTGAGGATATATGTATTTGTAAGGCTAGCATGCACTCTTCTGCAATCAGTCTTCTCTAATATAATGTATTTTTTGCATTTTCACTAATATATGCATGTTTGTGCATATGCTACCCCAACATACACATTTTTGAACAGATTTGTTTGGCTGGAGATCTGCATTGCAAAATTCAGAAAAGCGTGACTTTCAGAAGCATAGCTGTGTTTCAGTTCACATATTGTTTCAGGAAATGCAGATTAAGAGATTCACATTAACACGCAAACCCAAATTTCTCATCCATCCCTAGCAAACAGGTAAACAAACTGAAAGGAGGATAGTGTTAGTGTGAAGCCCAAACCCAAAACTGTGGTTTGCTTCATTCTAACAAACTACAACAGCCTAAGCCCAACAACAAACAATGAATTAAGGCTGGCTAGTGACAGTGGTTTGCAAGGATGAAATAAACCACAGCTCCTTGTTCAGATGTCATGCTAAGCTATCCCCGTCATGGTTTGTTTACCCACTCACACCAAGGGAGGAGCAAAGCCCACTGTTTGGGCAAACAGTATGGTTCACTTTAGATTTAACAGTCCAAAGGGACCCAGTAAGAAAGATGACAAGAGAACATGACCAGCAAGAACCTTGCTCACCCCTCTTCCTTTAGATTGGAGCAGACTTTCTTTTTGAGCCTCTCTCACTCCCACTCACTCTCTGTGATACAGCATTAGCTGAAGGAGCTTATCTTATTGTGCTGGCCTTGGGGACATGGTGCTGCTGATTTTAGGCCCATCAAAGGAAGCCTAGCCCTTGATCTGGGTAGCACTGCTAAAGTAGAAGGGGGGTGGTGGTGGTGCAGAGAAATAGATGGCTCTTTTCCCAACTATAGCAAACCTCAAGGTGCAAGGTGGAGAGGGAGAGGAAGAAATCAGAAATACAGTGGTACCTCAGGTTACATATGCTTCAGGTTACAGACTCCACTAACCCAGAAATAGTGCTTCAGGTTAAGAACTTTGCTTCAGGATGAGAACAGCAATTGTGCTTCGGCGGCGTGGCGGCAGCAGGAGGTCCCATTAGCTAAAGTGGTGCTTCAGGTTAAGAACAGTTTTGGGTTAAGTATGGACCTCCGGAACGAATTAAGTACTTAACCCGAGGTACCACTGTATCTAATTTCACCTGGTTTCTTTTCAAATTCTAATTCTTAGGCCTGGCTCATTTTCACTCACACATACACAGCCTGCAAAAAAGAAGTGGCCCTTTTTTAATGACTGCTGTCAGCTAGGGGTCTAACCCATCGCAGGGGGCACCTTGGATTTCAGAGAGGAGAGAATGCCAAGTGGACATGACTGCTGGCACACAACTCAGCAACCGCTGGATGGAAACCCCCCACCGGTGGGGCACAGTCAGAGTGGAGAAGCGGAAGAAGGCCGATAAAGCACAATTCAGTTGTCATCGATTTCCAGACACTATTATGGCTCTTTCCTGAAACTCCCTGCCCTGCCCCTCCTTGTCACTCAGATCTGAAGAGGGGGTTTGTTTGCCAGTTGTGGAACTGCTGAACCTAATCGCACAAGGGGTGTGCAGATTGCCTAGCACTAAAGATTAGACCTCCGAGATGGGATTTTAATGGATGGAGATTTAACCAGCTTCTACACAGAAGGGTGAGCCCTTATCCCTAACGCAAATAGAGGGGTTCACAGCCACACCATGACTTAATATACATCTCAGGAGCTCTAGAGACTCTGGAGCATTTTAACACAAGCTGTCTGGACAAAACCAAACATAGCATACGTACCATGGCGACCCTCCTGAACATTACCTCAAGGACGGGGTGACCTAGTAAGTTTTCGTTTTGTTTTTGCTGTTTAGCAGTCTGTTTAACCTAGTAAATGAACTTTGTGTGTTCTCTCCATTCCCCACTCACATTTCGACTGAGAGAGGCTGAGGAGCTCTCTAAGCAAAAGCCCACATCCCTGTGGCCTTTGACTCAGCAGGGAGAGAGGCTCCTCCCATCATTAAGATGTGCTAAACAGAGGACAAAGTCCCTCTGTTGGCCCCTGCAGAGTGGTGGGCAGTTGCAGCCAGTTCCAGCATAGAAGCCAGCCAGCATCCCAAACAGGGATGCTTCAGTGCTTATTGTTGCCTGTCTATCTCTTTTTCTGGGAAAACTCCAATAGAATCCTCAGACTCAATGCCATGATACCGTCGTTCACCATGGAGAGTCAACGAGATGCTCTCTTGCCACTGCTGCCACTCGGGATAAGCACCGGCAGGGGAAATAGGGACATTCCAGGATCAAATCAGAAGCTGGGATGGTTTTTGTAATTCCGGGACTGTCCCTGGAAAATCAGGACACTTGGAGGGTATGCATTTGATCTAAAAGCTGTTGGTTCCTGACCCCAGTGTTTGCTCCTTATGAATGCACTTGCTGGGTTAATACTGCCTACTTTGATATGCTGAAGGCAAGTTACCTGGCCCACCGCAATGCTACAAAATGTGATCACAACCTTGGGTTTTTAAACTGTCTTTGCAGTTTTCACCTCCTGGCTGGTTCCTGCTTGCTTGCTTTAAGGAACTCTTCCACAATGTTAATCAGTGATATATTTAAATGTGCATCCATTCAAATCACACATGCAAAGAAATAATGACATTTTTTCTACACAGGGACAGCAAGCAGTTCTAAGTACAAAAGGCTCCCCTGCTTGATGCAGTACATTTTTCTGTGTCACATATTGTAGGGTATCGAGGCGCAATCTAAAAATCAGAAAATTAAACGGAATCCTATGGAATTTGGTGAAATTAGGCTTAATTTGAACAGTCATACCAACATTCATCTCTTTCCAATTTTGGCTGGTTTGAATCAGCCCGTGATATGAAATATTATAACAGAAAGCTTTCCATAGGCCCTACATTTGGGGAGGGGGGCTAACTAAAAAATACCCCAGACAAAATTGTGACTGTCCAAATGATGTCAAATTCACTAGGAAATACACTGAAGAGTAAAGTCCTTAAAAGAGGCCAATTTTGATTAAACAATTGGGGAATGTGAATTAAGGTTTCCCTAAGCCTGAGGTGGACAGACTTCAAGCCTGATGGATCTACCTTGTTATTGTTGTTTTACTAGAGCCCCAAAATCTCCCAATGAGAGCAGAGTGCAAAAGACATAGATTTAAAGGACTGGTTGTCTCTGTGCACATTCTAAGTACAGGAAATAAATTCTGAGCATCAGAACTGAGCTGTCTTCGCAATCCATTTACACAAAAGTCCGTTTTCATTTCAGTAACCTAGAAAACATTGTGTGTTTTTTGCAAATCACCCAGAGAATAACCTGTAGATCCCATCCTGATCTATTAACTGCCCACCCTTGCTCTAATTAATATACCCACTGACTGGGGACTACTGGAGCTTCAGATCTACTAGACTTCTGCTCTTATTAAGATCTACAAAATTACACTGATTCCTGAAGCTGCTCCTTCATCTGGAATTGTGTGCACTGTGTAGAGTGGGGTGTTTCTGAAGCAAGCTCTGCAGTTGTTCCCATCTGCTTCTTTGTATGAGAATGAACTAAATATAAATTCCCTTCCTTAGTTTCACTACCACAAGCAGCAGCGGGCTTTACATCCCCAAACGGAAATACTACAATTGTTTTATGGAGAGTAGGTGTTCCAAGAGACAGGAGGACTCATTCTTGCAGCCAAGGGAGTATTTCATGAAATATCTGAGACCTCTGGAATTTAGAAAGAAACATATCCTGCTGGAACACCCCCCCTCCTTATGAGAAGTGCCTCCCATGATGGATAACAGATTCCTCCTACAGCAGAGAAGGAGCGCACAGAACCTCCCTAGATTAGACTCCCCCAACTATGCAGGCTCTCCAGATATTGTTGGACTAAAAGTTCCATCATCCCAGGCTCTTGGCTATGGTAGCTGGAACTGATGGAATTTGTAGACTAAAGCATCTGGAGGGCACTAGGGCTGGGGAAGGTTCTTCAATTTGATATTCTGACAACCAATGCAGCATATAAGAGTTTTATGTAGGAATGGAACAAAGCAAACATTTAATAACTAGGGTGCTGCAGAAGAACAAGCAAAAGAATCAGCACACACAACTGCATTTATAAGGCATGCAAACAGATCAGACATTCACACCAAAAGCTGAAATCCCAGGAAGATTTTGCTGTGGTGCTAATGGGTGGAAAGATTTGTGAATGGTGTTGAGCATGCTGAATCACACACACCTGCGATCTTATCTACACAGGGTTCATTGAAGTTCGCCTGCTGCAGACTGTTGATCCCAAACTGGAACGTTTTCCAGTGTCTATTTAAGACATTTCACATGCACCCATGGAAAGGTAATGTGCAAATGCAAGAAGTACTAGTTCAAATAAAGTAGCAGGAACAGCGGTCAAAGCACAATGGTTTCACCTAACCTCTATCAGATAAGTGCTTCATATTAAATGTCCTGTTTTAGCACTCCCAAAGGATGGGGAAAAGCTCCTTCACATGTCATGCTTTTTAGATGCACACCTGAGAACCATGTTTTAAATGTACACCTAAAAGCATAATGTGCTAACGTGGGAAACCTGTGTTTGCAAACAAAGCAACATGGGATTCATATGGATACACTCCTGAAGGAACAGCATTAGCTGCAGCTTCCTCTCTTGAGTGTACCACTTGCGGCAAAGCCAGGTTTGCCCTTGCAGAATATATGAAATTCTTCATTCCTTCCTTTAACTTTTAGTGCTTGCACTACTTTTAGCTGGTTCACTTATGACAGTGGGAGGAAAAGCACTTACACACATTCCTGGTGTCTGTTACCAGTGTGGGCAGAGCACACAAAAACTGGCAGTGCCTCCTACAGTCCCTAATTTGAAAGCTTCCAGTCTCCTTCCACCAGCAGTTGTTAAGTCAACACATCAGAGAACGCTGCCTTGAAATTAGTTGATCAGTTTGCAATACCTAGGTATTGAAACTGTTCACACCGGTTGTCTGATTGAGCATCCTGGAAGCACTCTCAAATCTCACTTTTTGCCTTCTGCCTAAAACTCTGGTGAATTTCAAAACCACGCTTTCATTCACAGTAGCTACTCAGACAGAACAGAAACAGGTGGTTGAAAGCATGGTGCTTTGTTTCTGATGTCAGTTTGAGTCCTTCACTTGAGAATGATAACTCTGAAAGCATTAGGGCAGTCTCCTTTCTGATACACTGAGAAAATCTCCCAAGTGGTTATGCGTTTTCTGATGATCTTAGTCACTTCTCCACAATAATTTGGAAGACTAGAGATGGGATCCATTCAGATCCCATCATGGGATCTATTCAGACACAAAGCCCCCAGTGATGATCAAGCAGCATGTGCGAAGACCAATGGAAGAACAGCAACAACAGTATTTTCAGAGGGGGAAATCCCACACAGAAAGGTCACAAAATTTATGGCAACTCATGAAAAGAGTCACTGTGAATCAGCAGTAGATATAAGCACAACATAGCCATGAGATTAAGGCTGTGTGCACACAACATATATTTAAAGAACACACACACACCCACCCAAGAAACCTAGGAACTGTAGTTTGTTAAGGCAGCCATGAATTGTAGCTCTGTGAGGAGTAAATTAGATGATTCATATGATTCTCTGGGGATGTGCACTTAAAATGTATTGTGTGTATACTGCCCAAGAGGCACTCCAAGTCTTCCTTCCCATATTTTTAAGGATTACATTTGACCACTTCTTCCTTACAAGTTCCTGCAATTACATGTAGGGAAGTTTCGCGAGACGCTTAGGGGATATGCAAAGAGGAATGTGTATTCCCTGAAAACAACTGAAACCTTTGACAAGCTTCAGAAAGACCCTGCTCTCATGAGCGGACTGAATTAAAAAACCCCTCCCCCCCTCCAAAAAGGCTCACCAGACATTGTCCTTTCTGAGGGACAATAGCCACCGACTGCTGCTGCCTCTTCCCCCAGGAATCTAAAGCCCGAGTCCTATTTCCTTCCCTCCTCCTCTGAGGATACAGGGCTCACCCCAGCCCAGCCAACTGGCCCATTGTTAATAAGCGCGTCCAGCCGAAAAACTGATTGATCATCAGGGAGAAAGCCCAAAGCCTTGACGGGTCGTTTAACAATTTCAATTAAAGTCCGCTGCATTCAGACGCTGACAGAGGGAAAGAAAGAAGTTTGTGTTGTTGTTGTTGTTTTAAAAGGGGAGAATCTTCTGCTGCTGCTGTGGGTGACAGCTCCTATGGCAACTCGGCAGGGTCAAAAGGGCTCTCTCCTCAGCGAAGGTGCAAGGTTTGAAGAAGAATCCCCCTTTCCTCCAGTTGAATTATCTGAACCAGGGAAAGCACCCTTGCTTCCCTGTCCCAGAGCACAGCTGCAGGCTGAAAACAAACCGTCCACTGCTGCCCACCCACCCCCAATAGGCCACTGCCCACAGTTCCCACAGGTCCACCCAATAATAGGTGCTGTGACCCATTTGCGGAGCTACATTTTCCAAGCCACGCTCTCTCTCCCAGAGAAAATGCCCGTTGAATATTAAAACTACGTGTCCCTGAAGTTCCCATTGCCGGGACTGGCTCTTGATTCTCGGTTACGTGCAGCGACTTTTTTTAGACACACGCGATCCCCGAGGGCTAATCAGAGAGACGCAGCGCTGAATCCACTGAGACAGCAGAAGGACTCTTAGAGGGATTTTAAAAAACTCAGCATCTCGGCCTGTCATATGGAAAGAGGCGCTTTAATGAGCGGCAAAATGCGGCAAACATTCTGCTTTGTATGTGCCGTTTTGGGGATGAGTGAGAATCGTAAGGGATCAGGAACAGAAGGCTTTCGGGAGGGTGGGGGCTGAACCTGCCACCGCCACCCCTGCTGTCAAAGGAACTGCAGCACTGTCCCGTCCCAAAGAAGCAGAGTACAGTGGTACCTTGGGTTAAGTACTTAATTCGTTCCAGAGGTCCGTTCTTAACCTGAAATTGTTCTTAACCTGAAGCACCACTTTAGCTAATGGGGCCTCCTGCTGCCGCCGCGCCACCAGAGCACGATTTCTGTTCTCATCCTAAAGCAAAGTTCTTAACCCAAGGTACTATTTCTGGGTTAGCGGAGTCTGTAACCTGAAGCGTATGTAACCTGAAGCGTCTGTACCCTGAAGCGTATGTAAACCGAGGTACGACTGTAGCTTCTTTTGGTAAGAAAAAATTCAGAAGGCCATGGCAGAGAACCTGTAGCCCTCCAGTTGCTGTGGGATAAGAAGCTCCCTTCGCCTCTGACCACTGGTCATGCTGGCTAGAACTGATGAGAAGTTTTAGCCCCAAAGTATCTGGAGGACTACTGGTTACCCACCACTGAGGTTGTCCATTGGCACCCTTAATCCAGGATCCATCTATAAAGAGCCCTTAGGTGATTAGGTATAAAGGCCTATAGATACAATCCAAACATATTTGTGTCTTTCATTCTCGGTGGAAAGGCCCATCATACTGCTATTTAAGAGATGCCTCAGCCAAGCTGCCTTTTAACTTCAAAGGGCATCACTTTCTATCACCCTTAATTTTTTAAATTCTACATACAGCCAATATTTGACACTTATGCACTTAAACTCAGTATCTGCCAGTGGCTATTATCCAACACACCAAAATGTGTTGTTGGTTTTTTAAAAAAATTTTATTCACGATTAAAACAAAACATATTAACCAAAAAGATATCATCCTTATCCCCCCCCCATTTTTCCTCCCCCACCCCACAAAACCCCACCCCCCGGCTTCCCTCAGGTCCAGTCTTTGGTTTCTCTGAGAATGCTGTTTTCTGCACGTTACAAAGTTGTATAGATCCTCAAACTATTTAGCTGATTATTATCAATAAAAAGTTTGTGAATGTTTATTCAAAGCCAGCCAAGGAGTCCAGTTCGCTTTCTTGCGTCTTCAAATACTTTGTAAACACACCAAAATGTGTTAAGCATTATGCCGTTCCTCCTGTGGCAGCCATTTTGTGACTGGTGCCCACAGTGTTTTTTCAAAAGTTCAAAGGTGCCCATTGGCCAAAAAAGGATGGCGCGACCCCTAGCATTATGTCATGGAATACAAAACTGGAACGAGTCTTTTCACCCCTTTATTCCCAGCCGCTTCAAAGCAGGTGTAAAGAAATTATTCTGGGAAGGTTCGCTAGCACGCTCGCCTTAGCAGACTCTCGCCACCCACAGCCCCATCCCCCAATCTCTTTCCTGGCAGATTATTTTTAAATTCTCACCCAAATCCCTTATATCGGCCACAAAACCACTGAGCAGTGCCTTAGCCCTCACTGGTATCCTTCTATGTAATCCGGCTTCTTGTGTCAGAGCCTTGAGAATGTCCCCCAGATGTAGCTTTTGGGTAGCCAAAGCATCTGTTCTTTAAACCCAGCACCAGGGAAATTCCTTACATCCTTTTCTCAATCAGAAGAAGCTTTGCAGCCCTTGACCCAGGCGCTTTTATCTCCTCCTGGTTTTTTCCTTTTTTAATCCTCAGTCCAGTTACTGTTTCCTATTAATGAATGCATGAACCCAAGCTGCTCTTACTCTTACCAAATTGTTTCTTTTGATTAAACAAATAAACAAACATGGTTTGTTTTGAACTGTGGTCCACAAGACTCAAGCCCAGAGTCAGCCACCTAAGTATAACACTGAAAGGACTAAAGAAAATTAAGTATCCAAACCTTCCATCCGCAACAGGGAAAGGCAACTAGCAACACAGGGCCCCCGTTTTAGATGCGGGTTGCCAACCAAAGTTTATGAAGGAGAGAGAAGGCAGAGCTCTGACTGGGTCAAATGAAGCCCTGGACCTGGGCTGTAGATCAAGGAATAGTAGCAGGCAGATTCCAACACTCCGAATGTTTCCTGATAAAATTTTGCACATCCAAGATGGCAGGCAAAGAGAGAATGAGCCACCATATCACCAATACAGACTGATATAAGGAAGACCTACACTCACTTTCCCCAAATTCTTCTTTCCTGAGAATTGCTAAAAGCTGAATTACTGAATCTGGAGATTATGGTTCATTGGGGTTGGGCAGCTGCTACCGTCCCACCAGCACCCATAGAGCTGGTCACAGGTTGAGGTTCCTACTGTTCCCTAGAGGTCAGCCATACCCTGAGCAGATCTCTCCCTGGGAGCTGAAAGATGGAATATTCCACAGGTGTACAAAGGATTCAGACTGCTACAACTGTACTTATACTGCTATTCTTTACAACAAGGCTGGGGAACCTGTGCCCCTCTAGATGCTATTGGGCTCCATCTCCCAAAAGCCTCAGCCAGCCTAGCCAATTGTCAAGGATGATGGAAGTTTCAGCCCAGCAACATTTACAGGTCCACAAATCCTCCACTCCTGCTTTAGGAGGATACACAACAGAGGATGGCAGAACCAACAGGTTAGAGAAGCAGGACTTGTTTAATGTGCAGGTTTCAAGGTGAGTGGCTTTGCTGGCCATTGTTATGCAATATTACGGCAAGTAAAAAGTTTCTGGAGCCAATCCAGCAGTGCCTGAGTCACTCAAGCCCGTTGATTTCAGTGGGTTTAGGAGACATCTGTGTTAAGTCAATGACTTTGCATCCACAAGCTCTAACCCAGTCTTTCTCAACCTTGGGTCCACAGACGTTCTTGAACCACAACTCCCATCATCAATGACCACTGGCCATGCTGGCTAGGAATGATGGGAGTTGTCAGCAAGTTCTAGGGATGCAAGGTTGAGAAAGGCTGCTCTCGCCTGTGAAGGGGGGTGACTCTTAACTTGATCCATTCCTCCAAACAGAAAACCCAACAAGTCCCACAGTAACTGTAACCTGAATGCACTTCACCACAAAGGATATCTCACTGCATCTATTTTAATTTTCCTTTTTAAAAAAGTATCCTTTGTCATTGTTGTGGAATCCTGTCTGCTCACAGCTCCTGCACCACTTGAGCTTTCTGACACTTGGGAAGTGGTTGGGACCAAGAAAAGCAAAGTGTTGCGGAAACAAGGCCAACTACGATGACAAGGTCTCCTTTTATTGCAGATTAGCTATCAGAAGCAACATGAGCCGAGTCTGCAACTCACAGTCCACACACCCCACTGCAATAACAACTGGAGCCACATCCTACACTTCTACACTCAGATCCTGCCCATGCTGTATTTTATGGTTCCTCCTCCTATGGATTTATATAAAATTAGCGCAAGAAAAGTTCCCCGCTCATGCAACAGTTGCCTCCTGCGGTTGTGTTAAGACCTAGCATTCATGGAACCCACACATTGAACGCTCTGATTAGGGGTCTTCACATGGTACATTCAATGAGTGTACAATCTAGGGATGCAACAGCTGAGCTGCACATGTCAACAAGTCTTCCACTTGCGTAAAGACACCTTGTACCTGTGCCCCATGTATGCATGAAGGTGCCTTTTGTTCTAGTCAGGGGCAGGGAGGGGTGGAGAGAAGTGGTTGTGGTCTTCATATTAGCCAGAATCCAGAATTCTCAGGACCCAGCACAGGAGCTAAGAGAGCTGCCCTGGGAGAAAGAGGGATCTCTTCTTCTATGAACATTGCTTCTATGAACATTGGCTCTCCATGCTGTGTGCTGAGAAAGGGGCTGTTCTCAGTGTGTAGCATGGAAACGCAACTAGCTGCCCACAGAGAAAGAGACTGCTCTCTTTTCTCCATGGCCAGCTTGCTGGGTTTCTATGATGCAACACCCAAAAAAGGAAGTCTCTTTCTCAGTACATCACAGCAAGAAGGGAGAGAGGGCATGCATGGGCTACAGAGATCCAGCATCTGATGACTGGTGGTCTACATGTGGCCCATGCTCCAGAGGTTCTGTTCGCCCATTATAGACTAGCCTGCTACTTTCAACCTTTGGCCTGGAAGCAACCACCAGCCACTGCATATCCCTTTTGTTGCAAAAGCTCTTTGCCAACAGTCACAAGACTCTTATGATCTCACTGGTGGGTGCTGACCAATCATGGGAGAATGCTGCAATAAGATATAGGGAGATACTCACTGCTTTTGGATGCCTTGACCTTTGCCACCAATTTCTGCACACCAGGTACATCCCCGTTTTTCACAGCCTGGATCAGCTCCTGCTCTCGCCCCATCATGAATAAGGGCAGCTGCTCCTCTGATTTATGAAGCCATCGGAGTGCTCCGTGTGCGTGTGTGTGCGATAACTAGTCAAGATAAACTCCACCAGAGAAGTGGGGGGCGGGGGAGCAAGCCAAACAAATGAAATATATTCAGAAATCCCACAGTACATAAAAAAGTCTCTGTTAATGATGATAAATGCTACCGGGAGTTGCACTCCTTTACAAGGGAATGGAGAGGAGTTGAGGCCTTGTTAAAGAATATTCAGTCAATTAAATGGATGGTAATTCAGCGCTTAGGGACTGGATCCCAGCTGTTTGTAGAAGTCAGGAATGAGAAATTAATTGTTTGTTAAAAGGTCCAGGCAACCCAGGGGGCTATATTTCGCTAAGCCCGGGGTGTCCCAAGCAATCTCCAGTTCTTCCTAGATGAATACCAGGCCCATCACAGGTAAGAGGTATCCTTCGAGGCTTCAGGTCTGCAGATCCAGATTGTTTGCAGCCAACACTTGAGCAGTTGTTCAGATACCTGTGAAGATGAAGGACAGAATCTGTTTTCAAAAAGGCTGTTGACTCTTTGGAATTTTGCGCCCAACCAAATCCCGAATTCCAATTTGCTCATTTTGTTCATATGTGTGTGTTGTGTATGCGTACGCATGCACACACTTTCTCTGCTACTCTGACTAACTACTAAGAAAAAGAAAAATCCAAGATCAGAGACAAGATGGAAAGCTGGGCTTCGTAAAACAAGTACATAGAAGATTTAATGAGGATAAAGGAGAGGAAACCAGGAG